>NC_081405.1:245354604-245696109 GCF_030272615.1 Cryptomeria japonica | reverse complement strand
TCAAGGGGTTTCCACTCCCAACCCAAAGCGGGTTCATTAGAAATAAGCTTGATATAATCCTTAACGAACCTGCCCCTGATTGATTTGCAATGTTCTATACCTTCTTCACTTATTCCTATTTTGTCTAGGGCTGGGTAACCCCCCCACGAGTCTTCCCAGAACAATGCCTCTGATCCTTCTGCAATATCCCAAGTTAGATAATCTTTGATCACCTCTCTACATTCTAGCATAAAATTCCAGACTTTGGATCCCTTTGGTAGTATTTCCGTCCTTAGTATACTATCAGGGTTGGAATTAGTGAGATATTTAGCTTTGAGGATCCTTACCCATTTAAGATCCGGTTCCGAGTACATTTTCCAGACTAACTTCGACCCCAGAGCCAAGTTTTGAACCCCCAAATCTTTGATGCCAACACCCCCTATATTGATAGGCTGGCTAATTTTATCCCAAGAAATTAAAGCAAATTTCTTTTTGTCTGAATTCATATTCCAAAAGAACTTCCTCATCTTTTTTACCATTTCTAGACGAGCACCTTTAGGTAATTGCAGGCAGGACATTTGGTATATCGGAATAGCCGCCATAACAGCTTTTAGTAATGTAATCCTCCCAGCCGAAGATAGGCATTTGTTCTTCCAAGAATCCAACCTGAGATCCATCTTTTCAAGGATTCCTTTCCATAATGAATTTATATTGTTTCCCTTATCCATCAGAATCCCTAGATATTTACAAGGAAGTTTCCCTTTATCAAACCCTAAGATATTACAAATATCTGTCTCTATGTTTTGTGAAGTGTTAAAGAAGAAGATTTCCGATTTATTCTTGTTCACTTCCTGACCAGAGGCTAATGCATAAATGTCAAGAATCCTTTTGAAAGCCATGGCTTCAGACCTATTCGCACATCCCATCAGCATTGTGTCGTCAGCAAACTGCTGGTGGGTTATGGCCTCCAATCCATTAGTGATTTTAATTCCTTTGATAATCTGATTCATTCGAGCACTTGAAATGATTCTTCCAAGGCCCTCTGCCATTATGATAAATAAGAAAGGGGATAAAGGATCTCCTTGTCTAATCCCTCTAGATATCTGGAAGAAGCCAGCAGGGGAGCCATTTATAAGTAACGATACCCTGGGAGATGAGATGCATTCGAAGATTAAATTGATCCATTGTTTAGAAAAACCAAAGGATTCTAAACATTTACATAGAAATCTCCAATCGACTTTATCATATGCCTTCTTAATGTCTAGTTTGATCATCATAGTAGCTAATCGATTCTGTTGTAACGAGTGCATGACTTCTTGAGGAATAATAATGCCATCAAAGATAGATCTACCTGGTACGAAACCGGTTTGTTCCTCAGAAATTATGCACGGAAGGATGCCTTTCAGTCTATTCGCTAAAATTTTAGTAAAAAGTTTGTAAATTGTGTTACATAAGGAGATAGGTCAAAAGTCTTCCAAATTTCTTGATTCCTCCTTCTTTTGAATCAAGGTAATGAAAGTGTTGTTGATCTCCCTTAAAATACTCCCAGAGTTTCTAACAGCTTCCAATGCTTCCACTACCTCCTTACCAATAATGTGCCAGCATTTTTGAAAAAAGCAAGCAGGAAAACCATCTGGGCCGGGAGCTTTATCAGGGTCAAGCTGCCCCAATGCTAATTTTACTTTTGATTCTGTAAATTTGTTGCTAAGCGCTTTGTTTTGGTTTTCAGTTATGATCTTGGGAATATTCCTAAGCAAAGTTAAATTGGCATCTTTAAGGGAAGATTCCGAACTGAACAGGGTTTTAAAATGGTTCACCGCTTCTGTAGTTATGTCCTTTTGATCTTCCAGTAGATACCATTATTACTCATGATCTTGTGAATACTGTTAGTGTTCCTCCTAATTTTTGTACTGTTGTGGAAGAACTTAGTATTCCTATCCCCATTTTGAAGCCAATTCTCTCTAGACTTTTGTTTCCAAAATATTTCTTCTTTTGTTAACGTATCCTCATATTTCCTGAGAAGCTCCTTTTCTTTGAGGAAGCTATCCTGATCCATTCCTAGTCTAAACACTTTTTCATTTAGGTCAGCGATTTCTTTTTCTAATGATAATTTGGTTTCAAAAATGTTACCGAAAACTTCACTATTCCATTTCAGTAACTTGCTCTTGAGATATTTTAGTTTATTTACAAGGCAAAACATTTTTGATCCCTGAAAACTTACCTCAGACCACCACCTGGAGACGAGATCATAGAAATCTGGATTTTGCATCCACATTTTTTCAAACTTAAAGGGGCAACACCGCGGTGTAGCCTCTCCCTCAATATTGAGTATGACAGGGTAATGGTCAGATCCTGAAGATGGGAGTAGCGAAGCTGAGAGGTTAACCGCTAGATCACTCAAGTTCCCTCTAAAAAGGAATCTATCTAATCTCTCAGTGATTTGTGTAAAGCCTGATCTTCTATTGTACCAGGTATACACACCGTTACTTGTTTCTATATCTATCAGGTTGTTATGAGCAACCCACTCTCTAAAGTCTTTTAAGGATTGTGGTTCCCTGCAAATACCACCCTTTTTTTCTGATAAATTCAGGATAGCATTGAAGTCCCCTCCTAGAATAACAGGGGAAGAGGTATCTAGCCCCATCATAAATGAGATTTCCGACCAAACCCTGCGCTTTCCTACATCCGGGATCAAGCCATAAATGTTTATAAGGGTGAATGTGAGATTGCTGTGTTTGCTAAATACCTTTCCCAATAGCCAATTTCTATTACCAGCTATAGGACGAAATATTATACTCTGCAGATTCCAAATTATTCCAATACCACCAGAAGCTCCCCTGGCTTCCACAAATTCACAGCAAAGAAGACCTAATTTCCTTTTAAAAGTCTCAACTTCTACCTGGGCTAATTTAGTTTCTTGTATGAGAACGATGTCATGTTTCCATTTTAAAATGTTGCGTCTAATTAGACGCTGTTTGTTAGGGGCATTCATGCCCCTAACATTCCATGAAGAGATTTTCATGGGGCCGTGGGAAGGCCCTTCCCCTTCCCAGCATCAAAGAAGGCTGTTAATTTGCCTTGGTCTTTTGCATTTCCATCCTGCAATCTTAATTCGCTCAAAGATTTTCTGCCTCTACTTTTAGCTTCTCTAGCGCAGTCAGGAAAGTTTTTCCCGTCATATATGTTTTTTATCCCTAAGGTTTGTTGGGAATCTATCACTCCCTCTCCATCATCCTCTCCCATTTGGGATAGAGCTACTATGTAGTCATTGACAGGAATAGGTATGATATCTCCTACCCTATTCTCATTATTTTCTTCCTCATCCATAGAAGCCAAGAGTTCCTGAATTAGGAACCTCTTCTCAGCTTCCTCTTCCAGGGAAAGATTTTCAACTACATTATTATCGAATACCTCAATAACGGCAGCCATTCTAGAAGACATTTCTTCTTGATCTGCCTCATTATCTTGACCCAAATTTTTGACTGACTTTGTTTCAGATGGAAATTTCAATGAATCCACCGAAACGGAGATTCTTTTTGTCATCTCCACTAAGGCATCTTCTTTTATAGAGTTTGCCTCATCTATTATTTTATCAAGATTGCTAATGTTACTGGATTTGTTGTTTCTATTTTCATCTGTGTTAGCCACTGGAGGGCTATTATCATGTACAGGGGATGCATTTGATGTGATTTTTTTATACTGATCTGAAAGAGGGTTTTCCATTTGCTCGATACTATTAACCAGAGCTGGGCATGATTTCAGCCTTATATCAGATTCATTTATAACCCCATTATAGAAGGTGGGATGAATGCACCACTCCCCCCTGTTCGATACTAGCATGGTGGGTTCTAAGTCCGGGGAATTAATGTCAGATTCAACTAAGATTTTGATATTCTTGTTTAAAACCTCTTTTCCTAGTCCTTCACAGCCCAAAAAAGAACCAAAATGTTCCCCTATATATTCTAAGATTTTAAAATCCAAGTATTCGACTGGTAAAGAACCCAGATTAATCCATCTAGGGCATATATTTAAATTCTGTGAATGTGGGTCAAAATTCGGTTTCCATTCACATCGAAAAAAACCATAGCCTTTATACAATTTTACCTTACCATGGAGAATGTCATTTTTTGTATTTTGATTATCACATAAAATTGCAAGAAAATTATTTTCCAGGATAGTGATACTTACCTATCCCGGATATAGGGTCGTCCACCAATCGATAATTCTTCCTGTATCTTCTCCAATTCCTGCCCATTTTGCAAAAACCCCACATTCGCTATATAAATTGAATTGGGGATCCATCAAATTTGCTGGGATATTACATGTTCACCTCGGCCTTATTCTGGGTTTAGGCTCAAAATTTCTAACTTTCCCGAGCGGCACCAGGTTTGCCCCAGTTGCCGGATAATGGTTTGTGGCTGTGGGTTTGTGCCAATTGAAGTTTAAAGACTTAATTCTTCTTTTGCCCATCTTCTTCTTGGCATTTTTTGAGCGAACGACTTGCCAATTTCCGTCGAAGGGTAGTGACAAGGCATCGGCCTTTTGTGCCCTAATTACATCATTTTTCCAAAACTCGCCCGCTCTGTAAACCGAATCCCGCCTTTCGTTTGTTGCAAGGTTTTTCTTACATAGCGGACTGAAGACAGAGATGCTCCTCAGGCATGTGGCAAAAACTTGTCTGCATCCCCCTGCCGAAAACCTTGACAAGTTTGCTTGATGATGATTTCGCATTTCGCCAAATAGCAGAGCATTCCTCATAACCATTATTAGATGGCATCCAACAGGATGAGTAAAAGATATGGGTGGCCAAGAATATTTTGTTAGCAACTTACAATCATCTTGTTTATTGATACAACTATATGTAAAAGAAATAATGATATGTAGCTAGATGTTATGCAATACGAAATGCAGATGCACTCTGAAATGGAGATATGTGATGCAATGCAGTAAAGAAATATGCAAATGCAGTACTTAAAATTTTAAAATGAACCCATCCATAGATGTAATATCTTTTGAGGTGCATGTTGTTATTGGGTTGGTATGAACCTTGTGTAGATAATTCATTGGTATTTGTTTGAAGGGTCATATAGACCTATCCTTTTCAATAGGATGTACAGTTTTTTCTATGGCCTCATTATTTTCAAACTGATTCGACTGTGATAGGTTTTCTTGCCCCTAGTCTTTCAAGTGCAGGTGTATGAGACAAATAGATTTTGATTTTGAATTTGTGACATAAGCGGGTGTTATGTTTGTTTTCATTGATGCACTTGAAGAGGATGATGAAACCAACCAGATGTTGATCTCATTAGCTGGTGTTATGCTTGATTTTGTCACTACATTGAAATTTGATGGTGGTGCACATACAATTGTTAACAAGTTATTTTCTGCAATATGATTTGGATTGGTGATTTCATTGATAAGGTATTTATGAACAACTTGTGTAGAGGCATTGGGATCATGAGGGAGACTAGGATAAATGGTAGAATCATTTGAGAGGGAATCTTGTGAGAAACATGAAGGATTATGATATGGAAATGAAGGGATGGGGGGATCTTGATCAGGATCTAGAGAAATAATGTGATCTTATTGAGGACATAAAGGTGAAGGGATGCTTTGATCTTGACTTGGAAGGAGATTATTAAGAAAGATGGAAGGGTTGTCTTGATCTTTCTTGAGAGGTTGATGCTAGATGGAACTTGAAAGAACATCTTCCTCTTGAGATAAAAGGGTGTTATTATGAATGGAATAGAAAAGGATGAGGGGATCATCATAATATTCCTGGTTGGTGGGATCTTGGTCAAAAATTGGGTAGGATGGAAGGGTTTTCTCTTGATCCTTATTTGTTTCATTACTGATTTCTTCTGATTTTGGATTATCCTTCTGACATGGGGAAGGAGTTTGCATGGGAGATTTTTGGAAGGTTCCAACACTTTGGCATGATGAGGAAGTATTTTGAATGAGATCCTTTGAATCATGATGAATTAGATTAGATTTGTATTATGGATAGCCCTAGGGAGATTGTGTTATTGGACAAAGATTGTGTGGAATGCTCTTGTGTGACTTCAAGGGATGATGAAATGGTCGATTGATATGGTTGGTTTTGATTTTGGATGAAAGGGATTTGATTTTGATTGAAAAGAGTATGATTTTGGGTGAAAGAGGTTTGATTTTGGTTGAATGAATTTTGAGTTTGGTTGAAAGGAGTTTGAATGTTGGGCTGATGTGATTGGTATGTTTGATATGTTGGATTGAATTAAAAAGAAGGTTTACATGAATCTAATGTTGATTGAACTGAGGTAGGAACAATTTTGTTGAAGAATGAAGGTTGGCATGTTTGAATGGTCTCATAAGAAGAAGAAGGTTGGCTTGATACTAATTCCCTCATGGTTATCACTTCTCTCATCATTTTTTCTAACCATCCCCTATGGTTGTTAGGACTAGTCATGTCTATCATTTGTTGTTGAAAATTCTTGATCTATTGAGCTAAGATTTCTATGGATGGCAACATAATAGGAATGGAAGGGAAGAATTCTCCATCTTCCCTACGAAAGGTATAACGTCATTCCATGATGTTTGCTTGATTGGTCTGGACCTAGGATCACAGCATGTAATATGTTTTCTTAATTTTTATAATTTTACAATATTTGATTGATTTGTTGATCTTGACAAGCTAGTTTGTTGCGGGGTTTTGATCTTGTTGATATTGAAACTTGAATTTATTGAAGGGTTTGACCTTCTTGATATTGAAACTTGACTTTGTTGAGGGATTTGATCTTGTTGATGTTGAAACTTGACTTTTTTGAGGGGTTTGATCTTGTTGATATTGACATTGCAAAGATGTAGTAGCAAGCAAAGAAAACAATCTAAACTAAACAAAGAGAGCACTTGTTTAAAGGACTTTTTCAAATCCTCATGAATGTTGAGATCTTTTTCAAGACCCCATTTTATTTTCGATAGTATTTTGGAAATTTGATTGAAAAACATGCAGACTCTCCTAAGGTCAAAAGGTCGCAATATGACCACAACTCACATCTTGATACACTGTCAACTCAAACAGCCCTATCACACCCTAAGGTGTGCTCACTTTTTTTCCTTTGTCTAGAAGTTAAACCAAAGAGGATTGCTCCTCTTTATCCTAGGATATATATGGTAAGTTTCTTGGGGGTGGATTCTTTCCCACCCTTGCATTGTGATAATAAAGTATCTGGTTACTAACTCAGTTGGGCTTCTAATTTCTAAGGTGTTTAATTAGGCTTCTGTTTGGGTGGGCATAGATCCAATAAATTTAATTGTCTCTATGCCAATCCAACACCCATTGCTTACAACTTTCATTGAAAACACATTTATTTATAGTGGTTTAGAATACTTGGCATTAGTCATTACCACTTTAGGTCGTTCCCCTCTCACCGGCCTTATGGGCTTCTCGAGGGGGTAGGCTTGCTAAAGCATTTAGCCTATTGCTAAAATTGATAGTAAGCATAAAAGAGGTGGGTTTGTCTTTTTTATCACCCAAAAGAGGGGATAGCATATACCTATCACCTCATAAACATAGAAAACAATATTCTTTTTAATCCCAAATTGCAAAGTTTTCTAGTCTAAATTGGAGATGTTGCTCCATGAAAACATGGTGTTCATTTTACCCTTCATAGAAATTGAGAATCAAAAAGAATATGGTTTGTGGTTTATTTTAATTACACCAAACTGAAGTTTTTCTAAGAAACTCCTACAGAAAATGTTAGTTGATACATGGTGGGCTATCCAACCTATTTTTTTCTTTTTCTTTTTTGGATACAACTTTTGACCTCTTTGTTTGCAAAAACAAAGGTAATTATTGACACGGAACAGAAAGAAAACTAAACAAAAACATTTTATCCTACTCATGCAAATATGAGCTACCTACTAAGCAATTGTGAATTATTCCAATAGCAATTGTGAGTTATTGACAAATCAATTACACACTAGTTAAACTGGAATTTTTTTAGAAGATTAAACATAAGGAAAAGGCAGAAGAGAGAATTTATTCTGTGATGATATCACTCCAGATTATGCAAACTATCACTTCAATGTCATCATAGAAATGGAATTTGGCAAGGAATCGATGAATGTTTCTATGGTATTGAGCGATTGCCTCTTCTTGTTCAAGTTCACGAAGTTTTCTCTCTACCTTTAGAAGCCTTTGGTATGCTCTTTGTTGTCTTCTATGTTGTCTTGTCCTCCTAGCACCTGAAATTTTAAAATTTACCTTACTGGCCATGGGGTTAGAGACATTTTATGCAAAAAAATGAAAATTTCTAGAATCATGAAAGATTGATGTGTTCATCTCACAAATGGATTTAAAGCCAAAATGATAAAGAAAAATGAAATTTTGAACTAGACCTATAATTGTGCATTACTTTAAGCAATTGCAAATTAGAATGATGTCAAATGTGAATTAAAATAACATCAATTGCAAATTAATATTTTCAATTACAAATTTCTGTGATGGCAATTGCACACTCCACTTTCTATACAGACCTGCAAATCAAAAAAATCAGAAACTCAAATCAGTAGGCGGATTCACGTCGAGTTCACCAAATATTTTTTGGGATTAAATTTATCATAATTAATTAGATGTAAAGAGAGAATCAAAAACTCTAATCTAATTAGAATTAATCTTAAATAACAATTAAATAATGAAAAACCAATTGAATTGAATAAATGAATCTAATTAAGACTCCCTCAATTGATTTGATAAAGATTCCATTGCTCTTCTCTGAATTGTGTATGGAGGTGACTCTCAGGTATTGCACTGATTTCTTCCATAGATTAGACAACTATTTCAAAGACTGTGATTCTAGACTAATTTGTGAAAATGATGTTGTTTATATAGATTTTCAACACAGATAGTGAGGGATTTTGAACTCAAGTCCTGGTTGATAGTCAACTGAAATTGATTGATAAGTGAACTCATCTTGATTGATTTTTTAACTCATTTTATTGATCTATTAACAGGATTGATTGGAGAGTCAACTCAATTGATTAACCAGTAGACTGAATAGACTAGCTAATTGACTGAAAAGACTAGCTAATGACTGAATAGATGGATTAGATGACTGAACTGATTGACTAGTTAGAAAAGGTGATTTGGAGTGAAAAGGGGAGATTTAAGAGTTAACTGAGTTAACTAATTAGTCAACGGACTTGATCATTCAATTATGATTTCAACATGTGTTGTAGGATTTTGAAATTGAATTTGATTTTCATTTTTAATTTGGATTTGAATTTGAACTTTTGAATGCTGAAATGCACATGAAATTAACTAAAATTCAGATTTGGTGAAATGTGAATTTGATGATTTGGAATTAAACAAAATTAATTGAAATTTGAATTTGGGGAAATATGAATTCGAGAGAAATGAAATTAGATGGAATTATTTGAAATTTGAATTCGGGGAATTGGAAGAAAAAGTTAATTAATTTAAATAATTAAAATGAAATTATTTAAACATTAGAAATGTGATTAATTAAATAATAAAGATGATTTAATTAAGGAATTAATCGTAATTAATTAAATAAATAATATTTAATTAATATTTGAGATAGGGTTAATAGATTAATTAATTATAGAATATAAATTGAATCATTAATAAGATGAGGAATGATGATTGAGTCAGTTTAGAAGAACAATTAACTTAATTAAATAATTAAATAATTCCTTAATTAATTAAGATGAATAATTAGTACATGATGAAAAATACACTTTTTAGTGTCTACAGTGAAAATGTTTCCCTTGTTAGGGCATATTAAATATAATCCCCTAATCACTTCCCAACAAACATACCTCGAAGGGAACCTTCAAAATTGAAGGACTCTCATCCTATTTCAAACTTTGAGGATCTGCCACCACCTCCCCAACTTGAGGAAGACAATATGGGGAACCCTTTACAAAATTATTTTTCTTTCCTTTTAATTTAATCTAGTCCTTTATTTCACACTTACAATTTTGACAATCTCTAGTGATATGCCAAACTTTCTAGCAATTAAAGCATCTATTGCAATGACATTCATAAACCAATTTGTCATTCCAAACACAAAGAACTGAGAAAGGTTCGATTTTCTTAAATTATTTTTTATGAATATCCTAGCATAGGTGGCTAAATAATTACTCCCTATGGTGCTCAAACTAGGGACATATTCCCCTAGGAAGTTGCCAACCAATTTGAAAAGTTCTTGAGGAATTTTATACATTTAGATCGGTAATGAGACATCTTGGATCAAATCTAAAGTGAAGATCAAACCTTGGTGACTAAGTTTGAATATACAAACCAACATTACCCATGAACCATAGGCCTCCCTTAAGAATCATATTTCTTTCAAATTCATATTGGACAATAATATGCAAAAGTACCTAATGCAAAAAAACTAACCTATAGATTAGGACAATCACATTTTTTCAATATCTAGGCCTTGATTATCTCCATCAATTGCCAAATACCTATAATTTTTCTCTCTCCACACTCTTTTTCAATCTTTCGACTTTGGAATTTGTTATTCATATAGAACTTTAATCAACGAGTCTTCAAAATCCACTTCCAAATTAACATTTCACACAATAATTTTTCTACGACCATATTTTGGCCTCTACCCTATCTTCAAAACTCATGCCCTTTTCTCCACTATCCTCCTCTTCTTTCTATAGAGGGGAATTTTGGTTCTTGCTTGGCTTATCCTATCTTCCCTTCTAGAAAACCAACTCTTTCAACATTTCCCTTAGTATGCTTGAACATCCCTTACTATTGAGTTTTCCCATTTTTTCTCCCTTAGTGGATATAAGGGTAAGGTCCCATGGGGGGGCTTTGGGATCTATTTTCATGGAGTAGGAGGTCCCAAATTATGTTACAAGATTATTTCAAATCTTTTCATAAAAAAATGCAACACCTACTTTTTAGGACTACATATTTCAACAGGTACAATTGGGGTGGGGCTAGAAATTACCCTATGAGCTTAGGAAATTTTTTGCCACTTGTCAATTAGCTACTATTTCAATTTCCTGATAAAAGAGAAATAGTTTAGAAAAATGGTGTTTATTTAATCATTTTTTATTTGCAGTAATCTTCATTAGATCACCAGCTTCTCTAAATTTATTCCATTGAAAACAATGACCATTAAATGATGAGTACCTTTGTGCATTTGGTTGACAAACTGATAGTCTTCTTGTAGTAGATCTCTGATTTTGGATATCGATTGCATGTCAGATTTATTTTATACTTCTACCTTAACCTCCTTGCCTTTGTCTTTGTCATTTTGATTAGAACATTCACTAGTCTGAAATCCTAGTCCACTCTTGTCTATATGTACTTTTTTCATGTTAATCAAATCTTCTATTGGTTTTCTACTTTCAAGAACTTTACTTTTTGCCTTTAGTTTATTCACTTCTTGTTCCAGCTTCTCACATTATTTAGTCTTTAGCTTGATTGAATTTTTTTGGGCTTCTTCTACTTTTAAGCTAAACTGCACTACTAAATCATGAGACCACCAACTTTAAAATATTCCTAAAAATTTAAACAACACCCACCAAAAATTTTTAGGAAGCCCTCCTCTAGGGGACCTTACCCTAAGATCTTCTTTAGCATGTCTATTTTTTTAATGTAGAACTTTAATTACATTGGCAATATGAAATCTGATCATAATATTATGTTCTGTCAAATTTTCTGAATTTCTTTATAAAACTTTGGAATCTAGAAACTAATTTTACTCTCTTTATTAGCCAATAGGCTATCCCTTGTGGGGGCATCCCACATCGGAAAAATCTATCGCGTTGTTAAATTGCATTTTAATGGTGTTGTCAAGAATTTAGTAGCAGGAATATGCTTCTAATATCCATTAGTGATGATAGGAATGAGAAGAAAAGAATTTAAAGTAAGCTCTAGAATTGGTCAATAAAGGTGGAGGTTATGAGGTGACCAAATCTACACCTCCTCACAGATTCTATGTTCTCCTACCACTTCATGAAAAAGTTTTAAGAAGGAAAATCATTAAGTCTATTTTTTGTGAGATGTTTCTTCTTCCTCTATAGTATGTGTAGAATGTTGAGGTAAGTATTTTTGTATTGTTTCAATGAGTTTTATTTTCTTGGAAATATATCATTAGAATGCGATACAAGAGATTCAAGAGGATTTTTAAGTTCATTTATAGTTTTTTTTGGTCAAAGCATATGATTTTTCACTATGCTTACTCTGTCATGAGAAGGCAATGTGAGAGATTCAAGGGTAGTTTTAAGTTCATTTATAGTTTGTATGGCCAAGGATCATTTGAGGCATGTTCTTGCAGTATCTATTATTTAAATATGTCAACCTTGAATTTTGGAAAATCATAAGCTTGTTGAGCTTAATAAAAAAAAATTAATGTCACAGTTGTGAATACAAAGAGAGATTTTAAATGAATTATGAAACTTTACTTATTTTATCTATTTATTTGTCCAGGAATGAGAACTAAAAGGTTTTATAACCTTGTTAAATATAACAAATATAAAAGAGAAATGCAGAAATTGGCTCTTATTTCCTATCAAACTTATTGTACTAGGTGGTGTGAATTCACATCTAATACAAAATTTTAGTCAATTTAAAACACACAATTTGAAAGAGATTAAAAATGCATTTAGGATGACATGAAAAATATAAAATATAGAGAGGTTGTAGTTTGTTTGCCAAGATGATGGTATGAAATTCTATTATAGTAGTTGTTAAGGTTTAAATTTTCATTGGTGTGATTGGTTTAGGTTTAATCTTTTGATGATTTTGAAAGACTGGATTAGCTTATTTCTTATATTTAATCAACTCATCCTTAGCTTATTCAATTGAAATAGTTTGAGAGACTCCCTTCATAAATAGTTTAGCCAAAAAATAATTGCCCATTAGATGTAAAAAGGATAATTTGACAATAAAGAGGAGTAAAAATTTATTCAAAGAAGAAAGAGAAATACATCAAAAGAGGGCAAACCACCTGTTAGTGAACAGATTTGCTCTTTGCATTTAAATGATTAATTTTAAAACTCTGTTACCTTCTTTTAAGAACAAATGGTTCACTGAACATTTGGGTAGGCATTTGTTCAATCACCTCCCTCTGAATTTTTGCTTAGGTACAGCTCCCTATCTAGATTTTTCATAAAGTGTGTTTTTTTTATATATATATATATATTTATATCCAAACGAAAAGCTTTTAACCAAAAAGCATATAAGGCTGCCTATATCATTCTTGGATGAAAGGCTATAACTTTCCTCATATCTCATAAATAATGGAAACTATCTTCTTACTTTTCAAAGTATGTAATTACAGTAACTGAAAAAAAGTTCAATATACTTCTTCCAAATAAAGACAAACAGATTCAAAGAAAATGAATGCACCCACAAACATGAATCTTTCCAGAGTAAACAACACATTCAAAGGAAAGAACATCAAAGGAATAATGAAAAACTGCAATGAAATAATCAAATACTATTACTTGATCGGATGAACATATGCAAAGACATGTTATCTATTCGGATTCAAAATACACAGATCTTTCTTCTCCCCAGATCTCCACCATCTAATTCCTCCTTTGATTAGGAATAGAAAATATCAAAACAAACACATGTCCAAGTTTTTTTTTAAATCAGTTACTCCCCCCAAAAAAAATCTAACCCTTCTACCCTCGATTCTACTTAATTTATAGTCTAAATGGGGGGGGTCTCCCTAAAAACTTGACCACTCCCTGATAAAACAGTTACGAAACCAATAGAAAGTATTTTGGGACAGTTGTCCCAAAGTTTTTGCATAACTATGAAAAATGTTATTTTTTTAAATAAAGAAAACTAGCCCAAAGCGGATGTATTATGTCATATTTCATCATCATCCTCTTCTCTGTTTTCGCGAGCATCATGAGCAGCCGTGAGTTCTTGGATCATTGATTGTCTTGGGACTTTCATTGCATTAAGCTTCGCCTTTGCCACCTCTTTATTACACTTGTGTTGCACCATCTTCTCTGAGTGCTTCGGCAGTTGATCATTCCGAATGAAAACCATAGATTCGATCCTAGCCACTTTGGTTATATCCTCCAGCGTGAAACTACTCCTAACTCTGATCTTCTCCATGTTCAACCAGAAAGACTTGACTGCTTCCTGTGTACTTGACCCATAGATTCCTAGTTCCCAGTCATGATCAGGATTAACCACTTTATTATCTTTGACAATACTGCTCTGCAAATCCTGGAGTTCATAGACGGAGGTTTTCGCATCCGTAATTACTGACTGAAAGGTGAGCACCTACCACATGATAGTTTTCTTTAGCACAAAAAGTTGGCATTCATCAGATACTAGCTTAATTGAATGTTCTGTCAGAAATCTAGTAGTTCTGTACTCTTTGATTTTGGTAAACAGAGGCAGGACATTTTGCCATTTGTGCTCTTCTTTCTCCCATGGTACAAGCTGATTTTGGATTTCAGAAATCAGGCCCTGTACCTCATCACACAACTTCCAAGAGTCAGTAATGTATTTTTCACCATCTTTGATTACTTGTTCAATCCATTTTTCAACCGCTTCAGTGATGCTCTTAGCCTGTTGAACTTGATTCATCAACTTCTTGTTTTTCAGAGAAGTTGGGTCAAAATTCTTAGTGGCATGGGATATTGGAATTGCTCCAAGGCAACCGATGCTACTGATGAACTGAGCCAAAACACTTATATGTCTTTTAAGTTCTCTTTTCTCCCGTCCATCCTTCTCTGACTGAGTAAGCATCTTCTTCACTGACACTTGGAAAAAATGGTTATCTGTATCCCTGCTCATCTTTCCCAATCATCTTTCCCAACTCTACTTTTGTGATTTCAAAATCATCAGAATCGGCCTCTTTGTTCTCATCTTTCGGTTTGTAAGAGGCAATTTCTGCCATCCATTTACTAGTTTCCTCATCATTGTTTAGGTGCACAGTGGTCTTGAACCTCTTTGGCTTTGGATTCTTCTCAGAGTACTTGGTAACCATCTCCTGAATTGGAATGGTCACAGGAAGAAAGCTCCTTTTCTTGTTCACTGAGGTTGTTAACCATTTAGGAGTCGCAGCAGAATGAGAAGTTCCTTCAATCATCTTTGGGGGTGGCATCATAGCCACAGTCACCATTTGGGAGTCTAGAGCACAAGCAACTTCACCATCCAAATCTTCAATTTCAAAGATCTGAGCTTCAAGCATGGCATCTTTGACTCCCATATCCTTGACCTATTCCATCCTCCTCTGGGCGACACTACGTGATCGAGTATGCCGAGGGCTACTAAAATCCAAAGTTGGGCTAGGTCTGCGTCTAGGCTGAGCCGACTTGATTTCCTTACCTGCACGAACAAGAGCACTGTTAGAAGGACGTTTTGGTGAAGACATACTTCTCATAGAAAGAGACTTGGCATCTAGCTTCATTGCTTTCTTCTTGACCACCCATGCCACGGTTCTGTCCAGAACTCATTCAGATTCAATTGAATGTCATCATTTTCCTCCTCATCCCAATTAATTGGGGGCATTTCAGTCTCTGCGTGGGCTAAATACCCTGGTTCAAATAGTTCAAGATAATCTTCTTCAAGGCCTTTAATATCTATCTTTATTTGCAAAGAAATAACCTGTTCCAGCACCAATCTCATATTTTCTCTTTTGAAGACTTCAAGTTCATCTGAACAGTCTTCCCAGAAATCTTCTAACTGTGGCGTGGGAAGATAAGGTATTAAGCCAAGGCTCCGAGAAAATCCTTTGTTGTCAAACCCTTTTCTTTCAGCATATAGAGAGAAATTAAAATTTCTAAGATCTGCTCCTATACTTAGTGCATCAGACATTGAATTATAGGATAACACTCCCAATTGTATTGGAAAATGACCTTCCCACTTGTCCTTAGGTTGTGCCTTCTTGACCACGGAAGTCAGTTGTCTACATACTTCTACGAGGACAAAACAATCAAAATAGAAATGCGGAAGCTTGAAGGGTTCCTCTTCAAAGCCTCCCACTCATATATAGAAAAAGCATGGGAACTGGATGTAAAAGCTTCCAAACTTCTTAATCAAGGACTGTGCATCATCTAAAATTTGCTTAGCTTTTGTACCTTTCAGTTCATGACACATATCGCCCAGGAATGCATTATGTACCCTTCTGAAATCTTGTAGGGCATTGTCTTTTTGTAGCATTGGATAAAACTCATACACCAGAACATCTTCCTCAGTGGGTTGCTTGGGTATACCCATTAACTCCTTAACATAGGCCAGACAATACAAAAGATATGAAGACATGAAGAAGTTTTGTTGAAATTTCTTGGTTAAACTCAACTGCTCCCTCATCAAATCAGTAATTAACTCCGCCCAATCCAAATATTGTTTTCCTTCCAGAACTAATTGTACATAGCAATATATCCAATCATCAAAGCTATAAGCTTCAGCAGAACCTCTGGCTCGATGCAATAGAAGCATTACATCATGGATATGTGGCAACATGTGGTTCTTGTTAGGATTTTTAGGTAGTCTAGAACCACCTCTCTGAGGGACCTTCAACCAGAACTTCGCCACATTATTCCTATGTCCGGCTCTATCTGCATTGAACTCACTAATTGACTAAGCAGGGGAGAAATTAGAAAACTGATAATCCAGTATCTTGAACACTGAAGCAATCACTTCGCGGTTAATGGCAAGAAGGGTTTCGCCATTATCTCTTTTAATAGTCTCAGATACAGGGTCATATCTGGCAATACACTCTCGAACCAACTCTAGACAAGGAATTGCTGGAGGAAAAGCTGCGGCTTCTAAAAGGCCACTACTCAAAATTTCTATACAAAAAGACTTATCAACACCCCTGAACACCCTTTCTTTCAAATCTTCAAGTTTCTCACCCTTCAGGTCAGTATCACTAACTATGGCTTCTGTGGACACCATGCTAAAGATGTTTCCAAACAAGTGCAGGGTGGACTTCATGATTTCAAAACAAGAAACCTAAACTTGATTGTATTGAAACCTTCTGTATGAGAGAAAATGCAAGGGAAAACACTGGAGAAAATAAGGAAAGACTCACCTTCATAGCTGTATAATCGGATGATGGCTAGCAGCAAGAAAGATTCCTATCCAGGGATAATATAAACACAAATCCAGCAACAAGTAGCAAACGCAGAACACAAATGATTTTCATACCTTAAAGAGAAAGGTAATAATGCAAACACATTAAATGCAATGATTTCACAATTTCATTCCGAACGTGGCAAATTGGTAGATTAGACCTCCGCACGCATGCATTGAATGCATGGCGGCATACTTTAAGAAACTGTCAGTTCCTGAAATGTTCACTTACTTCGAAAAAGCCAAAGAACGACATCACTTTACAATATGGTTCTGCCTCTCCATATTTAGCAATAAATGCACTTCTCGAAACATTAGAAACCACGGGACCCACCAGAATTGAACCTGTGTGAACATCTTGAACTAACTTCTTGAGTGTTCAAGTAGTTCATGATGTACACCATGTCAAACTGTTGACCACTTTGCTGTGTTGAACATGTTGAACATATTTGAACCCTTTGAACTTAGTTCAACAAGTTCAACACAAATGTTATATCACTGAACAAGAAAAAATTTATTAAAGAGCCACTGCAAAAACTTAGAGAAAATGTTAGTACAAAGAACCTTTTCTGAACACCTCAGAACCTATTGAACCTAAATGAAAATCTTGAACCTAGTTCAGAACGGTTCGACGTGTTCAAGGAGTACAATGAATTGTCCGAACTTGAACGAAAATAACTAGAGGAAGGACTTGAGGCTGCATTTAAGGACTTGAACCAAGGTAATATGGTATGAACTAGGACTCCAACATAAAAAAGGAAAATATGACCCACTCTCGGCATGAAGAATAAATGACGCGGTAACACCACCCAACAAAGAGAAAAATAAAAAGACTTATCCAGATCCACAAGTTGATGCAACATGTGTGACAACTTCGGAGAAAGTTGTCCGCTATCCTCAATAGACTAGGCCTCCATAAAGATATAAGCCCATTTGGCAAGACAGTCAACCACCCCCTTCCATTCTCTGGGGATATGACTGAAATTGACTTACTCAAAAGAGTTACAAAACAAAAGAATATGTTGAATAACCAACTATAACTACCAACTAACCCCATCAAAGTGATGTTGATTCAATAAAGTCACCACAACCTGGGAGCCAGATTCAACAACAATTTGATGCCAACAAAGAGCACAAAAACACTCCACCACATCCAAAATAGAAAGAGCCTCCATATAGTTATTTATGTAAAAACCTTTGTAGATATAAAATAGAAACTAGATTCGCCCAAAACTATCATGCCCCACTCCACCAATACTAGTATGTACCCTGGATTACCCCTTAAAAACCCATTAGTATTAATTTTTAAAACACCAAGACAGTCGGGGGGGACCCACCCTATAAATCCTATGTAAAGGATGAAGACACCTATTCTACATAAGCTTCTAATCCCTTTGTATTCTAGGAATAGGAGCAATCCTTTAAAGAGAAAAATTAGAAAAATTAAATCGGATACATATATCAATCTCCCTAGGAGCAACCCCCTTAAAAAGTTCACACTTTGTCAAAACAGTTTTTGGGAAAATGGTGTCCCAACCTTGCATTTACATGAGGTTACTATTTATAGTAAGTTTTTGTTAAAGCATAAAATGGTGGTAAATTCTCCCCAAAGCTTTAGATTGGCTAGATAAGCATGTCAGTAAATTTTCGTCGCAAGATCACAACTAGTTTTGAGGATATTAAAGTTTCCATTTTTGAAGGGTGTGATGAAAGGTTTAAATTTAATTTTGAGGACTTTAGACCCTCCAAAACACCCTAAAAAGTTGGCATTATTGGCATAGTGGTTACAAGGTGATAGAGCACTTCACGAGATTTCTGGCTTGTCAAACGATTTGTCAATCGGACACCCAGTTCGCAAGTTATGGCCTCTAGAAGTTTGGACTCCTAAAATAGGAAATATAAAATGCATCGGACACAAAAATGAGATGTAAAAGGGAGGAACACATGTTCATGGTTTTTTTGACATGTCATAGGGTATCTCAAATGGAGATAAGGTCGACTCTACTTTATTGGGTGGTTTTAGCCAATGTTTTGTAATATTGTTTGACGGTTTCTTATACTGTATCTCTTATATATGAGGTGTGTGATATTAAGGTTGTGTGTAAGAGTCTTATGACTATTGAGTTGCCTCTGAATCTCTCATTAGTAGTACTCTTGTGAATATTTTTCTCTACAAGTGTATTGTAATATGTTATTGATTGTTGAATAATATATTGAGCTGCTTTTGGAGTGTGGTTTTTCTCCCAAAAGGGTTTTCCCCACGTAAATCACTATGTTGTGGTATGCATAATATTATGTTTATTTGTATTAAGTTTTTGCAAATATTGTAACAATCTATAAAAGTGTTTGCATTAACCTCCTCTCAAGCTTAGTGTAGGAAGTTGTTCTGGTACTCTACTTTGTTACAAGTGGTATTAGAGATTGACCACTTTTAGTTTCAGTTGTCAGTTGTTGGGATTTTTTGAACTAATCTATATTTGAGTAGGAGCTTGTGTAGAAGACACTTTTTGATCTTGTTGTATAAATTTTCAGATGGCAAGTTCATCAAAGAGAATAGAGGTGGAGAAATTTAATGAAACTAACTTTGAGATGTGGAAGTTGAAGATGGAAGATCTACTAATAGATCGAGATCTATGGGATGTTGTTAATACAAATGTCTCAAGACTTGTAGATCCTACTGCAGTTGCTTAGTATGATGTTATGGACCGAAAAGATAAGGGTCTAATCAGATTGTTCCTAGAAAACTCTAGTCTAATCAATGTCCATGAAGAGAACACCACAAAGAAGGTATGGACTAAGCTTGGTCAAATGTATAAAGTGGAATCTTTATTAAATCATATTTTATTGAGGAATAAATTGTATTCCTTGAAGATGGAAGAGGGTGGATGAATTGCAGACCATCTGGAAGCATTTTATGTTGGTGGCTCAATTGATATCTATTGGTGTTAATATGGACAAAGAGGAGAAATGTCAAATATTTCTTTATTCTTTGCCTAATTCATGGGATTCTCTTGTTATGGCTATTGGTAGTGCTTCTGTTGTTTTGAAGTCTAAAGATGTGGTGGGTGCCCTATTTGGTGAAAATATGAAGAGGAAGGTATCCATCAATTTGAAGGAAGCCCTAATTGTTAATGGAAGACCTATGGAAAAAGGCAAGAAGAATGAGAAGCACAATAAATCCAAATCTAGAGGAAAATCAAAATCTCCTAGAAAGACCAAAGTCATTTGTTGGAATTGTGGTAATTCAAGTCACATCTATAAGGACCACAAAGAAGAAAAGAAGAAATTTTATTCTGATATTGATTCCAAGAAGGAAGATGACACTGATGCATTCATTGCATCTTTCTCTACTCATGCAGGTAATGGTGCGTGGTTAATTGACTCAGGTGCATCTTTTCATATGACTTCCAAGATAGATTGGTTTTTTGAATATGAATAATTTAATGCACATAAGGTGTACTTGGATGATGACTCACATTTAGACATTGTTGGTCAAGGTAAAATTAGGATCAGGTTTCCTGATGGTGGGATAAAAAAAATTAGTGGTGTGCTGCATATCCCCAGATTAAAATGAAATTTATTATTTGTGAGTAAACTGATAGATGTAGGTGTGCAGGTAGTCTTTTCTGATGTAGGATATAAGATGATTAAGGTTGATATGATGATTGGTAGAGGTATTAGGTTCCACACATTGTATAAGCTAGAGGCATAAATTGTTGAGTGTAATATCACTTCTCTAGAAAGTAAATCTATGGATACTTCATCTGAAGATTTGAGAGTTTCACCTTCAGTAGATGGACATGGATTTGGGGTACCGAAGGGTGCTCTTTCTTTTGAAGAAAAGTTACCTATAGAGAAGACTATGTTATGGAACCAAAGGCTTGGCCACATTGGAGAAAAGTGTCTAAGGACCTTGAAATATAAAAACCTTACTGAAGGTTTGAATGATTGTAATCTTGAATTTGATTTGTATGAGCATTGCATTTATGAAAAACAAAACCACATTCAGTTTTACTCGAGTTCTCATAAATCTTGTGGTGTTTTGGATCTTATTCATTCTTATGGATTTGACCCTATAGATGTTCCTTCCATTGGAAAAACTAAATATTAGGTTTTATTTATTGATGATTTTAGTAGAAGGACATGTGTATACTTTATAAAGAGTATATCTAAAGTTTTCAGTCATTTTAAAGAATTTAAAGCAATGGTTGAATTGCAGATTTTAAACAAAATTAAATGTCTGAGGACTGATAATGGTGGTTAATTTTTCTCTAATAGTTTTGAAATATTTTGTAAAGACTATGGCATTAACAGACATGAGACAACTCTATATTCTCCACAACAGAATAAAGTTGCAGAAAGATTGAACATGACACTGATGGATAAGGCTAGGAGTATTCTAAGTGGTGTTGGTCCAGAACAATTTTTTTGGGCTGAAGTTGTGGTCATTTCTTGCTACCTGATTAACAGGTCTCCTACATCAACTCTTGTTAATAAAATGCCTATGGAAGCATGGTCAAGTTATAAGCCTTCTTTGAAACATCTTAGAGTTTTTGGTTGCAAGTCGTATGCACATGTGCCAAAGGAGAAGCGAACAAAGTTGGAGAACAAGGTTGTGACATGTATCTTCATTGGTTATAGTTATGGTGTGAAAGGATACAAGCTTTTGGACCTTGTTGTACAAAAGGTAATTCATATTGGAAGTGTTATCATTAGATAAATTAAGTCTCCTTCTATTATGTTTCAGCCATAACAGACTAAGTAGGAAGATGTGTTTCAATTCCCTTCTATGCCTAAAAGAGTTGAATCGAGACCACTTGAAAAGAAAGAAATTGAGGAGAGCTCATCAAGCTTTGAATCTTCAGAAGAGGAGAAAGAACCTCTAACTCAGCTTCTTCAAAGGTCTACAAGACATATACAACAACCTGAAAGGTATTCACCTGATTATTGGAGATACATTTTTTCTTTGAATATGGATGTGGATGAACCTAGATCTATAGAAGAGGCATTAGGTATGAATGATGCATAATCCTGGAAGAAGAAATGACAACTTTGAAAAAGTATGACAGATGGCATCTTCTACCATTGCTTGAAGGATGAAATCATGTTGGTTGTAAATGGGTGTTCAAGAAAAAGATTGGTTCAAATGGAAGCATTAATAAGTATAAATCAAGGTTGGTTGCAAAAGGCTACTCTCAAAAAGAACCTCTAACTTAGCTTCTTCAAAGGTCTACAAGACATATACAACAACCTAAAAGGTATTCACCTGATTATTGGAGATACATTTTTTCTTTGAATGCGAATGTGGATGAACCTAGATCTATAGAAAAGGCATTAGGTATGAATGATGCATAATCGTGGAAGAAGAAATGATATCTTTGAAAAAGTATGACAGATGGGATCTTGTACCATTTCCTGAAGGACAAAATCATGCTAGTTTTAAATGGGTGTTCAAGAAAAAGATTGGCTCAGATGGAAGCATTGAGAAGTATAAATCAAGGTTGGTTGCAAAAGGCTACTCTCAGGTGGAGGGTGTTGATTATGGTGAGATATTTTCTCCTATTGCAAAAATGACATCCATTAGATTTTTTGCTTTTCTATTATTGTTGCTTATGATTTAGAGGTTGATAAAATGGATGTGAAAATTGCTTTCCTTCATGGTGATTTGGAGGAGGATATTTATATGACACAACCAGAGCACTATGTGGTGAAAGGTAAAAGTAATTTGGTCTATAAATTGAAAAAATCTTTGTATGGAATCAAACAGAGTCATAGGATCTCATACCAAAAATTCGATACATATGTGTTGAGTTTGGGATTTGAACGTTCTAAATCAGATCATTGTGTTTTTTATAGATCTGATGGTGATTATTTCCTATATATTGCATTATATGTTGATGATATGTTATTTATTGGTAAAGGGAAATATATGATTTCAGAACTAAAGTCTCAACTTACTACTAAATTTGAAATGAAAGATCTTGGTGTAGCGAAACACATTCTTTGGATGTAAATTAGAAGAGATAGAGTGAACAGAAAGATATGGCTAGGCCAGAGTAAGTATGTAAATTCAATTTTATGGAGGTTCAACATGCAAGATTGTAGACCATTGTTTGTTCCCTTTATAGTTATAATAAACTTATTTGTTTTAGATTGTCCTGCATCTCAATCATAGATGGAAGACATAAGCAGAGTGCCTTACTACAGTGCAGTTGGAATTTTGATGTATGTTATGGTCTATACTAGACTAGACATTGCCCAAGCAGTGGGAATTCTTTCCAGATATATGTCTAAACTTGGTAGAGTTCATTGGGATGCTATCAAAAGAGTCTTCAGATATTTGAAGGGTACCTGAGAGTAATCTTTGTGTTATCATGGTAATATTTTGGTTGGAGACATGATTTCCCTTGATATTCATGATTATGTGGATTAGACTAGGTAGGTGATATTGATAGTAGAAGTTCCACTAGTGCTTATGTCTTTACTTTATTTGGTGGTGCGATTAGCTAGATGAGTAAGTGACGAACTGTGGTTACTTTTTCCACTACAAAAATAGAGTATATGAAAGCTACTCATTCTTGTAAAGAAGCCATTTGGCTTAAAAGACTATGTTCAGTTATTGGAATAAATCAACGTGCAATGACAGTTTATTGTGATAGCCAAAGTGCGATCTGCCTAGCTAAGAACCCACCATTTCATACCTAGAACAAACACATTGATGTTCAATATCATTTTTTCAGAGATATGGTCAAAGATGGCTAGGTGAAGTTGCTTAAGGTCGAAACTTTGATGAATGTTATAGATTTTTTAACTAAGGTTGTGAGCACAGAGAAGTTCAGATGGTGTTTGGATTCTATGGGCCTCATGTCCCCTAGCAATTAATTCATTGTGTTGATACTCACTTTTCTCTTGGAAGGTGTTCGAAAAGTGGGATAATGTTGGGAAAATGGTGTCTCAACCTTGCATTTATGTGAGGTTACTATTTATATTAAGTTTTCATTAGAGCACAAAATGGTCTGAAATTCTCCCCAAAGCTTCGGATTGGCTAGATAAGCATGCCGGTAAATTTTATCGCAAGATCACAACTGGTTTTGAAGATATTAAAGTTTCTATTTTTTAAGGTTGCGATAAAAGGTTTAAATTTAATTTTGAGGACTTTAGACCCTCCAAAACACCTTAAAAAGTGAGCATAATTGCCGTAGCGGTTACAAGGTGAAGAGAACTTCATGAGATTTTTGGTGCATCAAACCATTTGTCAATCAAACACTCAATTCGCAAGTTATGGCCTTTGGGTGTTTGGACTCTTAAAATAGGAAATATAAAATGCATCGGACACAAAAATGAGATGTAAAATGGAGGAACACATGTTGATGTGTGATTTGAAATGCCATATGGCATCAGGAATGGAGATAAGGTCAGCTCTACTTTATTGGGTGGTTTGAGCCCATGGTTTTGTAATATCTTTGGATGGTTTCTTTTTTTTATCTCCTATATATGAGGTGTGTGAGATAGAGGTTGTCTGTAAGAGTCTAATGGCTATTGAGTTAGATATAAATCTGTGATTAGTGGTACTTTTGTGAAAAGCTTTATCTGCAATTATATTGTAATCTATAACTTTACCACCTCCAATATAACTTTACCGCAAGAACTTGGCTATTCAAGATCGTAGAACGAAGGCCAAGGCCACCCTCAATTTTAGGTCGACAGAAGGAATCCGACTTAACCAAACTCCACTTAGAATAATGCAAGTGAGCACTCCAAATAAAGTGATGAGACAAGGCATCAAATTCCTTAAGGAACTATATTAGAGTAGTCTAAACAAAACCCTTGTAAATAGAAAGTGTATGAATCACAGATTGAAGGAGAGTAACTTGAGCAGTTGTAGAAAGCCACCTATGAGTCCAATAGTTAATCTTATGATGCAACTTATCCAACAGGTTCTGCCAAAAAGGCCTAAGATGTCGACCAATAGAAAGAGGAATACCCAGATAGATAAAAGGAAGAGAACCAATTTGGAACCTCAGAATATTGGCAATTCTAATCTAAATAGAGTCAAGGGTGTTGAAAAAGTAGATAAAAGACTTAGGATTATTCACCCGCTAACCCGACGTAGCTAAATAGACATCCAGTGAATTCCTAAAAGACTCAACCTCTTGGAGGTGATCTACCCCAATAAGAGTAGTACCATCCACAAAATGAAGATGTGAAAGCTTAGGCAATCTAGTGCCTCAATTCCACTCTCGGATCAAACCCTAAGAAACTTGAGACATGATGAAGCATCCCAAGCCCTCAGCCATAATGATAAACAAATAAGGAAAAATAAGATCACCCTATCTTAGACCCCTAGAAGATCCAAATAACTGTGAAGGTTGGCCATTGACAAGAATCAAGAAAGAAGAAGATCCCACACAATTCATTGTTAGATAGCTTAGATAACCAGTGAACAACTGAGAAAGCAGGGGTGTGAATAAGTTGTTAATAGATTATAAAACTTTAAGCATTAAAACCTTATTACCAGAATAGCAAATATAACAGTTAAGCACACATCTAAACCACAAAACATTTACCAACCATCCACAAAAGATAACACCAAGATTTGTACATGGAAAACCCAGTAAAGGGAAAACCACGGTGGGAAGCCTACCCACAGTCATATAATACTTCAGTAGTAAGTATTTGATTACAAAAAGAGGGGCATGCACATGCAAGAAGGCCAATAGCCTAGAGCGCACTGCTCATCACAAAAGGAGACTTACTGACTACAAAATAAATCTAGACTACAATCTAGAAACAAGAGTGAACTGCAAGAATAACATCTCTTATGCCTGAATACAGTTCTGATTAAGCTCAGTATCAGAGGTCTTAAACCTCTTTCACCAACCCAATTTGATCACCTATGATCGACCAAAATCTCTGCATATGATTACAACCTTATTCACACACGGATAATCATACATCCCCAAAACCCACGATCTACAAAGAGATCTTACATCATATTTATACCAACCCAAGATCTAAACAATTAGGTCGGCCACCTAAAAGATAATACAATAATTAATAACATAAAACCTCAATCCAATGATCAACCAAGTCATCCTAAGACTGAAACAACATAATCCAATCAATAGATCCAACCGAAAATGCATCGAGATTATCCACCAACACTTTACATAAACTGGTCCATAACCTAGCAGAATAAGATAGCATTAGGTCTGGTCTTAAATGCAACACCACCAATCAATAGGAACATGAACAAGATAACCAACAACATCCTAAAAGCCATCTAGAAGCTAAACCAACACAACTTATCAAGTGCATCAAAAGATATTCAACAAATCTCTGCCCGTAAAACTCTTACTAGTGACCAAAAGGCTCACTATAAGGAAGTTAAGTAGCGGAAACAACTTCCTACACTAACCTTGAGAGGAGGGTAATGCAAAACTTTTTCAGATCATTACAACAGTTACAAAAAATAGAAATAGATATAATAGCATTCATACCACAACACAATGATTTACGTGGGGAAAACCCTTTCGGGAGAAAAACCCCACCCTCCAAAAGTAGCTCAATATTTTATTCAGCAATCAAAAATAGATTACAACATACTTGCAGAGCAAGCTCTTCGCAGGAGTACCACTAATCAGATATTCAGAGGCAACTCAATAGCCATAAGACTCTTACACACAACCTCTATCTCACACACCTCATAAATAAGAGATACAATACAAGAAACCGTCAAACGGTATTACAAAACCATGGGCTAAAACCACCCAATAAGGTGTAGCCAACCTTATCTCCCTTCTAGATGCCCTATGACATGTTAAAGCACACATCAACACGTGTCGCTCCCTTTTACAGCTCATTTATGTATCCGATACAAATTATTTTTCCTATTTCAGGAGTACAAACTTCCGAAGGCCATAACTTGAGAACCGGGTGTCCGATTGACGAACCGTTTGAAGCGCCGGAAAGCTCGCGAAGTTCTCTATCACCTCATAACCTGCTTCACTAGTTATAGCCACTTTTCAGGGTGTTTTGGAGCCTCTAAAGTCCCCAAAATTAAGTTTAAATATTTTATTGCACCCCTCCAAGACGAAAACTTTAATATCTTCAAAATTAGCTGTGACCTTGCGACGCAACTTTACTGGAATGCTTATCTAGCCAACCAGAAGCTTCAGGGAGAGTTTCGCACCATTTCGTGCTCAAATGAAAAATTACTATAAATAGTAACCTCGCATAAATGCAAGGTTGAGACACCATTTTTCCCAACACTCACTAGAACAAATGATAGCTCTTGAGTCATCAAATCCTGAACCAACTGATCATGATACACATCTCAATAGCATGAGTGATAGATCCAAACCAATTCCACAAACCAAAGAATGTCAAAGTATACCAAATCAATATGATAATCCAACCACTCTATGGGAACCTACCGCAAACTAGTAAACAACCAACACAGTCGGTGTTGCCATCAATGAAAAAACATCAATGCAACACATAATCAATTCTTCCAATTTTCCAACATTCATTACCCAACTGACCCACTCCAAGTTGAAGCCAAAGGCCAGGATTATCTTATCCAAAAAATTCCACTTAACCCTATCATAAGCTTTGGTCATATCCAATTTGATAAACATAGATCTCTCCCTACACATAGCCATGAATTGAATGGCCTCAGAAGCAATAAAAACCCATCCAAAATTTGTCTACTAGCCACAAAACCCCCTTTCTCATCAAAGAACAATGAAGGAAGCCAAATTTTGAGTCTTTTTGCAATCAGCTTAGTGATAATATTATACACAACATTGCAAATAGCAATGGGCCTAAAGAGAACCAGCTGAGTAACCCCCTCTTTTTTAGGGATAGGAACTAGGAAGGTAGAATTTAGGACTCGAAGCATCTGCTTTCTACTATGAGATTTCTGAACAACCGCTAACAAGTCCAACTTGATAATATCCCAAAACTCTTGAAAAAATTCAATTGGAAAACCATCTGGGCCAAGTGCTTTCCCTTTAGCCATCCCAAAATATTTTTTTCTGGTTTAGACAAGGTCACCAGATGAATGAGAGACTCATTCATCATATTAGTAACTAAAGAAGGGATGCAAGCTAGAATATGATTTTCCTCCTCAGGAGCACAGGGCATATCATCAAAAAAGAGGGCACTATAAAACTGAGTTGCTTCATGTGACATTGCCTAGAGAGAGGTCAGTTGAATGCCTTCAGAATTAAATAAGGAAGAAATAACACTTTTCTATCAACCAACCTAAATAGACTTATGGAAAAAGGTTGTATTACGGTTCCCTACCTAAAGCCAATCAATTTGGGCTTTTTTCTTCCATAGGATCTTCTTACGAATCTCCTTCAAGGCCCGAGACTCACCACTACCCAATATTTTAGTGAATCCAAAGTCCCGAATTTGGTGAGACAGGTTACCAAAAGATAACTTAATCTATTTTTTAAGTTGGAATTTCACAAACATAACCATACCAAAGGCAAGGTCCCTATTGCAGCACCACTGAGCCATGAGATCATGAGGAGAATCATCCCAAAGCCACATGAGTTTCCACTTAAAGGGAGGATTCTTAAGACCACTAACAAACCCAGCTGAAAACTTGATGGGCTAATGATCAAAACCTTGCTAGTCCAGGATCTTTGAACTAGAAAGCACTAAAAATTATAATAATATTGCAGTTTAAGGAATAAGATAGCCTAAAAAATTTGCTAGCTTGGACATGGGAAGAGATAGGACTTGTAACAAGTCTTTTTATCATAGGTAAAAATGGTGGTATTAGCATTTTGCTTGCCTAGAAATTTCTTCATCTACTTTTCATAAGCTAAGATCAGAGATCCTCTGTCAACACATGATGTCTATCAAAGATATATGTCTTAAGTAATCATATAGTCTTCCTTGAGATATTCAATACTGTATTTTTGGTATTGAATTTAGTTCAAATACTTTTTAATAGTGACTTTATTTATCATTTGGAGAACAAAGATTGGAATGGAAAATGCAGTACAAACACTCTATGGGCAAGATTTTGGAGCCAAGATGCTTGTAATCCTATACCAACAATCTATGTTGCTAATAATAGCCAGTGCTATGATTCTGAGTTTACTCTATATTTTTTGAGAAGTGTACATTGTATGTCATTAGGTAGAATAAAGAAACAGTGGCTCAGGCAACCATCTTTGCAAAAGGGCTCATTCCTCAATTATTTTCCTTTGCTCTGAGTTGTCCCTTGCAGAGACTTTTACTGGCTAAGAATATTGTGACTCCTCTTGCCTATAATTCTATAGCCACTTTTCTACTGTGTGTTCTTTTAAGTTGGTGTAGACACCTAAAAATGTCTCATCAATCATTGCTAATTATTCGTCTTATTAATTGAATAATTCTTCAATTATTTAATGAAGCTAAATATTCTTCACAACTAACCTAATCATCATTATTCATTTCTCTTACTAATTATCCAATTTCTATTCTTTTATTAATCAATTCATCATCAAACCCCTTTCTCAAATATTAATTAAATATTATTTATTTAATTGATTATGATTTATTCCTTAATTAAATAATCTTTAGTATTTAATTAATTTCATTTCTAATGTTTAAATAATTTCATTTAAATTAGTTAACTTATTCCTCCAATTCCTCAAATTCTAATTCCAATTAATTTCATCTAATTGCATTTCACATTCCCCCAAATTCTAATTTCAATTCATTTCACATTTCTCGAAATCTATGTTTCAGCACATTTCAGTTAATTTCATGTGCATTTCAACATTCAAAAGTACAAATTCAAATCCAAATTGAAAATGAAAATCAAATTCAATTTCAAAATCCTACAACACATGTTGAAATCCAAATTGGTTCATCAAATAAGTTGACTATTTAGTTAACTCGGTTAACTCATCAATCACCCCCTTTCCACTCCAAATCAGCTTTTCTGACTGATCCATCTATTTAGTCTAGTGATCAATCAACCCACTTATCTCTCCAATCAATTCAGTCATCTAATTCATCAACTCAGTCAACTAGCTCATCTATTAAGTCCACTAGCTAATCTATTCAATTGACTCCTCAATCAATCTTCTTAACAAATCAATCAAACCAGTTACCAAGTCAATCAAGATGAGTTCACTGATCAATCAATTTCAGTTGACTATCAATCAAGACTTGAGTTCAAATCCTCATCCCTTTTGTGTTGAAAATCTATATAAACATCATCAATTTCTCAATTCAAGCTAGAACCATAGAATCATAGTCTTCGAAATAGTTGTCTAATCTATGTTGGAAATCGATGAAATACCTAAGAGCCAATTCAACAACAACTAAGGAGAAGAGCAATGGAAGCTTTGTCAAGTGGATTCAATTCAATTGATTTTGCATTATTTGATTGTTATTTAAGATTAATTCTAATTAGATTAGAGTTTGTGATTTGCTCTTTTAATTTGATTTATTATGATGATTTTAACCCAAGTTAGTACAGTTGGCTAGCTGTTTACAAGTTTGGGTTTCCCTAGTGGGAGCTTCATCATTTGTATTTAACCAGATTTGAATATTTTCTTTTTTCTTTTTGTTTTGATTTTTGCACATTGGATCTTTAGTGTTCTCTTTCTCTCTTGAAAATCACACATCTTCTTCCCTCCTCTTTTTAACCTACCTTGGTCTGCCAACTTTTTTATTACATCCTGATCTAAAATATTGACACAACAAATTCCAACACAGTTGACTATAATCTATTCAAAAGACCTCATTTAAACATTTATTTAAGTATTTACCTAACAAATGCAAATTTTGAAATCTGCTACCAATCTTTTATTTAAAAGAATTAAACTATGATGGATCAGCAACCAATTTCAAGTATTGATGATTCATTTCATGATATTTATTTGTTGATCATTTGGCTATTTTATGGTCTGTCACAACCATACAATCTACCAATATCAATTATTGGACATAACAGTCTATTATGGGTGTAGTTCAAAGCTGCCATGACGGTATGAGCATGGGTGTTAGTGTGGAGATCATTTTAATAATTTTCTTTTGGAGAAAAGTTTTTTTTTTTTTTTAAATTAAAATTAAAGTAAAATTAAAGTTTTTTTGACATATTTTACATAGATTTTTTAAAATTTAAATATACTATAATGTTATATAGTTCTACTAATCTATTGTAACATCATTTCTTGCAGTTTCACTAAATAACTTTGTACACTGCAGTTCAATGATAATTTCATATCAGAAAATCAGTATTTAGATTATGAATCTTGTCTGTACAAAAATTGGATTTAAATATCATCCTAGTTATTTATTTGCTACTTAATTTCAAAATATGTGCCAATTTTCTTATACTACTATTAATAGAAAATAAAATCTGTTATATAATATTGTATTCATATGAGATATCTTAGGTAATGATTTGATAGCCTAAAAAAATAAAAACAAAGATTAATGAACAACATTAGATGTCTAATTCAATTAAAAAACAAGAAGAGTTCTCAGCTTGAGGATTTTTATAAAGCACAGTGCTAAAATAACTTTTAAAATATCAAATTCAGAAATATGTATCTGACCTCTTTTCTGAACTAATGTCAAATCCAGAAATATCTATCTATAAAGTATCAAATCCAGAAATGCCTAATTGACCTTTTTCTCAACTTGAAAGACTCTTATAATCTGTGAAGTATAAGTCTAATTGCCCTCTATTCTAAACCAATGTCACGGTAAATAATTGTACATTCCAGGATTTTCCTTATCTCTCTCTAAATATTCCCTATCTATGAGATTTTCAATTCTCCTTTTAATTTGTTTCATATCTGGCTTGAACATGTCTTTAACCTGCTCAGTGCATTGCATCACTAATTCCTTATGAGCAAATGTTTCTCTGCTCTTCATAATTCTTACGATCGAAGCATCAATCATATGATGGCTATCTTGAAACACACACTTCCCAACATTTTCTTTTACATTGTCTGTGGGTGGCGGAAGTCGGATCTTCCTCTTGTTACAGGAAAATTTTGCATTGATTTCAAAATAGTCTGTTTCTTTCACAGATTGATTATCTGGTAATTTACTTAGGATTCTGTACTTTGAACATGCAAGGGAATTCAGCAATGCAATTGTATCTTCAACATTCAAATTCAACTGGGATTTGACTTGTGAAAAACTTAGCGTCTCTGTTTCATTGAACAACAGAAGAGCACTTGCATGACAAGGTGTTCCGACTATTTGAATATCACCCTGGTCAAATCTTCCAATAATAATGCATGTTCCCAGAGAGTGTTTCCATGTTAGCCTTCTGTTCATTTTTTCTCTGTTATAGAACTCTTTGAATGACTCTAAATGTCTCACCATTTCAACAGGAAGAACAAGTGATTCAGGTGACTTATAGATTGGCCAGAAGCCATATGTCAAAACTGTGACAGAGAATTCTATTCCAGAACATGGATGAAGAGGATTCTGACTCAGGTATTCCTCAAAATCTGATTGGGTTTTCATTGCCAATGTCCAATCAGTAAGCTTTCCCTCCATTTTAGATGTAAATTGTCTTCCACACTCAAACTTCAGCTTAGCTAACATGCTTTTTTCATAATCAGCATTTGAACTTCTATGGGAAAAAAGCCTACCTGCGAGCTTCTTCCTGTAAAAATCTGTAACCATGTCTTTGTCATGGACGAAGTGAAAGATCTTTGTAACCTTGTCAAGGGAATTTTCAACATCTGCGTATGTCATGTTTCTATTTGTCAAAATATTGTCACAAAATGTGACCAGCAATTCCCAAATACTGTTTCCTGCAACTTGTTCATTGCAAAAACTCTGAAATTCTGCCATGAGTGCATTTTTGAAAAAGCGGTTGTTCATAAAATTCTCCTCCACACATCGCATGTATTTCTCATGCAATTGGATAATGCTCCTCACAAACTGATCTTTTTCACTTGCAATCATTTCTTTTCCATTATTTGCCTTTATTGCCTCTCCCACCCTTTGTCTTCCATGTTTAACCAGTGATGTACCATACCTGGTAACATGCTGTCTAAATATTTTGGCCATGAGCTGAATGCCTTTATCTATTCCAGAAAACAAGTTAAACATCTCTGAAAGATCATCCATCTTGTCATTTTTCAACAATGGATGACAATTTGAATCTTCCTTCAAAAATTGGCATTCATACTTGCAAAGAAGTTCATTTTCTACCATTTCTTGATACCTGGTTTGGCTACTTCGATGCACACAATGCATTGCAATGGTTTCTTTCTCCAACCTTAAATACTCAACAACCTTCAGCAAATAATCTGGACAAGAATACTCACATATCCATGAAGCAGTCTTTCTGGCATAGTAAATGTTGGTATTTTCAAAAACGGCCACCTCAAAATCTTTATAGTAGTCCATCCCAAAATCCCATAGCATACTCACAACATTCTTCAATAGAGTCCCATCAAGAATGCTCTCACCTTCCCGCATTTTATTAATTTGAACCATCATAGTACCCTGCACATTACTGCACAAAACCTCATTGTAGACTATTTCAGGGAAGCATCTCGAAATAGCATCTTGGTTGGAAGGATCCGACCAGGTCAAACGACAAGCCACAAGTTTGATTAGAATTGTAACCATTTCTTTGTAATACTCCCATTGCTTTACAACTTCTGTCAAAAGAAACTCATCTTCTTTCTCCCTCAATGCGGGGACAACTGATGAACTGATATAATCTTTTTAAGGCTTTCTCATATTCAGATTGCATGGAACGACCCACTTTGTTGAACTTTATATAGATTTGATACCAAATGACTGAATGTTCATCAGGACCATATTTTACCTTCCCTTCGACGACTTGCTTAACCTTTGCAATTGCGATTTGCAAAGGATCCAATTCCTCCATCTCCATCATTCTTTATGGATTTCTGCAGATAAATCTAAACTTCCCTCCCTAACCAAAACCACAATAGATTGAGTTTTAAGCCAAAACATAGTTGTATAAATAGAGCCAAGGATTTCACGAAGAACTAAGAATTTCTACGCCGACTAGCTATGAATCCCAAGCTAGGATTTTAAGTTTTTGTTTACTCAAATTAAAAAGTAATTTCAATTAAAACGGTCTTACAAAGGATAACCAACCTACACGCTAGAAATGCCTTATAAGAAAATGACACATACCCATGTCATATATGTGAATCATTATTTGTAGACGTGTTTTTTTTCTTCATGAAAACTTCTTATACTAACAATTAAAAGAGTGTTGAACAAAATAAATACTTAACAATTAAAAGAGTGTTGAACAAAATAAATACTTACCATTAAAGCACCATCTCATTATATATAAAATGTATGAAAGTATAAATAATTTTATTTTTGATAATAAAAATAAATTATTATGTATGTATTATTTTATTTTTTATTTTTTTTGATAAAAGTGGATGAAACCACTAAAATTATATTAAATATTGAGTTTTTTAGAGGTGTTTGGTTCAAAGAGTACTGAAGGGAAAGAACCAGTAAGAAAAGCCTTCAGTATTGTTCAAGAAAACATAAGTCTATCTACCCATTACAAAAGCCCATAGGCACCCCAAATAAACCCCCCAAATGCATAGCCAACCGTATTAGATATAAAGGAAGTTGTAAGATCCAGTATAGAAGAGAACATCTCAAAATGGAGCCAGTGGTGTCCAACCATAACCAGTGCCAACAACCCATAGCCATCATGTCTACACAACACATAAGTCCAAAGCTCTGAAAAGAACAAAACTCAGAACCAGAAGAGAACCAAGAATAAGTGATCCTGCCAACACAAAAATGGTGAACAAACATATGCCAATCCAGATAAGAAGCAGAGAAGGATGATGAAGACCCTTGGGAAGTAGGATAAGACCGATCCATAAGATAATCCAAAGCAACATCTAAAGAAATAACAGCAGAATAAGAAACCATCTGCAACACCATGCAAACTGCTCTTTCCAATTCCTCAAAAAAATTATTTACATTTGAAATATGTTAATTTATTACCTACTAGCATATTTATCTTAAAATAAAAAATCTATAGAAAAGGTGCATATATATCCTTTAAATAAAAACACACAATGTGGATTCGTTGCTTTAGTAGACAACAAATGAGAGCAATTAAAAATTATTTGAAATTTAAGAAATATTTGTTTTTGGAATTGAAGTTTAAATAGGTATGTTTGTATCTACCAGTTAACCTTTGTAGCATGTTAGGTAGGAAAGTATTTAGATTGTCAAACGCTCAAGGCTCATAAAGTAATTATATAAAATAAACAAATGGTGACTATTTTGGGCCTCTCAATTTTTTGTGACAATTTAGTACCATCACCTTTGTTAGTTGGAATTTGGTAAAAGACAAATAAGAGTCATTTAAATCGCAAAGATGAATAATAGAGGGAGCCAAAACCCAATCTAAAAGTGTCCATAGAATGAGCCTGAAGTTTGAATTCCACATCAACTAGGCAATAGACATCCTAAATACGGATGGCATGGTTCTTCTAAAGGCTTTTCATGTTTGGCTTTGGCAATATTGCCATCTCGGACAGTTCAAGACAAGGAAAAAGAGGAGGTTGATATTGAAGAAGGGTGGTCCCTTCAAACGATAACCCTCACCCCACCGATGTATGGGGTCCTAAGGACATGATAGAGATCTACCTCCTTTGGCCACTACTTTAGCTACTTAAGTGGTTGTTTTGTGTTTTCTACTTTTCAAGCTCAACTTGTATTATTGTGTTTTTTCTTATCTAGATGTTGGTCGTCTAAATGTTTTTTTGTGAATAGTGAGCTTTATCTTTATTAAAGAAAATCTCTCTCTCTGTGGGTGTGTGTGGGTGTGTGTGTGTGTCTGTGTCTGTGTGTCTGTGTGTCTGTGTGTGTGTGTGTGTGTTTTCAAATTCTTCATTAAAATATCTAATATTGATGCAAGAAGAGATCCAACCAATAAATTTTAAATCTAAGAAAAATAAAGTCTTTTGTATTGATGTTAGTTGATAGTGAGACATGTAGTAGCATTATTAGAATGACAAATAGAACAACTTACAAAATGATTAAGACAAAAGGCCATTCTAACAAATAAGATTTTTTTTAATTTTTTCTTTTTGAAGCGGATAAACAAGAATTAATTAGAAAAGATAAACTATTCAATACCTTCCCTAATTAATTATAATATTATATAAGGTCAATATGTTTCATACAAATCTATTTTATTCCATTCTAATTATGATTTTAATTAAAATATTTAAATCTTTAAGAAAAAATCTTATATTTAGATCATCTTCTATAATGATTTATTAAGTTATGAATAAATTTTAATTGAATGTAAGTATGTTATGATTTAAAGTCAACTATTTTAAGGTAAATACTATTTTAAACTCCAAATTCTTTAATAAGGAGTTGTTTAGAACAAGTTATAAAATTTGATCTTAAATTAACATGAACAAATTACAAATATTCTAAATTCAATAAGAATTTGGTTAAAATAAGTTGTAATTTATAAAAAAAGAAATTGTAAAAATATATGTTAAAACAATTTTAAGAAGAATAAGATTTTTATCCATATAAATTTAATTTTAGTAAATTTTGAAAAGAATAAAATTATTATTCATGAAAACTTGGAAAATATACATTAAGGAGGTCTTTAAAAAAAAAACATTAAATAAGAAAAACAAATAAAGCCACAAATTATAATTCGCATTTATCATTTGCATGTCATTTTCTTACAAGATCTTTCTATATATAGCATGTGCGTTGATCGTACTTCGAAGACCCTTTTAGTTGTAATTACTAAGTATAAGATCTTTATATATATAGTTTGGGATACATACCTAGATGTTCTTAGTAGTTGGTGAAATCCTTGGGTCTTTTGGCTAGGAAGGGAAATTTATACAACTATGTTTTGCAGATATCCATAAAGAATGATGAGGAAAGAGGAATCGGATGCTTTGCAAAATGCAATTGCAAAGGTTAAGCAAATCGTCGAAGGGAAGCACCAATTTGGTAGTGAGGATTATATGCAGATTTATACTGAAATCTATACAAAATGCTATCAAATAGTGGATCGGACGACGATGCAATCTGAATATGAGAAAACCCTAGAAGATCATATCAATTCAACAGTTGTCCCCGCATTGAGGGATAAAGAAGATGAGATTCTTCTGACAGAATTTGTAAAGCAATGGGAATTCTACAAACGAATGGTCAGACTTGTATTGAATCTTGTATTTTATAAGTTGACCCGTGATGATTGGTTCTCACGTGAAGATTTGTTCAGTAAACACAAGGAAGCTGCTCAGAGATGCTTCGTTGAAATGGTCTTAAATGAATGTAAAGTACAGGCTGCTATGCTGGTTCAAATTCATAAAATACGGGAAGGTGAGAGCATTCTTGATGGGACTCTATTGAAGAATGTTGTGACTATGCTGTGGGATTTTGGGATGGACTACTATAAAGATTTTGAGGTAGCCGTTTTTGAAAGTACCACCATATATTATTCCAGAAAGGCTGCTTCATGGATGTGTGAGTATTCTTGTCCAGACTACTTGTTGAAGGTTGTTAAGTATTTAAGGTTGGAGAAAGAAACAATTGCAATGCATTGTGTGCATCAAAGTAGCCAAACTAGGTATCTAGAAATTGTAGAAAATGAACTTCTTTGCAAGCATGAATGCCAACTTTTGAAGGAAGATTCAGATTGTCATCCATTGTTGAGAAATGACAAGATGGATGATCTTTCAGAGATGTTTAACTTGTTTTCTGGAATAGATAAAGGCATTCAGCTCATGGCCAAAATATTTAGACAGCATGTTACCAGGCACGGTACATCCTTAGTTAAACATGGAGGGCAAATGGTGGCAGAGGCATTAAAGGCAAATAATGGAAAAGAAGTGATTGCAAGTGAAAAAGATCAGTTTGTGAGGAGGATTATCCAATTGCATGAGAAATACATGCAGTGTGTGCAGGAGAATTTTATGAACAACCGCCTTTTCAAAAATGCACTCATGGCAGAATTTTAGAATTTTTGCAATGAACAAGTTGCAGGAAACAGTATCTGGGAATTGTTGGTCAAATTTTGTGACAGTCTTTTGACAAATAGAAATATGACATATTCAGATGTTGAAGATGCCCTTGAGAAGGTTGCAAAGATCTTTCCCTGCGTCTATGACAGGGACATGGTTGCAGATTTTTACAGGAAGAAGCTCGCAGGTAGGCTTTTTTTTCATAGAAGTTCAAATGTTGATTATGAAAAAAGCATGTTAGTTAAGTTGAAGTTTGAGTGTGGAAGACAATTTACATCTAAAATGGAGGGCATGCTTACTGATTGGGCATTGGCAATGAAAACCCAATCAGATTTTGAGGAATACCTCAGTCAGAATCCTCTGCATCCATATTCTGGAATAGAATTCTCTGTCACAGTTTTGACATCTGGCTTCTGGCCAAGCTATAAGTCACCTGAATCACTTGTCCTTCCTGTTGAAATGGTGAGAAATTTAGAGTCATTCAAAGAATTCTATAAGAGACGAAAAATGAACAGAAGGTTAACATGGAAACATTCTCTTGGAACATGCATTCTCATTGGAAGATTTGACCAGGGTGAAATTGAAATAGTTGGAACACCTTGTCATGCAAGTGCACTATTGTTGTTCAATGAAACAGCAAAGCTAAGTTTTTCACAAGTCAAATCCCAGTTAAATTTGGAAGTTGAAGATACAATTGCATTGCTGAATTCCCTTGCATGTTCAAAATACAAAATTCTAAGCAAATTACCAGATACCCAATCTGTGATAGAAACAGATTATTTTGAGTTTAATGCAAAATTTTCTTGTAGCAAGAGGAAGATCCGACTTCCAGCACCCACAGCCAAAGTAAAAGAAAATGTTGGGAAGGTTGTGTTTCGAGATAGACAGTATATAATTGATGCTTCCGTTGTAAGAATCATGAAGAGGAGAAAAGTGTTAGCTCATAAGGAGTTAGTGATGCAATGCAGTGAACAGGTTAATGACAGGTTCACGGCAGATATGAAGGAAATAAGGAGGAGAATTGAAAATCTGATAGACAGGGAATACTTAGAGAGAGATAAAGAAAATCCTGACATGTACAATTACATGGCCAATTAGTTATTTCTTATTCTGGTACTTCACTGTTGGAACTGTAATTTGCTTGCATCGCATGAGATCAACTGTAGTCTGAACTGCAGTCTTGTGTAGTTAAAAATGTTTTTTTATAAAATTAGAATTTTGAATGAATAAAATTTCAGATTCTTACATGAACAGAATTTGCATGTATTGCATGTGTTAGCAGTCTCTCAAACTTATTAAGACTTCTCGTTCGATTTATTAAAATTCTATTTCATCATAATTCACTTCAAAAATTATTTAAATTGGCTGATTGGCATCAGTTACCAACAACGGTTGCTTTTCAATTTGCTTAAGTTTATTTATAATCTTCTTCTTGATAAGTTCGCTGAATTAATTTTCTCGTACTTTAACTTGTGACAGCCAAAAGGAGAAATTGTCTTTGCTATGGCGTACTGCATACAATATTCTGTTAACAATTTCAGAGTTCATAGTTAAGATTAGCAGGTAAATAAAAGCCAAGTTTTTTTACTAGAAGTAAATAAGTCTAATTTTGAGGGTCACATCATCAACAAGTCAGGTTAGAAAAATCGGGTGATACATTATTAAGAATTAGAGCTTCACATGCATGTCATTTGTAGGACAGTGCCTTTTGGAGTCAAAATAGATGCGTCCCAGAAAAACCCTACGATAGTTGCATGTTGGATATGGATGTTCTTGTTGTTTAGTCATTTGATGGACTATAAGAAGAGAATTTTTAATGAAGAATAGGTAAGTAATAAGTTGACCGATATCATAGTATAATTTTGGGTATATCTTGATGTGAATATGGTATTCTTGATCTTATTGGGACAAGGATGGACACTTGGTGTAGTATGGGATACAACAAATCTTGTTCTCACTTGCTTGTTGGTGTAATGTAGTGCACAATGCATTGACATTCCTTTTATCAATGTAGTGCACAAATTTTTTAAAGGTCTAATTTATAAAACATAGTCAAATTCTTCATTAAAATATCTAATATTAATTCAAGAAGATGTCCAACTAGATCTAAACAAAACAAGCTATTTTATATTGATGTCAATTTATAGTGTGACATGTAAAAGCCTTATTAGATTGAAAAATAAAATGGCAATTTAATTGTATTTTCCTTTACTTACCTTTTTTTTTAATATCTTTCTTTTTTTATTGACATGATTATTTTTAAAATTACTTACTATGTAATTTGATAAATAAAATAGTAAATAGTTTTATATTTAAATAAATTAAAATATAAATTAATAAATATTATTCTTGAAATAACTATTATTCTAAATTTTAAATAAAATTCTTGTCACATTATTTATTTTCTGTTTTATTAAAGAGTTGTATTATTTTTAATAATAAGATAATGAATGTAAACAATAATCCATAAAAATTCAAAAACAAAAAATTTTATTTATTAAAAAATTTTTAAAATAATAATATTTTTTTATCAATAAAATTATTTGAATTTATTTTATTTTAAAGTTTTAAATAATTTTTGTTTAAATTATTTTAATTGAATATAATCATGTTACAAATCAAAGTGATATAATTTAAGGTGAACAGTATTAAAAAACTTCAAACTCCTTAATAAAAAGTTGTTTAGAACAGGTTAAAATATTTGATCTTAATTTAATATAAAGAATATTAAAAATATTGTAAATTCGATTAAAAAATTGTTTAAAATAAATCACAATTTATAATTTAAAGAAATGATAAAAAAATATAGATTGACACAATTTTAAACAATTTGATTTTGAGAATGATGAGATTCTTATGGGTACTAAAGAAATGCTTGTGGGCCTAGAATTTATAGTTCTTAGTTCTTAGTTCTTAATTCTTAGTAGTATCATTAGAATGACAAATAGAATGGCTTATAGAATGATTAAGATAAACTAATTCATATTTTTGTAAATTAATAAAAATATTGTATAAGGTAAATATGTTTCATAAAGATCCAATTTATTCCATTTTAATTATGATTTATATAAAAATATTTATATATTTTATAAAAAATCCTTATATTTAAATGGTCTTTTATAATGATTTGTTTTTTTATTGGTAAATTTTAAGTACATTGTGAATTAAAGAAAACTATTTTAAGCTAAATGTTATTTAAAATTTCAAACTCTTTAATAATGAGTTATTTAGGACAAGTTATAAAATTTCAACTCAAATTTACATAAGCAAATAAAAAATATTCTAAACTCAATTTGAAATTGATTAAAATAAGTTGCAATCTATATTTTTAAAAAATTATAAAAATATATATAAATCAATTTTAAAGAATTTCATTTTTTATAAGGATGAGAATTTTATCCATACAAATTTAGTTTTAATGAATTTTGGAAAAATGAGATTCTTATTTAAATCTTTAAGAAAAAAATCTTATATTTAAATGGTCTTTTATAGTGATTGTTATGTTATGAATAAATTAAAAAAATTCTTTTAAGTATTAACTACAATTGAATGTAAGCAGGTTATAAATTAAAGCCAACTATTTTAATATAAAAGTTGTTTAAAACTTTAAACTCTTTAATAATAACTTGTTTAGGACAAGTTATACAATTTTATCTTAAATTAACAATAAAAAGTTAAAAACTATTCTATATTCAATAAGAAATTGGTTAAATAAAAGTTGCAATCTATATTTTAAAGAAATTTTAAGAATGTATATTAAATTAAATTTTTTTTTAAATAATTCTCAAAAGATTGAGATTTCTATCCACACAAATTTAACTTTTGCAAGCTCAATTGGACGATCCATGATTAATATCATCTTAGAGACTTGCAAGCTCAATTGGACGATCCACGATTAATATCATCTTAGAGACTTGCAAGCTCAATTGGATGATACACGATTAATATCATCTTAGAGACTTGCAAGCTCAATTGGATGATCCATGATTAATATCATCTTAGAGACTTGCAAGCTCAATTGGACGATCCAGATTGATACATAAATAAATAATAAATTAGAATTAAAAGATGGCTTTAAATCTAGATTTTAGTCTTACATAAATAAATAATAAATTAGAATTGAAAGATGGCTTTAAATCTAGATTTTAGTCTTATTAATCATTGTTGATTTATTTTTTAATCGAAATTTAATTTAATTTAATTTTTTATTAGATAATAAATGTTTATGAATTTTAAAAATTACAACTGATTATAATTTTAAAGTTAATTGTAAGCTTAAAAAATATTGTGGTGTTTTGATTAATAATTTTAGATCCAATAATACTTAATCCCACATAGAAATAAAATTGTACTTAAAAGTGGATAGAAATTGAATTGTACTTAAAAGCAGTTGAAATATTTATTATTAATGCCAAATTTGTAATAATCCCAATCATAACCCTTATAATACAAAAAATTACTTTTATTTTTATTTAATTATTTTTCAATTTAAAATATTTATATTTATTATAAAAATTTTAAATTAAATTTTATTAATCTTTGGGTTTTTTGTATATTTTGATTTTGCATTTAGTTTATTATATTTTTATTTTTATTTTAGATTTAAGTTTGAAATTTATTTATAATTATTTATGTCTTTTTATGAAATTACAAATAATAATTAAAAGAACTATTAGAGTTAGTTTAATAACTATTTATCTTATTAAAATTTTAATTTATTGTAGAATAGTTATATTTTGAATTTTTCTTTTAATTTATATAGTACATTTAATTTATCTCTCTCTCTCTCTCCCACTGTGCCTATCTCTATCACTCCCTTTTTCTATCCTTATTTCTAGGTACCTAGTTTGGCTACTTTTATTATAAATAGAACGATCTTATAAATACCAATCACAACTAAAAAAGTATTTTCAAACCAGATGCTATAAATAGAAGGATCTAATAGATGTGAATTATAATTTGTGGTCATGTTTGCTTTGTTTAATCTAAAAGTTCTTATATTAGAACATTTCAACTTTTTTTTTTAAGTAAGCATAAATAAGTTTGTATGAATAAGAATCTCATTTTTTCCAAAATTTATTACTAGCACTTGCACTTTGGTGTGCAATGCGTAAGTTCAACTTGTAGGCCATTTAAAAATTGATATTGTTTGTGTAACCAAGGTCTTAATCAGAAAGTGGTAGCTTAAAATGAAATATGCATCTAGTTATAGGGATACAAACACAACTTAAAAAAGAAAGATAGAGATAATGAGATATAGATAGAGAGGGAGAAAAAGAGATGGAAAGATAGAGTTAGAGGGAGAAAGAGAGAGATAAAGGGGGTAATAGAGAGAAGAGAGAGGGGGTGAGATAGAGATAGAGAGGGAGAAACAAAGAGTATGTGTGAAAGTGTGAGAGATATTGAGATAGATATGTGGAGGAGTAACAAGGAGTGTGTAAACAAGATTATGATAGATAGATAGATAGATAGATAGATAGATAGATAGATAGATATAAGATAGAGAAATAAAGAGCTATAGAAAGAAGAAGTAACATAGAGAGGAGAGAGAGGGAGAGGTGTAGATAGGGAAAGATAAGAATAGAAAGAGGGAGTATATTTATTATAATTTTTAAAAAATATAATAAATAATTTATTTATTAATTATTATTAATTTTTTAAATTATTAATTTTATTAATATTTGGATTTTTCATATATTTTAATTTTGCATTTAGTTTATTATATTTAAATTTTTATTTTATATTTAAGTTTGAAATTTATTTGTAATTATTTATGTCTTTTATAATATTACAAATAATAATTAAAAATTATTAGAGTTAATTTAATTTATAATTATTTATCTTATTAAAATTTTAATTTATTGGGGAGGGTAGCTTTTGTTTCTACAGGGAGGGGCGTCATTTTGTGCAGGTCCATTTGGTGTTGGAGGCAACACAACAGTGGGGATTTGAGTGGTGGGTGTTTTGCATAGGTTTTTGAAGTAGCTTTGTGTGGTCTTTGCGGCGAGTGGTGGGCTTAAGCTCGGGCTTTGGCCTCAATGGAATTTGAGTGGAGAGTGTAGTGGGTTTTTTCAGGGAATTGGGCTTGCTCTTCCACTTTTTCTTGCGGGGTGGGTTTTGAGGTTGGACGAGATGGCTAGTTCTCGATAGGAAGCCTCGGGGGCTTCTCTCGGCTTGGATTTTAGAGCAACTTTGGGTTCACATTCTCCAAATCATGGTGTTGAGACTTTTGATAATAACATCTTTATTTCTGATTCGGGGGTTGCTGGTGTTGGTGGGTCCAATGGATCCCAGATTTTGAAGTTTAACGAATGTCTTGAGAGATGCAAAGAGAGGCCGAAACTGGTAATTCCACTTGAGATGATTTTTGAGGATGTTGAATATTTTTCAAATCATTCGCTTTACTGCAAATTTTTGGGCATGAGGGTTTATCTACAGTTTCTAGAGAATTGGGCTCAAAGGATTTGCGTGCTAAAAGGGGGAATGGAGATTATGATGTTGGCAAACAACTACTTCATGGTTACATTCAATTGCATGGAGGATCGCAATAGGGTCTTTGAAAGAGGCTCATATTTTTATAACCAAGTGGGGTTTCTCATCAAACCTTGCCATGCAGGATTTAACCCTTCAGAGGAGCTCCCGAATAGGGTCCCAGTGTGGGTTTATTTACCTCATTTTCTAGTGGAATGTTGTCAGGAGGATGTGTTGCAGGTGCTTGCTTCATTGCTTGGGAAGTCGGTTGGATCGTCAATGCAAACCTTGGGGAGAAAGGAAAATACTTCCACTCGTATCTGTGTTGAAATTGATCTTAGTAAGCCTTTGCTAGATGCTATAGATATGTGTGTGGGCTCTTATTGTTGGGTCCAACAGTTGGATGATGAGATTTTACCATTTTGGTGTTGTCTATGTCATGAGTATGGTCATTTGTAGTGCAAGTGTCCTAGGTCTAAACCAGTTGTGTGTCAACCTCAACAACCTTACCATGGCCTAGACGGGGCTGATAAAGGGAAAGATCCCATTTCTAATGAGGTTGTAGGTGTTGATGGTTTTGTCCTTGTTAAGACAAAGAACAGGAATCAGGAACAAAAGAGGTCTTTGCAAGAGACACGGGAGGAGGATACCTTTAACAGATTTGAAGCCTTGGATGATCTTAGCCAGTAGGAGGTGAATCTGGAGTTGATTCCTTTGGATCAAAGTGCAACAGGGTTGGTTCCTGATAGTGTGAACTGGGATACTACCTAGGTTTAGCAAGTGGTTGGGAGTCAATAAATGGAGATGGATCAATTGGTAGTGACTCAGTTGGGACCCATATCTAGTCCTGAAGCCAAGTTGTCTGGTGGGGATGTTTCTCCTGTAGCACATAAATTGGAATTTGCTAGAGTCAAAAGTAATAAGATCTCCTTACATCTAGGTCTTCATCAAAAAGACATTAAAAAAGGAGCAACGAAGAAGATTTCGAAGGCTAGTAGAAAGAAGGACTTGGATAAGATCAAATTTATGGGGGAGAATTTGGTTGAGTCAGGGTCAGTAAAGACTCTAGATTCTTATTTTTCTAATCTCTAGAAATGATTGTGCTATCATCGAATGTGAGAGGCTTGAACAGTGACCCTGGACAAAAATTTGTTCAGGAGTTGATAAGGATCTCCTGATGTCCTTTTCTTGCAGGAAACTAAATTATTTGTGGAAAGTATGTTGGGTATGGTGTTGAAGCTATGGGGGAGAGGTGAATGTCACTGTATTGGGGCATTTGGCTCCTCGGGAGGGGTGGCATGTCTTTGGAACCCTTCAGGATTCGTCCTGTATGGTGGGTTGCTTCCAGATATTCTTTATCTAGGGTTGCCTCTAGTCTTGAGACTGGGGAATATATCTTGTTTACTAACATTTATGCCCTCGCTAATCTTCAGGGTAAGAAAAATTTGTGGTCTCATATTTCTTTTATGCGAGGGTTATTTCCTTTTCATCCATGGATTATGGTGGGTGATTTCAATGCCATCATAGAGTTGAGTGAGAAGAAGGGTGGTGTTATGTGGTTGGAACCTTCTTCCTTCCTTCTTTGGGATAGTATATCAACTTTGCATCTTGTTGACATTAAGCTCGATAATGGTCTATTCACTTGGAACAACAGGAGGGTAGGAGAGTATTGGATTATGGAGAGGCTGGATCACTTTCTGGTTTCTAGTTTTTAGGTTGATGGGGGGTGGTCCACATGCTATGAGATTTTAGATTCGAGAGGTTCGGACCACTAGCCCATAAAATTGGTGTTTTCTTCTACTCGGGTCGCTCGCACTCCTTCATTCAAATTATAGATTATGTGGTTATGGGATCCTTCTTTGCAGGATCATGTTGCAGAGTGGTGGAGGAAAGGGAGGCTAGCCTTTGACACTGTTATTCACTCTTTTGCCAAGCAATTAAAATTTGTTAAGTTTCAACTTAAACAGTGAAATCGTCAATGTTTCGGTAATGTTTTTCATGCTAAGATAGCTGCTCAATTAGAGTTGAATGACATTACCAGAGAAATCAGAGAGCATGGATTGTCAGAAGCCTTTCTTAGAGAGGAAGACAGGGTAGTCAAGGCTTTAGAGGAGTGGGAGCTTAGGGAGGAAATCTACTAGAAACAGAGAGATCGTATTGATTGGCTTCAAGTGGGAGATAAGAATATTGTGTTTTTCTTCAATTCAGTGAAAGAAAGAAGACATGGCAATTCCATCCCTATTCTGTTTAATGATAGAGGTGAGCAGTGTTTATCCTTGTAGGAGATTTCTAGGGAGTCTTTATAGTATTTCTAATCCCTTTTTAGTCAGTATTCTCAGGGGAGATCTGAAGAGGAGAATCAGGTTCTTGCTTGTATTCCTTCTCTAGTTACTAGGGAGATGAATGAGTAGCTTATGGGTCCTATTTTGTTGGAATAACTTGAGAGGATTTTTTTCCACATGAAGAAGGGAAAGCTCCTAGACCAGATGGGTTTCCAATTGAGTTCTATCAAGATTTCTAGGATATTATCAAATTGGACTTATTGGAGGTCCAAAAGTCCCTAAGGAATAAGCAAATGCTTCGAGATTTGAATGCAACTTTCATTGCACTCATGCCCAAGTGTGATGGGGCTGACCTATTAGGCCATTTCCATCCTATTTCTCTCTGCAATGTGATTTATAAGATCATTTCTAAATTGATAGTGGAAAGGTTGAAGAGTTGGCTTGGGGGTGTCATTTATGAGGAGCAGAGTGGGTTTGTGGAGGGTCGTAAAATCTTGGATGGTGTGATCATTGCTACTAAGACCATTCATTCTATGGCAACCTCCAAGGAAAAGGCTATGTTTATCAAGCTGAATATGGCAAAGGCTTATGATAGAGTCTGCTGGTCCTTTCTCTAGAAGATTCTTAGGGCTTTTGGCTTTGCTGATGAATGGATCCAATGGGTAATGAGTTGTGTTTCATCTACCTCATTCTCTATGCTAATTAATGGGGTAATGACATAGCTCCTTAGTCTCATTTGTAGTTTGTAGATGATACGACCCTAATGGGACTAGCTTAGATCAAAGAAGCTATAAATTTGTGGAAAGTCTTGGATGTTTATCTTGCTGCTTCGGGCCAGTTGATCAATGAGGATAAATCTTCTATTATCTTCTTCAACACACCTAAAACTATTCAGATTAAGATTGCTCATATCTCGAGATTCCAAGTCTGTTCTCTTCCCTTGACTTACCTGGGCATTCCTATATCTGTTGGTAATCCTCCCAAGGACTCATGGCAGGATATTCTAGATAAATTTCGCATGAAGGTTGATCATTCAACACATAGTTGGTTATCCTTTGTTGGGTGGGTTCAACTGATCCAATCAGTGGTTCAGGCTCTTTCGATTTATCGGTGTCTGCTCCAAGTGGCCCCAAATTAGTTTGTGAAGGGATTAGATTCTTTTGCAAGGCAATTCTTATGGGCAGGCAACCTGTCCTCCTATAAATGGTGTCTTGTCAAATGGGACTTGGTGTGCAGCATGAAATAGTCGGGTGGGCCCTTCTTAAGGCATTCTACTTTATTTGGGGAGGCTTTGGCGGCAAAATTATACTGGAGATGATGTGTTGAACAAGATCGAGGTTGGGCTAGGATTTTGTCTTACAAGTATATGCCTAGGATCTCGAAGGAGGAAATCCCAAGATATCCTCTTATGGGAAAAGGCTCTACAATTTGGAGTACTCTCAAGAAAGGGTCTGCACTAATAAAAGGACTTTTTTGGATATGTAAGAGGGGGGAAGAGGTGATTTTCTAGTTCAATTCTTGGGATGGCTACCCCTCCATTATTGATCAGTTTCCTAACCTAGGGAATCTTTGCCACAGGTTCCTAGAGGTAGGGTGGTCTAGAGTGAGCGACTTTAAGTCTGTTTAAGGGTGTGGGAAATTGGAGATGGTGTAGTGGAAGGTTCCTAATGAGTGGTCGGTTGTTGGTATGGATGAAGATTGTGCTGAGCTGCATGGAATTTTGGCGAGCAAACACTATAGTTCCCTTAAGGATAGGGATAGACTTGCTTGGTCCCTGAATCCTAAGGGTGTTTTTTCTGTTGCTAGTGGGTACTAGGAGCGGTTGTCCCATAGATTAGAGGGGAGGCAGGTGCATTGGTGGAAATATGTTTGGAACAATTTCTCTTTGCCGAAGTGTAACTATTTTGCTTGGACTTTGGCTTTGAATAGATGTCTAACCTAGGACAATATTCACAAGTGTGGGTTCCTTGGGCCTTCCACTGTGTTTTGTGTGGTAATGGGGAGGAGGATTCTTCACACATGTTCTTTAGATGTCCTTTCTCGCTGCTAATCTGGCATTACTGGTGGGGGGTGTGGAAGTGCCCTTGTGTTCACACTAATTCTTTGGTGGAGTTTTGGAGCAGTTTGGGTAGGCCTCCTATTTTGTCCTCTTTTCTCCAGACTATCTGGCACATTGGGCCCATTTTCATACTTTGGTAGATCTGGCTATATAGGAATTTGAGAATCTTTAGGGAAGTCAAACTGTTAGTTTAGCAAGTGTGGAATAGAAACATTGGAATGATCTGGGAGACAATGGAAGCTAAATGTGACATGAACTTTCTTCTGGATAGAGGAGAGGCTGATATTGTGAGTAGGTTGATTTTGCAAGAGATGTCTCTTGTCTCAGCTTGTGTCAGGAGAGGCAGATGTGCTATGAAGAAGGTTCAAAGGGTGGGAAGGTGGTTGTCCCCTTAGGATGAGTTTGTCAAGATTAATACCGATGGCTCCTCTAGGGGTAATCCAGGTCCTGCTGGGATTGGTGGTGTTGATAGGGATCGTATGGGGGATGTCATTTTCTTCTTTTTTGTGCATAAAGGGAAGCAGTCTAATAATTTTATGGAGGGATTAGCAATTTTCTATGCCCTGAAGCATGCTTTTGAGTTGGGGTGGTGTAAGGTTATCTGTGAATCAAATTCGTAGATTATTGTTAACCAATTGATTGAGCAGAAGGTGAGTGTGATTAATTGGCAACTGGTAGGGATTGTTCACCAGATTTTGCAAATTAGTGCTATGATGGAGAAGGTGTGAGTGGAGTTATTCCATAGGGGGAGCATCAAGTTGCAAGTTGATGATGCTTATACAATGAAGTTTGATATTGCATGTTTTACTTTCACTTTGGCATTGTTGTCAAAGAGGGAGACAAACTATGTGATTATTGGAAGAAGGATTGTATGATTGTCAGAGAGAAGTCTATAGCTAGTTGCCAGTTGAAGACATGGAAACTCAGTTGAAGGTGAATACATGGTAAAATGTAAATCATGATTCCTATTCACAATCATAGCAATCAAGGGTATTGATACTTGTATTTCTATCAATGCTAAAGGAGGGGATTGTTGGCATTTGCATGAAGATTGCATTAATGAAATGCTATATTATCATTGATTTCAATTATAATCGATGGAGAAGATGTCTTTCATCCACATTCCTCATGAATGGAATAGAGAAACTGATTGTTTGGCTAACTCGGAACATGGTGATGATTGGAAAGTTGAGGGTTGGGAGCATCTTTCCCTGGATTATTGTAAGGACTTGCATAAGATCTTTGCTAAGGATATGGATAGTTGTGAAGTTGGTTGATCTTTGGTTGGGCTTGTTGTTCTCTTCTGGAGCTTTGAAGCTCTAGTTTTCTTATGTAATTCTTAATTCTAATTATTAATAAAGTTTTTACCTCTTTATTCTAAAAAATATATATTAATTAATTTATTGTAAAAGAGTTGTATTTTGAATTTTTCTTTTAATTTATATAATACATTTAATTTATCTCTCCATCACTCTCTATCTCTCTATCTTATCTCTCCATATCTCTCAATCTCACTTCTCTAGTAATATCGGTTTCCTTCACAAGCTCACATACCGGTTGCAAAACAACATTATAACAACATCATTATCGATTATAATTGACATCAATAACAACATAGCATTTCATTAATGCAATCTTCATGCAAATGCCAACAATCCCCTCCTTTGGCATTCATAGAAATACAAGTATCAATACCCTTGATTGCTATGATTGTGAATAGGAATCATGATTTACATTTTACCATGTATTCACCTTCAACTGAGTTTCCATGTCTTCAGTTGGCAACTGGCTATAGACTTCTCTCTGACAATCATACAATCCTTCTTCCAATAATCACATAGTTTGTCTCCCTCTTTCACAGCAATGCCAAAGTGAAAGTAAAACATGCAATATCAAACTTCATTGTATAAGCATCATCAACTTGCAACTTGATGCTCCCCCTATGGAATAACTCCACTCTATACCAATCCTCTTGTAAAATTTTGCAAGTAGCTTTGAGACTAATGTAATCTACGTCATTTCTCAATTGACCTCATGTAGGGGTACAAACCCTAGCTGACTTCTAAGATACTCAAAAGTAGTCTTAGGAAGAGGTTTAGTAAAGATATCTGCAAGATGCTCCTTGGTAGAAACATGCTCCAGTAACACATCTTTACTCTGCACTTTTTCTCTCAAGAAATGATATTTCAATTCAATATGCTTGGTTCGTGCATGCAAAATAGGGTTCTTGGAAATATTTTTAGTTTAGTAGAAGCGTCAGCGGTTTTGTTAGGTATCAAGATGAGTAAGTAGTTGGGAGCTAGAAAATTGCATCTTGAGGGAGACTCACTTATTGTTATTTAGGAATTAATGAAGGGGGAGATAGAGGCATGGAATTTACAATGTTGGATTTACAATATTATTGAAGAACTAAATTCTTTTGATGGGTATCAATTAAGCCACATAATGCGAACTGGGAATGTAGAGGCGGATATACTTTTCAAATGGGTGCTAACAATTGAGTCGATTGGTAAATTAAGAGTGGAGGACTTTCGACATGTGTTTTTTGAGGAGGAAGTGGTAATTTGTCATTAATGATAGTGGAGTTGAGTTAAGTATGGAGGAAAAAGGGGTGATGGAAAAGGGCAATGGTCTTTTAAGGAATGAAGATGCTTTAATGATGGCACCTAAGAAGAGTACACTTGAATTTAAAACTATCCACACCATCTCTAAGGCTTAATTATGAAGGAAGCCAAATTCAGTAGAGGATTTATGAGCCGAACAGGTAGGTGGTGAAGCGGTGTAGGGTATTCAAATGGAAGCAAATTTTACACTATGGAGTAAGAAATAATTATATCCTTTTTATGTGGATGTAACCATTAAAAAATTGAGGGGAATGTTCAGGTTTTTAGACGTATTGGCTCAGAGTGTGGCTATAGTGGTGGGTGGAGTAATCAGCCTGATAAAACATAGGTATAAAACGAAGATGAATGTTTTTTCACTTATAATGGCATGGAGTTTGGAGTTGGGGGAATCTATAGTGACAGTGAGATGGGTGATGGAGATGATAGTACATGAGGACTTCTTGGTTGGGATGGATTATTTTCTAGATTTGGCAAAGTCGGGTGTCAGGTTTGAAGTGTGGGAGGGCTTGGAGGTGGGAGTGGGTGGTAGACATGCAGGATTTTATCCCTTCTCTCAGTGGATGATGGTAATGTGTAAGGTTCATCGCAGAGAGGAAGCAAGGCCTGGTTGGGATGCTTTAAAGATGGTGGTTGAAATTAAAGAGCCCGGTGTGGTTATTACACTTGCCAAGGCAGAAGCTGAAGGGGCACCGAGGAGGGTGTTGAGCCTAAAAAAGCCGAAAGTGGCAAAGGATCGAGATGCGGGGATGGTGGCAGGCAGGAGACGAAGGAGAAAATAGTGAGTTGATGAACTTGTAGTTTATGGGGTGGTTTTTGTCTGTTTTGGTATCTGTTTCTATTGGTTTTTGTCAGTTAGTTGGATAATAATGTATTCTGGTAGGTAGTTCTTTGTTGATGATTGTATTAGGCAAGTTTGGTGGGAGATTTTGTAATGATGTGTTGTAGTGATAGGAGTTGTTTGTTTCAAAAAATCAGATACTTTGGGAAGATGTTATTATGGTTTGTAAGACTCTCTTTTGGGATTTCAATAAAATATAATATATTACTGAGCAAAAAATAATAATTAAACAAGTCATTAGTACAATAAAATATAAAAGTGTAATAATAAAATAAACCAAGAGCAACATAAATAAATACCCGAAATTAAATATTAAAACCACAAACTATATAAATGAATAATAAATCCAAAAGGCTCTTGAATAATAAATAATTAAATAGTAAATAATAATTACTATCCAAACCAATTAATTATTAAATATCAAACTATACATTAAATTAATTTAAATATTAATAAATTATATTAATCAATTATTAGTGTTAATTAATTAATCATAGCTTCACAAGGCAACCCAATATAGAGCCAAACATCTCATCACAAGATATTAACATGACGACTCGCAACAAGACACTAGACTAACAAGGATATCAACTTCAACCTAGAATGTGTAGAGGAAACCCATGCCATCTCCGATCAACTTGTCATTGGGATAAAGACATGCTCAAACACATGAGACCAGGTGGACTTGATGTCTAGTACCTACAATCCTTCAACCACCACAACCACGAGACAACATATACAATAACATATACCATAAATGATCAGAAAAATGATGGAGAATCACTTGATGTCATATCATGCTCGTAATGAGTGGTATGACAAATTGTCTCTATCATGAATACAGTAGTAAGACAGTCACAATCAACATAGCATCATCTCATCCAATATAATCATGAAGTGGGGTTAACATAATAAAAATGACATCATAACCTCGTCGACCATATAATCCATCATGAATAATGAGTACATATCAATCATCAAATGTAAATCCATCTATCACAATAACCAAAGATATATCAACATCTAATATAAATCACCATATATTGATGTCCATATGAAATGTCTAGCATCATCAATAAGCATCTGAGATATAGATAAAGTCATAAGTATCAACCAAAACTTCACATAAGAGTCTAGATAATTTTTTTGATGCCTAAATCAAAAGACAAATCAGGAAGGGACACTACATGAATCATGAGGTGCACACAAACCACTACACTACTTCTGAACTATAAGTAAAATATATTTTTCATTTCAACTGTATGGTGGATCATAATTTTTTAGGACTAATGTCCTATTCATTGGATTATAGAGTCTCAATTTACCATGATAAACATCACATTCAAATCACAACAAAATATAATGTATGCATATTTATATACCAAAGATATGATATCACATAATAAAACACAATTAATAACCCTCTCAAACTCTAAAAATCCATATGAAACAAAAACAAAATCATTATAAAGATAGTATTGACTTAGAAAGCTATTGAATTCATTAAATCTCCATTCTAATAACCAAATATCAATTATAAAGATAGTAATGACTTTGAAAGCTACTAAATTTATAAGGACTTAGTGATGAAACAAGGGGATAAAGAGAGAATCTTAATATCAGTTCAAAGAAAAGGCCAATTAAATATTTCTGATTTGGTACTTCACAACTTAATTTAGAACTCCTTTATAAGATTTCTCAAAGTTTAAATTTTCTTGTTTATTTTTAACTAAATTGTGAATCTTATGTTGTTGATTGATGGTAGAAAGATGGTAAGCTCACCATTTGTTTCCTTTGTGTTTTTTAACACTAAATTTAAGCATGATTTTTCTTTTTGCTCAATGGATAAAAAGATATAATATGAACAATTGATTTATACTACCACTTATTATATGGTAGGGTTGTACAAAGGTAATACCCAAGAGATGCACCAAAATCTTTTCTTGTATGATTTTTATGGTATTGAAAAGTAAAGTCGATGCACCAAAGGCTTGTCTTGTATCCAACAATTTGTACTACACATCAATTTGTAAGTTAGAATTTTCCACTAGGAGGCTATCAAATAAAAATATGAAGCCAAGTTTTGCATGGTCAATGGAGTCGAACTCTAGTTTCCTCCCATTTATAGGAGAAATGTAAATTCTATTAGTTTTCATTATAGCCACCATGGTGACTCAGAGTTCACAAATATGTAAGGCCCTCAAAGTAGCAATTAATAGAATTGGAGGGGCACCTATATATAACACCATCAAAGTGGCAAGTGGCAAGTGGAAATTCATAAAATTGGAGGGGCGCCTATATGTAAGGCCATCAAAGTGACAAGTGTCAATTAATAGAACTGGAGGGGCATCCATATATAAGGCCATAAAACTGCCAAGTGATAGTTAATGTAATGGGAGATGTATTAGTATACAATCCCAACAAAGTGGTAGGTGACAATTAATAAAATGGGATGGACACTTATATATAAGGCAATCAAGGTGGAAAGTGGCAATTAATAGTATGGGAGGGTCACCTATATATAAAACCACTAAAGTGGAAATTAATAGAATGACAACTTGGAAAGAGGATCTAGAAGGGCTACACACATGAAATGAAAATAATAGAATGTATGCGAACAATAACTCAAAAATAAAATTGGTTACCTCCAAAGTAGTTATAAGAAACCGTATATAAAAGACAAAAGAGAAGGATACAACACAAAGGGAAGATATGTATTAATTTTATAAAATCAATAGTCTCTTATCTTGCACTTGATGTATCATTCCTAAAAATGGGGCACTAATGGTAGGCCATAATGACAAGTATCCAATATTGTTGATTGGTTTAGATATGGAGTTGTTTGGTTGCCAAATTAATTAAACAATAAATTTACAAGGATTATAAACTATCTATCTTTTAAAAATATTATATGTTATTTAATCGATATTCGAGCTAGTTGATAATGCGATAGAGTATATGGTTGAAAATTGAACTAGCCAGATACATGATCAAATGAAAGAATTTCATGAAATTTTTTCTTCCAAATTATTTTTCCAAAATTAAGAGTAGCTTAATTTTAACTAAAAATCAAGTTGGAAGGGGCTAATTAAAAAGACTTCCACTATTAAATAGAATGATAAAGAGGAAAATTCTCCCCTTCCTTGGTACTAGTTGAGATTTGTTGATACCTCTCATATTGTCAACTACTTTATAAAAAAAATTCTTATTAACTAAAGATGAACGAGCATCAAATTCATTACAACCTTTTTTGGAATCAATTATCTCATCTACTAAGTAATTTTTTATTTTATTTGCTTCTTAGTAGCAATGTAAATATTGAGTGAAACTAGAGGTGTTGACACAACACAAATGCACAAGAAGATAGAGAGAGGGGAGAGAGAGAGATAGGGGAGGAGAGAGAGACGAGAGAGGCATTTTCTAGTGATATTTTTCTTGAAAGGAATGTCAAGTCTGGCTATAAGGCTACTAAGTTGTATCATGCTAAAAACCATACAAATACTTCATGAATCATAGGAACTACAACACATGGTTATTGGGAGACCATGAAAAGTATTCTAAGAGGTAGGTCATATAATATACATAAGCTAGAAAACTATATATTATGATAGGTAACACATATGTTACCAACACTACAAGGAGCACACACTTACAGAATTGTAAAAGTGAAGTGTGTAAAAGTGAGATCCTCCCTTAAAATGATTGCATGAATTTAAAGAGTATAACTAATTTTAATGTGGAGGAGGGTGAGAAGGATTACAAAATGAAAGATAAATCAATGAGAATTTTGCTAGCACAAAAAATGGGACATTATAATCATGGAATAAATATCACACAATGTAGGGATGTCACACAAGAAATCACAAAGGAATCTATAGGCTTGGAGTGAGTGGAAACCCTTAAAATATTTCCTTCACTACCTCTTATAATCATCACACAAGAAAACACAAAGGAATATATAGGCTAGAGTGAGTGGCAACCCTTAAAATAATTCCTTCACTATCTCTTATAGTCATCCTCACCCTTAAGAAACTCGAGTTATGATGTGAAGCTCCATAAAATTAAGTTTTACACATTTAGGTGAAGGAGTGTTCTAGTTTATGAATTTTCTATTAGACTTGCTTATTTTTCATTTAACTAAGCAATACTTTGGTATTGATAATTTTAAAACAATTCATTTTTTCAGAAACTCTTGCTTTTGTAGAAATCTTAAATACATATGAGATTGCCACTTTTTTATATTTCTTTTTCTATTTTATTAATTATTTATTCTAGTATGGATAGTTATTTCTATTAGAGTAATTGGGTCTTTACTTGATTAATTAAACAACATTTGTTTAATTATTTAAGTTCTCTTTATCTCTTTTTACACTTAAGCTAACATTAGGTGCATAATAATTAATTCTTTTATTAATTATTTTGTGCAAGCCTAGGTTTTCCCTTTTAGGGTTTCTTGACCTATTAGAGGTTAATTTTCTTTTATTTGTATGATTATCACATTACACATTTTGTGAATATTGAGCTCTCATCTTTTTGAGCATATTTTATGTGTATTTGTTTTTTTGTTATTGTTTCCTTGCTTCTCCTTATAACAGGTTTATTCAGCTTGCAGAGATCATTTGGGCTCCTATGGTGTTGTATTTCTCAACTCTCATATGGTATCAGAGCTTCAGATCTACAGATATCTGTTCTTGTTTTGAGATTTTTTGCATTCGAAGCAGATCTGGGGTTTTTCAAAAGTTTTTTTAATACACCTAGGGATAGGCCTTTTTTCTTAGCACTTTGGGCCTAAACGAACCTCACCATCGTGCTCAGAAGGCCCAAAAACCCTTATGGTCATATAAAAATTGACTTGTTTTGACTCCTGAGCCTTTGGGGGTACTTTTTTCTTCAGTACCAGGTCGTATGGCCCTGACACATAGTTCAAGAAAAAAATTCAAAAAGATTGCCTTTTAACGGCATGCAAACAAATCAAGAAAACATCAAAAGGCGATGGTTTAAAAAAAAAAAAAATTGTGTGGGCTTTCGTAGGACCCCGTACCCCCTAGCAGTCCAGTCGTCGGCTGTCAGTTTGATCACCGGCCCTATTAGCATGGGCCCCTGCTGCTAGCAGGTCTCCCCACCCGCGCCTCCAGCCCTTGGTCCCCACCGATAGTCTCCCCACCAACAGCCTTCGGCCCCCGTCGACCCCCGTTCCCTGCCGTGTCGCCCGCCGGCCACCCGCCCACCATCGCTCCCTCCCCGTCATCGTGTCTCCACTACTCCATGTTGGAGCATCGCCAGAGTGCCACCTCCACCCGGCCTAGCCACGAGTGAGCCCCTATTGCCCCTCTCTCTTTCCTTTAAAGGGGGGGTTGGTTTTTTCTTCATAACTTGAGCATACGGAGTCATTTTTTCAAAAAAAAAAAGGCATCGGAAAGCTTGTTTCAAGCCAGACCTCATGGTGTTGGATTTTTTTTTCAAATTTTTTATTTAACTATACTTTTTCCTAGTTAAAGTGGGGTCTCTTTTCCACACTTCTAGTGCCGTAGAATGGGCAAACGGACTCCATTTTTGGAAAAAAAAAATAGGAGTTGGAATGCTCTCAGCATGCTCTATTCAGATATGTGATCTTGTTTCTCATATTTTTCATCAGGTACATGAGATTTCAGTTTGAAGTTGTTTGCTTATGCACTACTTCCTTCTCATCAGTATGTACTAGGGTTTGGGTTTATCTATTGCGGGGGGTGTTTTTTTCTCGCTTGCTATCATTTATATCAGAATTATAGAACACTAAAACTCTCAAAACAAACAAACCCTTCTGCATCTTCTATTTATTCTAAAAGATCACATAATAAAAAAACCACAAGCAGGTGCAGGTGCAAAGTTTCATGGAAGATCTTTCAGTTGAGTTGTTGACATCACACAACTATCACACCTGGAAGCCTCACATCACGAGGCTTCTCCGAGAATGAGGGTTGTGGTCTTGTTTGTATGAGGTTCAGCCTCTATTGTAGCATCCTTATGAGCTTCTTTAGCACAGAAACAAGATGGATGAGGCCATGGGTTTGCTCTCTTTGCATGTCTCTGACAGTCTTCTATTTCACCTTGATTAGTTGCTCACTCCTCGTGCTATGGGGTTGAATTTTGAGTCTCTCTTCAGGAGGGTTAATGAGATTGAGGAATTACAAATTGAGGCAGAGTTGGTTTCCTTGTCATCTGATTCCTTTCCCACCATTGAGGATTTTTTGAACAAGTTCAAGACTACTAGATCTATTCTCCAGGGATGTGGCAAGATCAAGTCAGACATAGAGTGCATTCACTTGATTCTTTCAAAGCTTTGGGGTCATTTTTAATTTTTTGCCTCTTCTTTCTACTCCACCATGGATGGCTTGGGTGCTCATTTCACTATGCCTATCTTTGATCTATTTTTTGAGCATTTGTCTCATGAGCAATCTCACCTTTCTCAGCTAGACATGCTCTCAAGGTCCAAGAACAAAACATTGGTTGCTCAGTCCTCTAAGGAGAAACAAAATCAGAAACCGAAGCCAAAGAAGAATTCTGCAGGCAGTGAACATTCCTCCAAGCCACCTCCTAAGTCTGATTCTAAACCCCCATTTTCTTCGAAACATGGGAAATATTCACAGTCTGGTGAGTCTTCCTCCAAGGCTAATAAGAAATCAGGCGATACTTGTAAGTTTTGTGGCAAGGAGGGACATCCAGTTTCTAGGTGTTGGACATGCTTAGAGGCTTTAGAGGAAGCCATGCAGTAGTATCACATCTCCTCACCTCAGGTATCTTCTCCTTCCATAGGGAAAGGTCATGCTCTCACTGCTTGAGCTTTGACCTATGGGTCCACTTGGATATTAAATTCTGGTGCTTCTTGCCATATGAATCACATTCAGCAATTGGTTACTTCTCTTGCCTCTTGTGGTACTTTACAGATTGCAAAGGGTGACTCAATTCATCTTTCAGTCTTGGGTTCGGGTTTTTTCTCTTTGGATGGGAGTACTCTGCAGGATGTTCTGGTTGTCCCTGACATCTCGACGAACCTCCTATCCATTTATTAGATTTGCCATTCTGGCTTTGGTAAGATAGTTGAGTTCTCACCACATGATGTGGTCATTCGGGATCTCCATGACTCTGATTTGGTTGTGGCTACTAGGAGTGTTGATACTGCATCTCGTCTTTACAAATTTAATGGATTTGAGCCCTCTGCTGGTGCAGGTTCATCTCTTATAGCACATGTAGATTCAGTGAGTAAGCTTTGGCATGAGCGCTGGGCCATGTCAATTACAAATATCTTTAGCAAATGAGTACACGAGCACTTGTTCTTGGGCTCCCACAAATTTCCTGCACTAATGGTGTTTCTCATGGTTGTGTGCTTGGAAAGCATCACAAGGATCCCTTTCCGAAGGGAAGAGCCCCTCGTGCTTTGGCACCTTTGGAGTTGATTCGCAATGATCTCATGTCATTTCCTACTCCTTTTTCTGGGGCCAAGTATGTACTCACTTTTATTGATGACTTCTCCAGACGCACATGGGTGTACTTTCTTAAGTACAAGTCTGATGTCTTTGATTCATTTTGAATCTTCAAGACATTTGTAGAGAAGAATTCTAGTTGTTTTATTTGGCAGATACGTACAGATAATGGGGGGGAGTATGTGAATCAGGCTTTAAGAGATTTTTGCACTGAGCATGGTTTGCAGCATCAGTTTACTATTCCCTACACCCTTCAGTAGAATGGTGTCACTAAGCACAAGAACAGAACTTTACGAGAGATGGTGAATTGTATGATTCAGTCCAGGTCCATGGATTCATCTTTTTGGGCTAAGGAAATCAATTGTGCCAACTATATTTAGAATCGGATGCCTCACAAGGCAATTTGACATATGCCTCTTGAGGAGGCTTGGTCTCATGACAAGTCTAATGTTTCTTTTTTCTGAGTGTTTGGCAGTGAGGCATGGGATTTTATTCCTGATGCTCAAAGGAAAGCAATGGATCAAAAGAGTGGACCCCTCATTTTTTTGGCTACTATGAGGATGTTAAGGTGTACAAGTTGTTTGATCTTGATTCCAAAGAGGTCCTGTTTCGACGAGATGTTTAGTTTGATGAGCACCTTCCCACAGTGGATACCATGTCTCTAGTGTCTAGTCCTCTACCTACTCCTCCCACTCCATCTCTTTAGGATTATTTTGAGGATGATTTTGATGACGCTGATGATGATCCACCATCCCCACCTCCACCTGCTCCCCCTTAGATGCCCAAGTGGGCTAGCTTTACTATTGAGGTGACAGGATCTATGGTGGGTGATCCTTCAGATACTCATCACACTCATTCTCATACTGTGGGTTCTAGTCTTTGAGTCGTGCCATTTCAAATGATCCTCAAAAGTTTTCTGAGGCTACAGGACACCCTGAGTGAATTGTGCTATGGAGGAGGAGTAATCTTCTTTGATGAGGAATCATACTTGGGATCTTTGTCCTCTTCCTAAGGGCAGAAAGATGGTTAGGTTCCACTGGTTGTATCAAACTAAGTATATTGTTGATGGTTTGATTGATAAGTACAAAGCACATCTTGTTGCGAAGGATTTCTCGCAGGTTGAGAGTATTGATTACCCCGAGACATTTGCCCCTGTCACCAAGATGAACTCTATTCGCTTTGTACTATCTCTTGCAACTTCTTGCGGATGGCCCGTTTTTCAAATGGATGTGAAGAGTTCTTTCTTGCATGGGGACCTTTAGGATTAAATCTATATGGAGCAGCCTCAGGGGTTTGGGCAGGGTAGTTCTTTGGTTTGTAGACTTAGGCATTCATTGTATGGTCTCAAACAGATCCCCCGGGCTTGGTATGAGAAGATGGATCATTTCTTGCTCCCCACTGGTTTCACCCACAATCATTCCAATCACACAATGTACATACAGGTTCTTGAGGGTGACATCTTGATTCTTTTAGCTAATTTATATGTAGTGTCCACCCTTGATTTGACTTATTTTGACTAGAGTTGACTTTTATATCATTTTTGATAGACTTATCTAGACTCTATTTTGATGATTTGGATGATGATTATTCATGTGCTTCAGTGACTTATGATTGATGTTAGACACTATTGGACATATGCTATTTTAATTATCGATATGGATGTTGGTACTATCATGATTAATCATGTGATTTGATGATATATGTACTTGATGGATTTTATATGCTCACTATGTGATGGATTATTGATAGATTAGATTTGTCATGGTTTTGATGATGATTAAGATTACGCTAACCCTACTTCATGATTACATATGATGAGATGTTTATGAGATGTGTTTGACTATTGATTGATTGTCTTTGTGATAGAGATGATTCCACATCACTCATTGCGAGCAGGATGTGTCATTGTGATTCTCTATCACTTGCTTGTTCTATATATGTATATGTATATGTGGTATTGTCATTTTGTGGCTGTAGGATTTTGTAGGTATCAGACATCAACTCCGCCTGGCTTCATAGGTCTGAGCGTGTCTTTAGTTCCAATGGCTTATATGGTTCGGAGATGGCATGAGTTCCCCTCACATACTCTAGGTCTAAGTTGTTCACAGTGACTAGTCAGTGTCTTAGCATAATTTGCCATGTCAGTTAGTACGCTTGGTCTTTTGGTATTATGAGTTTGGTTTATTCTGGTTGATTTACTTGATGATGTTAGAGTAATTGAGTTGCTCTTGATGTGTAGTTTTATATTTGGTAATGTTTATTTTAAATTATTTAATTTATAAGTTTTGAGTATTTAATTATTTGGTATTTATATTTATTAGATAATTAACGTTTATGGATTTTTTGATTATTTAATAATATATGAGCCTTATTGTTGTTTAATATTTATTTTATATTTCTGATTTAATCTTTAATGGTATTTGATTATTTAATTATTTGTTTGATCTTCTATGGTTTGATATTTATTTGATATCTTATATGTATTTGGTTCTTTAATTTATTTTAATAGCTTTTGGTTTATTTGATTTTAATCTCCATTTGAATTATTTATTTACAGCTTATATTTATTTAATAGTTTGACTTTTATTCCTAAGTGGGGTGTATGAACACATTAAATTAAATAAAGAAATAAACAATCCCACTTAGCGGGTTAAGTATATTTTATTTACTTTACCTACACTTCACTCTCATTGGTTAAATTCAAAATGAGTGAATAAAATTATATTATATGGCGGGTTGGTAAAATATTCTCCAAAACGGAATATTTTGATTGGCCGAGATTGAGGCTAGGGTTTTGGATTATTGTTGATTTCTATTTTCTTTCCCGTGAGGTTTTTCGGGTTGGTTGGCTCTTCTCTAGAAAATTTCTCTAGTAAGTTTTCTTCCTGGTTTTGGATTTCTTCTCTCTTGGATTTCACTGGAGCTTGGATTGGATTTGGTTTGGCTTGTGGGAGCTCTTATTTAGCTTCAAACCATTACTTCAAGTTGCAGGTTGGAGTTCTTGACTTTGCATTTTCGTTTTCAATGGCTTCTTTATGTATGCATTGTGTCTGCAATGTTTTGGGTTTGGGTTGAAATGATAATTTATTCTATAGTTTTATTATTGCTGAAAGGAAATATTTTGGAAGAAAACTTTATGTTATGAGAGTTTTTATATAGTTGTTGGGAGATATTTATTTTGGTTTTCTTGTGTATGCATTTCATGGCTCTGTGAGAAACTGTTCTGAAGTTATTTGATTAAATCTTTGTTTATAGGTTAAGTTATTTTATTGTGTTTATACCCAAGTATTCCTTGTTTCTGGGTGTTTCTTTTCGTATGTATTTCAAGCCCTTTCATTAAGTCTGTATTTAATTATTTTACCCGAAAGTATTCTAATTTTTTCGTAAGTTCTATGCAAAAGCGTTGTTACGTATTGCATTTATGTTGTTCTGTGATGCATTTGCGTTGCTCTGTGTAGCATAAGTGTTGTCTTAAGATACATAAGCATGAATATGGAAACATAAGTGTTGATTTAGGATGCCTATGCAGGATTCTGGAATGAATAAGTGTTGTTCTTCTTAACAGAAGTGTTGTTTTTTTTGGAAATGCGCTAACCTGCAGGGCAAAAGCGCTAACATGTCTGTGTTTTGTATTTTTTCAGTTTTGGTCATTTTTGAGGTATTTTTCCGAATTGATTTTTGTACAAGAGGCTTTATGTGAGGTCTGTTACTTTTTCCCAGTTTTGGGTTTGATCAGTTTTGATGCATTTTGATAGTTTCGAGTATATTTATTTCTCTATGCATTGTGAGTATTTTAGACTCTCTTCCATGTGGATAGGCCATGGATGATTGAGATGACTTCTATGTTGTTTTGGACCAGCAAGTGAGTAGGCCTTGTTGTGATGTTATTCTTTATTTGATGGCAGCATTTGATGACTTCATATTCCTTTGTTATTGCTATCCAAGAGGTGCATTTTGCTATATTGATGTTGTAAATGTTATTGTAGCGTTGTTTATGTTGTAAGAGTATGTGTGGAAATTGTTGGCTGCTTTGAGTATTATTTTCATGTAATTATGTTGGTAGAGCCTCTTGTGATTTATTGTTGGGCCATGTTAGGAGGAGTGGGATTCCTTGTGATGATCGGGGTCATCAGAGATAGGCTTGCATGACGTTCCTTGTAAGGATGCATGAAGTCTAGACCACCAGGGTACATTAGAGTTTTCCGCGATTTATAAATAAGTGATAACCTAATAATTGATGGGTTGGGTAGTTAAATTAATTAATAAGATGATAAACTGATTTGTGTCTCATGACTTAGTCCTAGGGAGGATGTTTTAGGATAAGCATGAGAAGGCCATGAAGATGGTAAGCTAATCTCCCTTAGTCTCTCATAGGTTGAGATGGCTCCACGTGTCCATCAGGCTAGTGGCTTGTGTTATTATGTTATGAGGATGGCATGTGATGACACTCCACTCCTACATTTGTTTCCCCTTTATGATTTATGATTATGCTTATTGGATGCATTTATGTCTTGATGAGTTGTATGCCTCTGGGAGTTCATTCTTGTTGTATGTGTGAGTTCTTGCTTGAGAGTCCTTGTGTGGTTAGTCTCCTTGGTTATAGGTGCCAGCTTAGGTTTAGAGTATGTGTTGGGACCTTGTATCATCTCCTAAGACAGGGGGTGGTTCCTTTGGTTCCACATGGTCGGGAGGTTGGTTCTTTTTAGCCATTGGGATGTTCTCTTGGATTCTTCTTGTGTGGATGTGGATTCTTCTTCATGATATCCTATGGATGTACGTTGTAGCATATTTAAGTAATGGATAAGATGGAATGTATGTAATGTAATATTTTTATATAGTAGATGGATCCTTGTAGTAGAAAGAGATTTGCTCATAATATGTTTAATGTACTTATATTTGTAAGATGAATTGTGGTTGGAAATTGGAATTTAGTCATATTTGTATTTGTACTATTGTAGAGATATGATCTTATGAATCATAGAAATAAGTGGATAATTGTTGGAATAGAATGGAATTTCTTTATGGATTAGTTGTATTATTTCATGAAATGTTTAGAGGCTAGTTAAAATGTTAAATAATCTTGAAAGAGAAATATTCATAGATTAATAAATGAATATGTTAGAAGATGTTAATTGGATCTAGTAAATAGGAATGATTCACATTGATTCATTGCTAGAAAGGAAATTATGCATATCATGAGGAATAAGAAATGTTGTAGGTTGCATATCTCATGATTAAAGAATTAGAATACGATGCATTAATGAAGGTGAAACATACCTCTCGTGTGTGTAGTATGTTATTGTGGAAATGAATTAAGTAATGATGTTACAGTACCCTATGGAAAGATTATTGATGTTGTGTTATTTCTGCTTGCCTTAATTGATGAAATGAGCAATGATGTATGTTCATATTGGTTAATTGGTTAATGAATGTAAATAGATGGAGATGTTATATGTTGCATTAGTTGTTATTAGATGTTAATTAAGAAAAAAAAATTATCTCCATTTGTATATTATTGTTTAGTTTCTTTAGGGTATTTTGGTGGGCATCACAACTTGGTATCAGAGCCCATGCTCAACATTGGGTACTCTAGTTTCAATTGAGCCCATTGTGCATTTTATCCATGCTATTTATTTTCTTGTTATAGTTCCCTTAGATGTTTAGCTTATAGTTTCATTTGCATTTTCTTAGATAAGATGCCTGTTAGGGGTAGAGATCATCGTCGTGTCGTTCGCATGGGTACTCATAGGAACCCTCGCCCTGAGGTTTCTGAAGAGTCACACCATGAGGAATAGGAGCAGGAGCAGCCTAGAGATGATTCAATTCCACAATTGGTGAACGTGCTTCAGGATCTTCTTGGTCACCTAGGACCGAGACAGGAAGAGAACCAGTAGGAGGGATCTTGTCATTCAGAGCATCGGGAGAGAAAGCGTTCACATTCTCCTAGGAGGAGAATGGAGGTGGATCGGGAGGTGCTTGTAGCTATTCACATCAGAGATCTGAATATGAATCATCCTCCTACCTTTGATGGCCTAGGCGGTGGCATAGAGGCAAAGATGTGGTTATTGGATTCAAGTAGGTGTTTTGCTATGCATCAGTGTAGCACTAACACCAAGGTGAGATGTGCAATTTTGCATCTTCGCTTTGCGACGACATGGTGGCACATGGAGGAACAGAAGTTGCATTTGGACATAGTGACAATATCTTGGGAGTTATTCTTGGAGCAGTTTCATGCTAAATCTCTTTCAAATCATTGGAGGCAGAGGAAAGTCGCTGAGTTCCATGATTTGAGACAGCAAAGGATGACTGTGGAGCAGTATGAGTGCAGATTCTTCAAGCTTAGATAGTATGTTGGATATGCAGATGATGAGCCGATGTTGATTCAGCACTTTGTTAGAGGTCTTAATGATTGTATTGGTGGAGAGGTTCGGATGCACAGACCTAAGACCTTAGAGGTAGTAGTGGAGAAGGCGAGACTAGCAAAGGAGAATCTTTCATTAGCATCAGGAGGAGTGATGGGAGGATAGACAGTTAGTGCACCTATTTCAGGATCTATGGTGACATGACCATAGAAGCAGTCTTCAGGATATGCTAGGAGCCATCCTTCTTCTTTTTGTGGTGGTCAACAGTTTAAGAAGAGGTTTTCTCAGGGGCAAAGCTTTGCTCAAGGTGCCAGATTTCAGGTTGATAGGAATCACAATCGTTAGCATGATAGGATACCTACTCCTTCTCAGCAAGTGCAGAGTTCGCCACCAGCTTCTAGTAAAGGTAGTGTTTAGTAGTCGGGTACAACACCAGGTAGCAGAGTGTTTGTCAAGAGAGATTTCTTCGCATGTGGATAGCCAAGTCACATTGTTGTTCATTGTCCTCAACATACTTCTCAGATGTCAAGGCAGAAGAAGTCAGCTACTTTTGAGCCTATAGTTGGAGATGTAGGCGGGTCTCATCATGTTTTTGCAATGGTTGATAACCGTTAGGCTAGGCATCAGCATCAGGCCACCATTGTAGAGATATCACGTGTGATAGGTGGTATCTCTTGTTTAGTGTTACTTGATTTTGGAGCATCAAACGCTTTTATTTCTCATTTTCTAGTAGAGCGATGCGGGCTTGCTATGGTAAATAAAGAGGATAGGTGGTAGGTAGAGTTAGCTACGGGGTCCAAAGTGGTAGTGGATTCCCTTGTCCTTAATTGTCCTTTAGTTTTAAGAGATTGCCATACTTCTATGGATCTTCATGTTATATCTTTGGGATCTTATGATGTGGTTCTTGGTATGGACTGGCTTGGATCTCACCAAGCGCAGATAGATTATAGAGGTAAGAGAGTGCAATGGATGGATGATATTGGGAAGAGTGAGGAAATTGTAGGTATTCAGAGACCTATCTCTCTTTGCATGATTTCTGCTATGCAAATGAAGAGGTGTGTGCGTAAGGGTTGCCAGTTGTTTGCAGTTAGAGTGAAGGATGTGGATGAGGGAGTTAGCTCAGAGGATTTATTGCAGCAGCATCCCATTCTTCAGGAGTTTGCAAATGTTTTTCCTAGTGAGATTCAAGGTATGCCCCCTCAGCAAGATATAGACTTCAAGATTGATTTGGTGCCAGGAGCTGAGCCTATTTCTAAAGCTCCCTGTCGTATTACCACATAGGAGTTGAATGAGTTGAGGGTTCAGTTGGAGGAGTTGTTGGTGAAGGGGTTTATTCATCCTAGTGTGTCCCCTTGGGGTGCACCTATGTTATTTGTGAAGAATGATGGATCTCTTCAATTATGCATTGATTACAGCCAACTTAATAAGGTGATGGTGAAGAACCGATATCCCTTGCCTCAAATAGATGATTTATTTGACCAGATTAAGGATGCCAAGGTTTTCTCTAAGATTGACCTTAAGTTCAGGTATCAACAATTGAGGATTTAGGAGGCAGACATTCATCGCACAACTTTTCACACTAGATATGGTCATTATGAGTTCACAGTGGTACCTTTTGGTCTCATGAATGCACCTTTGGTTTTCATGAGCTTGATGAATGGTGTATTTAGGTTGTATTTGGACAAATTTGTATTAGTATTTCTTGATGATATTTTGATTTATTTGAGATCGGTTGAGGAGCATGAGGATCATGTGAGACAGGTTTTGCAGTGTCGTAGGGAGAATCAGCTATATGCCAATTTGGCAAAGTGTGAGTTCTTCTAGACAAAGGTTAGGTATCATGGTCATGTGATTTCTAGAGAGGGTACCACAGTTGATCCCTCGAAGATTCACATGATTGTCGATTGGCCAGCACCCACTAATGTGGGAGAGGTGCATACTTTCATGGGTTTAGCAGGATATTATCACAGATATATTTAGGATTTCTCCAAGATAGCTCATCCTATCACTTCTCTTCAAAGAAAAGGAAAGAAGTTTGTTTGGACAGAGCAGTGTGAGATAGCATTTTAGATCCTTAAGGAGCGTTTGACCAGTGCACCTATTTTAGCAATGCCAGATCCTTTGGGCAATTTTATGGTATGCATAGATGCTTCTTTGGAGGGTCTCAGAGCAGTGTTGATGCAGGATGGTTGTGTGATTGCATATGAGTCGTGTAAACTTAAGAATCATGAGAATAATTATCCCACCCATGATCTTGAGTTAGCGACAGTGGTTCATGCTTTGGTTAGATGGAGGCACTTCCTTCTTGGACATAGATTCAAGTTGCACAGTGATCATCACAGTTTGCAGTATATCTTCACGTAGTCAAATTTGAATGGTAGGTAGAGGCGTTGGATGGAATTATTATGTGAGTATGACTCTGAGGTGAGATATATTCAAGGTAAGGAGAATGTGATAGCAGATGCATTGAGTCGCAGCAGGCATGAGATTTCAGCAAAGTCTCTTATTGTGGATTTGAGGAGTCATATTCTTAGTTCCCTTCCTTCAGATGTATGGTATCAGGAGATTATTGTAGAGGTTGCCACAGGTAGAGAAATTGAGGGAAGATATCTAGGTTACTCAGTGGAATCAGATGGACTTCTTAGACATTTGGGATGTATTTATGTTCCACCATCAAATGGTCTTCGATATTTGATCATGTCGGAGGGACATTGTGCACCTTACTCGACACATCTAGTTGTCAAGAAGATGCACGTGGATTTGAGATAGATATATCATTGGTCTGGTATGAGGAGAGATAATGCAAATTTTGTGGCATGTTGCCTAGAGTGTTAGCGAGTGAAGGCAGAGCATCAACATCCAGTAGGATTATTACAGTCACACTTGATTCCAAGATGGAAATGGGATATTATATCTATGGATTTTATAGTTGGATTGCCCATGTCTTCACATCGTCGTGATGTTATTATGGTCACTGTAGATAGATTGACCAAAGTAGCACACTTTTCTCTGATCAGGTCTTCGTATACAGCAACGACAATAGCTTGAGTTTTCTTGGAAGGAGTTGTGAGGTTGCATGGTATTCCTTGGCGGATCATATTAGATCGCGATCCAGTATTCATATCAGCATTTTGGATAGCTCCTCAACATGATTTGGGTACGTAGTTAAACTTTAGTTCAACTTATCACCCCGAGACAGATTGATAGACAGAGAGGGTGAATCAGGTTTTGGAGGATATGTTGAGGATTTATGTGATGGATCAGCTGTCTCGTTGGGAGGATTATCTCTATTTGGTTGATTTTTCATACAATAATGGTTACCATAGCTCTATTGGTATGTCTCCTTTTTAGGCATTATATGGTAGACCATGTCGCATGCCCTTGAGTTGGGACCATTTAGAGGATAGAGTGTGTATTCGATCAGAGATATTGCAGGATATGGAGGAGCAGCTAGCTCACATTAGTGATAATTTGTTGGCCGCTCAAGATAGATAGAATAAATATGCGGATGCCCATCGAGTGGATAGGTAGTTTTCTATTGGTGACAGGGTATTTCTAAGAATTTGCCCGCGAAAGAATCTGATCTGTTACGGAAAAGGCTCTAAGTTGGCGCCTTGATTTGTTGGACCTTTTGAGATTTTGGAGCGGATTGGTCATGTGGCTTATCGCCTTGCCTTTCCACCTAGCTTGTCCCGAATCCATAATGTCTTTCAAGTTTCAGTTTTGAGGCTATATCATCTTGATATTTTGCATGTGTTGGATTGGAATGTTTTACAGGTCAAGGATGGATAGCTTTCTATGGAGCTCGTGCGCATTCTTCGGCATAGAGAGATGTCCCTTAGAGGTCAGAGCGTAGAGAAGGTAAGGATATAGTGGGATTCAATTGATGATTCTTCGGCTACTTGGGAGGATGCAGTTCGGATGAGAGAGATTTATCCCTATTTGTTCTCAAGCTTCCAGGAGTAAGCCTAGGCAAAGGGGGGGAGCATGTAGTGTCCACTCTTGATTTGACTTATTTTGACTAGAGTTGACTTTTATATCATGCTTGATAGACTTATCTAGACTATATTTTGATGATTTGGATGATGATTACTCATGTGCTTCAGTGACTTATAATTGATGTTAGACACTATTAGACATATGCTATTTTGATTATCTATATGGATGTTGGTACCATCATGATTAATCATGTGATTTGATGATATATGTACTCGTTGAATTTTATATGCTCAATATGTGATGGATTATTGATAGATTAGATTTATCATGGTCTTGATGATGATTATGATTATGCTAACCCTGCTTCATGATTACATATGATGAGATGTTTATGAGATGTGTTTGACTGTCTTTGTGATAGAGACAATTCCACATCACTCATTGCGAGTGGGATGTGTCATCATGATTCTTATCACTTGCTTGTTCTATATATGTATATGTATATGTGGTATTGTCATTTTGTGGTTGTAAGATTTTGTAGGTACCAAACATCGACTCCACCTGGCTTCACAAATCTGAGTGTGTCTTTAGTTCCAATGGCTTATGTGGTTCGGAGATGGCATGAGTTCCCCTCACATACTCTAGGTATAAGTTGTTCACCATGAGTAGTCAGCATCTTGGCATAATTCGCCATGTTAGTTAGTAAGCTTGGTCTTTTGGTATTGTGTGTTCAGTTTATGCCGGTTGATTTACTTGATGATGTTAGAGTAATTATGTGGCTCTTGATGTGTAGTTTTATATTTGGTAATGTTTATTTTAAAGTATTTAATTTATAAGTTTTGAGTATTTAATTATTTGGTATTTATATTTATTTGATAATTAATGTTTATTGATTTTATGATTATTTAATAATTGATGAGCCTTATTGTTGTTTAATATTTATTTAATATTTGTGATTTAACCTTTAATGGTATTTGATTATTTAATTATTTGTTTGATCTTCTATGGTTTGATATTTATTTGATATCTTATATTTATTTGGTTCTTTAATTTATTTTAATAGCTTTTGGTTTATTTGATTTTAATCCCCGTTTCGTTTATTTATTTACAACTTATATTTATTTAATAGTTTGACTTTTATTCCTAAGTGGGGTGTATGAACACATTAAATTAAATAAAGAAATAAAACAATCTCACTTAGCTAGTTAAGTATATTTTATTTACTTTACCTACCCTTCACTCTCGTTGGTTAAATTCAAAATGGGTGAATAAAATTATATTATATGGTGGGTTGGTAAAATATACTCCAAAATGGAATATTTTGATTGGCCGAGATTGAGGCTAGGGTTTTGGATTATTGTTGCTTTTTATTTTCTTTCCTGTGAGGTTTTTTGGGTTGGCTGGCTCTTCTCTAGAAAATTTCTCCATCAAGTTTTCTTCTTGTTTATGGATGTCATAACCCTCTTGATAGGACTAGCTATTATTATTACTACTACTACTACTACTACTACTACTACTACTACTACTACTACTACTACTACTACTACTACTACTACTACTACTACTACTACTATCATTGTTATGATTAATCTTATGAGTAATGTTAGTTAGAGATAAAAAATTGAATAAGGATGGACTTATTTTAAAAATAAGAATTAATATGTGGTGACACACATGAGGTCATAAAATTATTTGGAAATTATTTATTTACTTAATATTCTAATTGAGCACATGGTGTAGGAGAACTAAGAAGATTCTAGAAATGAATTTCAAATTCAAATTTCAAATGCATGGTTGAATGTAACTGCCACTATGACAAGTTGTAAGGAATGTGTCTTGCATGAATGAATTGCAAATTCAAATTTAATATGCATGTAACCCCCACTTTTGCATGGAATTATTTTGGGAAAAAGAATATGGAAATCAATTAATTCTTTGGTAGTGGGAAATGCTTCTCTTTTTCTATATATTGACTACTAGATTTTTGAAAGGGGAAAGTTCATTCTTTTATTTTTGTGTGATAAAATACTCTTTGATTTCTTAAGAAACTAGTTTCAATATCATGATAGTTGTAGGAGAAATTTCGTAGAAGTATTGCAGGATTTTTAGAGGTTTTGCATAATCATTACCAGGCTACAAGGAAAGGATTGAAGAAGGATAGCTGGGAAAAGAGAAGGTGATCAACAACAAAGTCTTCATTTGATTATAGATTCAGGTTCCTCCTTCCCTACTTACTTGCATGTTCTTTTTTTTTAGTAGAGAAAAGAATGGGGGGATTACTTTTTATTTGCAAGCATATTATTTGAAATAACTTTATGTAGGTTTTGATAGTTTATTTAAATCAGAAAGAGGGTGGGTTAAGTAATATAAGAAATTGCATTCTCATCTCTCTTCAAGAAATCTCCTTCATTGTTTTCAGATTTTGATAAAGGAAATACATTGCATGCTCTTCGATTTCTATAGAGAAAAAAACACATATGCATGTATCTTTCCCTGTTCCAACTTTTGATAGAGTAAATCTACATGCATGTACGAAATAAATATGTATATTTTGCCTTCATGTTGAATTAATAAGTTAGAAGGGTTCCTTCCAAAAAAAAATATTTATACAAATGAGAATATCAATTGAAAACCCATCCCTTGATTTAATCCAATTATTTTATGTTTCCAAAACAAAATATAGATTAATAAAACATATATAGTAGAGTAAAATAAAATAATAAAACACAAAATATTAATTGTCATTATAAATATTAGAGTAAAAATAATTTTATATATATATATATATGAGTGACACATTAAAGATTACATTAAAACTATAATTCAATAGAAGCCCTAATGAAATGTTGTAAGAAAGCCATGTTGAAAACAAAGGCAAAGGTCTCATGTATGTGGAAGGAAATAGAAAGCTATGTTTATATCCTTGTCAAGCGGAAATACTATGCTATGTAACTATGTTTGTAAAAACAAAAAAATATTTAGAGTATTATGTAATGTATCTCAGAAAGGGATGTAAGACCATAGTAAGATGGACAATTGTGGATAGAAAATATAGAATGAGATGGGTTTGAAAACTTTCTTCTTAATGTAATAGTTATGAACTTATTTTGTGTGAGAAAATCTCATGTTCTGAACTACATCTCTTTCACTTGTTTTTCTGTATCAGAAAGGAATTTGAATGAAGAGAAAAGTTGTTTAAGTTGTTTACTGAATTTTTTTAATAAAAAGGATAAAATAAGTTACATTTTCATTAGTAGTTCCCTACATACATATGCTTATATCTTAGTGGATAAGATTTCATAGTGACATTCAATAATGAAAACTTTGTCATTATAGATGCTAAATAAAATTTATCGTGCATTGATCATCTGGTAGTACAAACATTAGATAAAAAAAATTGTATTTGTTCCTAGTATGAGCACAGTAAATGGTGAAAGAATGAAGTGGGTATTTGTATATTACTTGAAAAATAAAGTATACTTTTACTTTTAGGAATTTTGCCCAGTAAATTTACATACTACCCTATAGGTAGGCATAGTTTGATTAAACAAAATAGGTTTTAGGAACCAAGCCATTTAGATCTCACCCCTCTTTGATCACCCACAGGAAGATGCAGGAGTAAACCCAATTCTTTTTTTCTTTATTTTCCTTCCTGGAGGTTACATGAGGGTCCTCTGGCTGAAGTCTTTATTTTATTTTATTTCTGACCCTACTATTGATGCCATTCATGTAGTGGCACCATCCCTCCTCCTTCATGTTGCCCTTCCCCATGCCTCTAAAATGTACAATCTTTGGATTTGCAAGCTATAGATCTACATTGAGTGAGCAAATCATGATAAACCATTTAAAAAAACACAAAGAGAAACAATGTTAAGGTAAATGGAATTATATATAAAAAAAACTTTAAAAATCTCACAAAGAAAACAAATAAAAGAAAACAACAATACTTTTTTTCCTTGCACCCCTGTTGTGGTAATAGCCTGCTCTTCATAGCTAAATTCTTCCTGTCATGGGGATCAATACTAGTAGAACACTGGCCGATGCCTCTTGTCTAATTCTCAAAAGAAAAATAAAGGGGGAAGTAAAGAAAATCCTTAAGGATTTTTAGGGCTTTTAAGGAAATGTTATTTTTCTTTTTTAAATATTTTCTTGGACTTTCTTGTGAATGACATTCTTTTTATTTTATTTTATTTTATTTTTTTACTAAATGATTAAAGGCGTTATTTATTTTCATCTTATAAAATTTAAGGGGAGTGAAGGGATAATTTCAAAATAAATTTCAAGATTAGAAAAAAACATCATTTCTCACGTGGCATGTTAGAATAAAGTTGCCTTTTTAATTAATAAATTTCCTTTTCTTTTAAAATTTCTTCTTTTATAATGTTTCCCCTTTTCATAAAGAAAAAAGTAATGTAGTGTTGCATTAAAAATATAAATAAATAAATAAAAATCATGATGATTGGGTGGGGATTATGAAATTGATTTATTTATATATAGAATTGAATATTATTATTACTTTATTTCCTCATTAAAGATATAAAAAGAGAATAAAGTTTTGTGGGCAAGGGAATATATCATTCAAATAAATATAATAACTTTATAAATATAATAAAAAAGAAATATTAGAGGCAAAATATATGTAAAAGAAAAAAAAAATATTATACATTTATATGGTGTGGATTATGTACCTAAGTTTATATATTTAAGATTTGGGAGTCATTATAATTTATCAAATTTCATATAATATGTAATCATAGATATTGTCAAAGAGTCATCCAAATATTAATTTCCAAATCTAGTATCGTTGTCTTTCGTAATAAAGGATATAGATAAAGTTATTATTTGTAGAATGTAACCAACGATATAGTTAATGTTACTTCAAGTGGAAGGAGTAATTAGTTATCACTTTATAATCTTGCAAAGGTATTAGTTCAAAAGCAACTAGAAGTTTATTGATTAGAATTGTTTATTAGGAGACTTAGTATTATTTACTTGGTTAACTAGCAAGTGTTTGCACTCTTGTCTAATCTCTTTTTCAAACAATTAGTAACTAAGAATAATGTGGTTAATTTGAAGCTTATTGTTGAATAGTTGTTTCCTTTTACCTTCAACAAGTGAGTATTAAATTCATTTCCAAAGTATAATTATTTGATACTTTAAATTCTATTTCAAGCAATTTAGTACCTTTCAAGTATTAGGATTCACATTTAAAGTAGTGTTATCATTTGTAGATGAAATTTGTATTACTTTATATGGAAGAATTAGTTGGGATTATTATTAAGTACCTTTCACTTCAAACAAGTAGGTGTTAAAATTCATTTCCAAATTCTCGCTATTCAATCATTTAATTTTTTTTTTCAAGAAAATCAGTACTAGGATTCATACTTATTGTGTAATGGTTTGTCCAAAACAATTATAACTTGCAAGTAATTCAAATCATTTTTATAAGTTATCTTTGAAAGTATCATGGTTTCCAAACAATTAGTAACTTCATGTATTTAGTTCAAGTTTTTGAATTTTTAATTATCATAACTTTCCTTCAGAGAAAATACTATTCCAAGTAGTCAATTTGTTTATGTTCCTTTTAATTACGTAAAATTCATACTTTAGTTTTTAAATCCAAGCGATAATTCCTTGTATATAATAGTTTTTGTTTCATTATTGTACTGGTATATTTCTTCATTTAAGATTCATGAATTCAAAGTTAAATTCCTAGTTAGATAACTAAACAAGAGGAGTTGAAACCAAAAATTAGCGGCGTTCAGTATCTATGGTGCCTCTAGGTCACACTTATGGGTAATGTCGTCGTGTTGAACTACTACACTTAATGCCTAATAAAACTGCAATAACGGCGTCTGTGGCATTGTCCCTCTAAATCGCCGGGGAGAAATAAGGGTCATTTGGAAGTTAAAATCCAAGGGGCGAGTAATCCCCCTTGGATCGATAATCTAAAAAGACTAATTTTAAATGAATTTACATCCGATCAGTTGAACTTTAGATAACCCCATTAGTGTTTGGATGTGTGTGAAGATCTTTAAAATTTATTTTATCTTGATGATTTCAACGGATGGTAACAGATTAAGGGTGATGTATTTAATAGGAAATAGGACTTAGTTGTTTTAGGACACAAGCAGAAGGCCACCTTAAGTCTTTTTTCTATAGAGCTACCATTGTGGGTAGCAACTACAGAGAAACTGTCTGAGACATTGACCCTAGAAAGGGTTGTGTACCCACCAAACAATTTACATTAAACCATAGTTAGAAACCAGAACTACATACTTTACGCCTTGATCCCGTGTTGAAACGGGTATGTAGGTAGTCTAGGGATGGAGTTGTCCCTTGTACTCAGGCGTTTGCGGATGGGGATTAGGATTTGGTTTTGGGTGAGTAGTTGGGTTCTTGAAGCTCCTTGGTCTTTTAAATCAAATGGTGCAAATACTAATTCAAAGGTTAAAATTAATTCAATGTATACTTAGAAGGAATCTCATATGGATTCACTTGACTTCTCGAGGCTTTAGGCCGAATTTCGAGGCAGAACTCAAGCTTGTTTATGTAATTATTTTAATACTCCTAAGGATGGTGACCTCAGTGCACTCCTAGTAGGGGAGTGTAGTCTTTAGAGAGTGGCTCAGGACCCCGATGGTCCCGATGAGTCTAAAGTCTCTAGCCAGAGCATATCCTATTCTTATGAATAGATGCCTACTCCGTTTGGGTAGATGCCTATCCCGGATTGGATAGATGAAACCTCATGTCTCGTATGGACAGATGCCTAACCCATATGGTTAGATGCCTAACCCGTATAGTTAGATGCCTAGTCCCGTATGATGCCTAACCCATATAGTTAGATGCCTAGTCCCGTATGGATAGATGCCTAACCCATATTGTTAGATGCCCATCCCAATTGGATGGATGCCTATCTCATTTGGATAGATGTACCTGAGTATGTGATTGAATAAAAAGTAAATAAGAATAAGTAAGAATAAGAAATCAATATTTTTATATATTAAAAAAAAATCAGTTGAGTTTTTAGATTAAGTGAAGTGGGTTATTACAAGGATTTCTTCTCTCTTGAATTTGGTTGGACCTTGGATTGGATTTGGTTTGGCTTGTGGGAGCTCTTCTTCAGCTTCAAACCATTACTTCAAGTTGTAGGTTGGAGTTCTTCACTTTGCATTTTGGTTTTCAATGGCTTCTTTGTGTATGCATTTTGTCTGCAATGTTTGGGTTTGGGTTGAAATGATATTTTATTCTATAATTTTATTATTGATGAAAGGAAATATTTCGGAAGGAAACTTTATTTTATGAGAGTTTTTATATAGTTGTTGGGAGATATTTATTTTGGTTTCCCGTGTATGCATTTCATGGCTCTATGAGAAATTGTTTTGAATTTATTTGATTAAATCTTGGTTTATAGGTTGAGTTATTTTATTGTGTTTATACCCAAGTATTCCTTGTTTTTGGGCGTTTCTTTTCATATTTATTTCAAGCCCTTTCATTAAGTCTGTATTTTATTATTTCACCTAAAAGTTTTCTAAGTTTTCTGTAAGTTCTATGCAAAAGCATTGTTCTGTATTGCATTTGCATTGTTCTGTGATGCATTTGCGCTGCTCTGTGCAGCATAAGCATTGTTTCTGCAAAAGCGTTGTTCTGTATTGCATTTGCATTGTTCAGTGATGCATTTGCGCTGCTCTGTGCAGCATAAGCATTGTCTTAGGATACATAAGTGTGAATCTGGAAACATAAGCGCTGATTTAGGATGCATATGTCTAATTTTGGAATGCATAAGCGTTGTTCTTCTTGACAGAAGCAGTGTTCTTTTTTGCAAAAGTGCTAACCTGCGGGGCAAAAGCACTAACCTGTCTGTGTTTTGTATTTTCTCAGTTTTGGTCATTTTTGAGGTATTTTTTTGAATTGATTTTTGTACCAGAGGCTTTATGTGAGGTCTGTTACTATTTCCCAGTTTTGGGTTTGATCAGTTTTGGTGCATTTTGATAGTTTCGAGTATATTTGTTTCTCTATGCATTGTGAGTATTTTAGACTCTCTTCCATGTGGATAGGCCATGGATGATTGAGATGACTTCTATGTTGTTTTGGACTAGCAAGTGAGTAGGCCTTTTTGTGATGTTATTCTTTATTTGATGGCTTGATATGCCTTTGTTATTGCTACCCAAGAGACTCATTTTTCTATATTGATGTCGTATATGTTGTTGCAGCCTTGTTTATGTTGTAAGAGTATGTGTGGAAGTTGTTGGTTGCTTTGAGTATTATTTTCATGTAATTATGTTGGTAGAGCCTCTTGTGATTTATTGTTGGGCCATGTTAGGAGAGGTGGGCTTCCTTGTGATGACCAATGTCATGAGAGATAGGCTTGTATGAGGTTCCTTGTAAGGATGCATGAAGTCTAGACCACCAGGGCACATTGGAGTTTTCCGTGATTTGTAAATAAGTGATAACCTAATAATTGATGGGTTAGGTAGTTAGATTAATTAGTAAGATGATAAATTGATTTGTGACTCATGACTTAGTCCTAGGGAGGATGTTTTAGGATAAGCATGAGAAGGGCATGAAGAGGGTAAGATAATCTCCCTTAGCCTCTCATAGGTTGAGATGGCCCCACATGTCCAGTAGGCTAGTGCCTTGTGTTATTATGTTATTATGTTATGAGGATGACATGTGATGGCACTCCACTCCTACATGTGTATCCCCTTTATGATTTACGATTATGCTTATTGGATGCATTTATGTCTTGATGAGTTTTATGCCTCTGGGAGTTCATTCTTGTTGTATGTGTGAGTTCTTGCTTGAGAGTCCTTGTGTGGTTAGTCTCCTTAGTTATAGGTGCTAGCTTAGGTTTAGAGTATGTGTTGGGACCTTGTATCATCTCCTAGCACGAGGGGTGGTTCCTTTGGTTCCACATGGTCAGGAGGTTGGTGATTTTTAGCCATTGGGATGTTCTCTTGGATTCTTCTTGCATTGATGTGGATTCTTCTTCATGATGTACTATGGATGTACCTTGTAGCATATTTATGTAATGGATAAGATGGAATATATGTAATGTAACATTTTTATATAGTAGATGGATCCTTGTAGTAGAAAGAGCTTTGCTCATGATGTATTTAATGTACTTATATTTGTAAGATGAATTGTAGTTGGAAATTGGAATTTAGGCATATTTGTATTTGTACTATTGTAGAGATGTGATCTTATGAATCATAAAAATAAATGGATTATTGGTGGAATAGAATGAAATTTCTTTATGGATTGGCTATATTATTTCATGAAATTTTTAGAGGCTAGCTAGAAGTTAAATAATCTTGAAAGAGAAATATTCATAGATTAATAAGTGAATATGTTAGAAGATGTTAATTGGATCTAGTAAATAGGAATTATTCACATTGATGCATTGGTAGAAAGGAAATTATGCATATCATGAGGAATCAGTAATGTTGTAGGTTGCATATCTCATGATTAAAGAATTAGAATATGATGCATTAATCAAGGTGAAATATACCTATCTCGTGTGTAGTATGTTATTGTGGAAATGAATTAAGTAATGATGTTAAAGTACCCTAGGGAAAGATTATTGATGTTGTGTTATTACCGCTTGCGTTAATTGATGAAATGAGCAACGATGTATGTTCATATTGGTTATTTGTTTAATGAATTTAAATAGATGGAGATGTTATATGTTGCATTAGCTGTTATTAGATGTTAATTAGGAAAAAAAAATTATCTCCATTTTTATATTATTGTTTAGTTTTTTTAAGGTATTTTGGCGGGCATTACATTCTACATACTCATCCTTGTAACCAATGTCATCATCTTCTAATTATTGTCGATACAACTCCTCAAACTAGGTGTGATATATCTCTATAATTTGTTCATGAAAATAAAATCATTTAGATAAACAATATTATGGGTAATGTGGGATAATGTACCCTCTTTGTCTATAAATTAGACTTTGAATGAGTACTTGGGGTGAGGTTTCTTAGAGATGTTAATAAATGTGGTAATAAACATATTGTTAGAGAAAATAATTTACAAATAAATTTACAAAGGGTTGATAGCTACAAGGGTTTTGGATTTGATAAATCAACTTAAAAATGAAGAGTGCAATGAAAGAAAGTGTGAGAAATAATGAGATTCGATTTTTTATATAAATAGATGGGTATATGAGTAATAAATGCTCTTCCTATTAGCGAGGTTTTCTAGTTATTAATTCCTAAAGTTATGTTTTTTATTTTTTTGGATTTTTTTATTTTTTGGGTTTTTTTTTTGTTTCCTAACTATAGTATGTAATAGACGAGATTTAATTTTATTTGGGACTTAGTTTATGCTAGCAAGAAGTGGTAGTGCTTGAGGGGTGTTCCATTAATATGAATTGCTATCATATTGCCATCCAATTGTATCAACTTTACCATTGTAGATTTAATGATTTCATAAATGTAATATAGCCTTAAGCAATAATATTTCAGCTTCCCTTTCTTTTTGAACTTACTTTTATATAACAACATTAGGTCCCCCATTGTGAATGTCTTTAATGTTAAGTTCTATTTGTGCCATGCTTTTTTGTCTATGTTTCTCAAGATGATGATTATACATTGCAATCCATTTAAATTCATCCATTTTGTCTAAATCTACTATGTGTTGTGTCAAAGATTCATCATCCTCCAATCGTAAAGTGAGTGCAATATGTATATTAGGCATTATGGAGTTCAAAGGTATTGTAGCATCAATCCCATACAGCAACTGAAATGGAGTGAAATTACTAGTCCTTTTGTATGAAGTATAGTATGCTCAAAGGACCACATGAAATTTTACATCCCAATCTATTATATTCCCATAACACATCTTGTTTAATGCCTTGTTATCTTCCTTGTTCAATGCTTCACTTTCTTTATTAGCTTACAAATGATAGGAGGAATTCTTATTATATGTTATCATGAAATTATGAAGTAGTTCTTTAATCATCTTATTCATAAAATATTTGGTTTGATCACTTACAATAATTATAGGACATCTATACCTTGTTATGTTGTTCTCATACAGGAACCTTGCAATGTTTTCACTGTGCAATCCTTGGTTTGTTCTACCTCCACCCATTTGGTCAAGTACTCCACTCATGTGACGATTAACCTTGCCTTAGAATGGTTTGTTGGTGGATCAATTGGTCCAATAAAGTCTATATCCCATTTCTCAAATGTGTTATATGATAATATTGATCTCAATGACATCTTACCCCTTGCATTAGATCTATGTATTATTTGAAAAATGGCATAGCCCCTTGTGCACTCCTTAGCATTTGTGTGTAGTGTTAGCCACCATAATATAGAAACTGTCACCCTTCTTGTTATATTTCTCTGAAATTAATTCCTCCTACTATGCCTTCATGAGACTCCTTTAGGATGGACTCTCTTTCATGCTTGTACACTACTTTCCTCAAGATATCATCTCTCCCTAGATGTTGTGGTTCTTCTTCTACCAATGCATATGGTGTTGTCATATGCACTATTGATTACTTTTCTTGTGGTGAAATATTTGTATAGAATTCTGTGATAGAAACTAGTATGGCAATATATTCTATCTCCTCTAATACTAGGTCTTGATGTGAAATAGATATGTGTAAGGGAGGTCTTCACCTTGATCCTCGAGTTCTTCTCCTATTTCTATATGGGGTAGATAACCCGGTCCTTGATTTCTTTTTATTGGCTTGGCCATGATCTTGAAGTCAAATTCCTGAAATGATAGCAACCATATGCATATGTGGCCATGTGTTACTGTTTTGTTAAGAAAAAGCTTTAGTGATTCATGACCAATGAAGAATTTGGAGGGCATAGACAAAAAATAGTGTCTCTACTTATGGAGTTCATAAACCATAGCTAGTGCATCCTTTTGTAGTGGTGTAATTCTTCTGTGTGACAAATAATTTCTTGCTGGAAAATGCAATTGCATGATCCTAATTCCCTTTGGGCTAATCCAACACTAAATTCCTATCACAATATTAGAAGTGTCTACATGAACATGTAAAGGAGTATTCCAATTTGAGAATATTAAAATTGGTGCCTCCATAGCTTCTTCTTTGAAGTGTCAAATATTGTCGAAGCCTCCTCATTCTAGAATTATACTTCATTCATTCTTATTGTTCAAGAGTTCTTCTAGTGGAATGATAATACTATCATATCCTCCTAAAATCATTTAGTGGTATCCCATATATCTCAAAAATGTCTTCATTTTTGGTGCACTCTTAGGTCGTGGCAGGTTTAGTACCAAAGCAACCTTCATAGGATCTACCATCAATCCTTCATTACATATAATTTGGCCTAATAAAGTCCCAAAGGGTATAGAAATAATACACTTCTTCAAGTTTAATGATATCTCCATACTTTTGCACATGTTCAACATCATGCAAAGCAATTGTATGTGATCCTTGACCAATCCATAGATTTCCTAGTTAGCCAAGTAAACATCCAAAAAAATATGTATGAAATACTTAAAGGTACAATTGATTATTATCTACCTAAATACTGTAGGGGCATTCTTCAATCCAAATAGCATTATTCTATACATATATGATGCCCAATCTATAGAAAAAGTGGTCTTTGACTTATCTTCCTTATCTTGATTTGATGATATTTGAAAAATTCATCAATAAATGATTATATCTTTGTTCTCGCAACTAACTCAAAGATTTATTTTGTAGAAAGTGTGAGAAATGGATCATGTATGGAAGCTTTATTCAACTCCCTAAAATCTACATAGATCCTTATCTCTCTAGTCTTCTTGTTTTGGATCACCACAAGGCTTATCCATTTTACATCTTGTACCAATTTGATTTCAGTAGCTAGCATCTTGTCGAACTATAATTTGACCGTCTTCATATTGGGGTTCAATCTATAAGGTCTTTTTTGGACAGTGTGGATCTGTCCTTCAATTGGATCTTCATCATCCCTATCTCTTTAATTCCTTTCATTTCTCTAAAATTTATAGGAAACAAATCTTGAAACTTTGATAAACTCTCCACCACTTGATCTACCACCCTATCATCCCAATATTCTCCTATCTTCACTAGCTAGGGGTCTCCTTCTACTTTAATGTTTTCTTCTCTTAGATTGACTAGATTGTTATAATATTTTCCTTTATTATTAGTTAATTCTTCTATTTCCCTTTCTCCTTGATATATTTTTATATTGAAATCCTTCCTTTCTCATTGTCCTTTTGGGTTGCATAGAATTGCCAGCTTGCTCCAGTTGATCACATGTGTAACCACTTAATATATTTTTACATTCTTTCCTTTTTGGGGGTGGAGGTGGGGATTGTGGTACCACCAACTTTTGATCCTCTTCCTAAATAAATATAACCTACATTTTAATAAATTTAGTATGTATTTAAAGATCTACACCATAAAAAAGAAAATGTATGTAGAAAAACTGAGGTTACCTCTTCCCACATTTTTGTTTCTCCTCATTTCTCTTGGTTGATGTATCAAGTCTTCTCTATCTATGAAAATGTCTAATAGAATAATTGATTGTAAAATATACTATCATACTCATACCTTTCTTCTCAACACTATATGCATGTGTCAAAGTATTCTTCTGATAGAATATCTCCCCTATACTTTGGTATGTTTGGATATTCACCTTTGTTTGACAAGTATCTTTCTCTAATCGATATCTTGAAAGATTCCCATCTTGTGTTGGTATCCTTTCAATTTGTGCCAATACTTGATTCTTAAATCAAGTGTGTCTTTGAGGATCTTCATCCTATGGCCTTCATTTGGTAAGTTTTGTTTTATCTAAACAATGTATACCCTCAAATAGCCAGCTCTAGAATATATAGGCAGCTTGATAAGGGATATGGCTCTTGAACTCTGATTAATGCGATGAGATATCTCATCTTGATTATTTTCTATGTTGGAACAAGTACCATATAGTCTCTCATCATCCTTAGTTGAATTCATCTCAAGTGACTCTTCTCTCACTACCCTTCTGATCATGAATACTCTTTGTGAGCCAAAGATCTTGTAAGAGTACACTTTTGGTTCATCATCTTCCCTTGCTTCTAATACCATCTTTCTATGCATGGTCCTTTCCATCTTATTTACTTCAATGTCACCTTTTAAATTAGGCTCTTCCCAAACTTTAGTGGCGGATAGGTTTTTTATAGTGTTTATATTTTTGTCATTATCCTCATACTTTTCCACTTTGACTTCTTCCACATAGGACTCACAAGGATTCTTCCCCAAAGGAATGTGTACTATCCCCTAGTGTCTACAAATGATATTTCTTTCATTATGGCATCTATCACTCATTTCAAATCAACAAACTATATTAGTCCTAGAAATGTGTTAAATAATTCAAATATCTCCTTCACTATCACTACCTCAAAGTCTACATATTTCTTTAATCCATGCATATTGACTTCTACATGCTTCTAGGTACCTAGTGTATTTATATCAATTCCATCTACTAGGATTATGTTGTAGGGAGTTGGTTCAAGTGTTGAATTCCCCAAGTATTCCCATATCCTCTTTGATAATAGGTTCACATCTACCCCTAAGTCCATGATAACTCCATTGATTCACTTATGATGATTCTAGAAGTCAATCATAATTGGTCTAGTCTTCTAGTGTTTTTTTACTATCTTGAATTGCAGTGCTAACTTCTTATTCCACTACTTTTTGAATTCCTTCAATTTGGACCTACTATATCATGTTATCCTAATCCAACACTATCTATGCTAGTTTAGGTTATATGTGGTACTCATCTTCTTGTATGCTACTCTCTTCTAAATTATATCCTACATCTACCTAAGCTCTAAAACATCTCCTTATTTCTTCTATAGGGGTCTTTGGTACCTTGTGGAGAAGCCTATCATTTGATCTTTGTGGATCATCACTTTGGGTTGTTGGTGTCACACTTTTGTAATGTTGGCATGCATTCTCACAATTAAATAGGTCATGGTCTTCTTGACCGTAAAATCCACACTTAATCCTCTTTTCTCCCCAATGCTCAATTGATAATATCATTTCTTACCAAATTTGAAAAATGTAGTATCTAATCACCTTCCTCTTCATCAACCTTGGCCATTTCCTCTGTAATATGATCCATCATTATTGTAAGGCTCCTGATTTTGTATTTTGTTGTCATTTATTTGGTTCTAATGCCATGGCGGTATTTTGTATCCATTGTCCCAAACATATAGCTTGCTTTCTACCAGCCTTTTCAAATATATCATATCTCTATCATAATTCAGTTCTTCTCTCACCCAAAATCTTTGGGAATGGCAGTCTACTATATCATGATCATCCCATTGTCTATAAGTGCTATGATATATAGAATTTTGGTTTCAAACTATATTTAAATTTCACTTTAGTGCATTCACCTTCTTTATCTCCAATCTCCTTAGGGAATTCATTTTGCATGTGTCTCTCTTTTTCATAATAATAACACCATATGTTTGGCCTTGGAGGTCCTATCACACCTACAAATGTTCAAACTCTATCTATAATTGTTCCATTTTTTTGTTTCCCATTTCATTCTCTATCTTGTGCCATTATTAGTTTTCTATCCGATAGGATAATGTCACCAATTTCACGTGTAGAAATATATCTTCCTGGTAAAGCTACCATCAATTCTAGAATTATTGTGAAAAGGAACCACATCATCTTCTACTTTTCATTGAGAGGTTATTCCAAACTCTACATTACTTCTTTAAATCTCTTATCAAATTTTGTGATTGACTTATCCTCCCACTGGTATAATTTCCTCAATTTGGTGATTCCTTTTGTAGGGAGTTCTGAGCTATCAGAATTCTCCAAAAATTCTTTTCACACCTCATCCCATTACTTTTCATTTTGTGGATATTCTTTCTGGTACCATTTTAATGGTTCATTCCTCATGGAACCAATGAAATCAAATATTTTTGTTTTGTAATGTGTTTCAATTTTCTCTACCATATGGGCTCCAATAAGAAAATATGCTCCACAACATCGCTTGTGTCCTTCTCAAAGATGAGCATCTTCCTCATGTTACTCATAGTGTCTTTTTCTTTAGAGGTATTCCCTCCCTAACTTCTAAAATTTGTTGGTGTGTTGTTTCCTTAGTTTCTCCACTTGATTATCTAATTTTTGCTTTCTTGACTATCCAAATTTTTTATGTAAGTTGTCGATAATCCTGCTCTTAAGTGCATTTTTATGTTTCTTCTTCGCTTGCTGCATTTATATCTTATGTGTTTGTCATAGGGGATAGCTCCTTGTCACTATTGAATTAACTGCATATTTCCAGAGATGACACTTTATCAGTAGGTGGTGTCAATTCATATTCCACTAGTACTTACTTAGGATTGAGATTGTTTCCACTGCAAATGTTTTCTTCCCTTTCGATAGATTCTTGGCTACTGATTCGTTTGTTTTTCCTTTTCTATCTATTGTTGCACCCATGTTGCATTCTCGGTTGCACCCTCTTCCTTTCTTCTCAATTTATTTTTCTCTTCTATCATATCTTTGCTTTGTTTCTTGAGTCTACCTTCCTTCCTTTCACCGATGTTCTCTCCCATTATTTCCTTGATCAATTTTGTGGTCTCTCTCATAGTTTTATTATCTTCATTTGCCAATATTATTTTCTCTATTGTTCTTCATGTCTTCAAGTATATATCCCATATTCTTTTAAAATTAGAACAATTATTCCTTTTAGGTATCTTTTTTTATTCCTCCCACTTTCCATTTGCCACACCTAATTGCCTACCCCTCTCTCATAGAGGTGGCCGTTAGGTTTTGACACAAATCAATGTTTTGCTACTTTTTCTTCTTCCTTCTACTTAAAAATTTCTTTATTGTTCACTCCAGGTCTAGACAATGAAAATGTTAGTAAGATGAATGGGAAAGTAAAGTCTAGAGATTTGTAACCCAGATATATCTTATATATTCATCTTATACCCCAAATGACAAAGTAAGAGAAATAATGTGAAAGTGACTTAAGAGAATAAGGCATCCATACATGATCTTCAACACAAGAAACAATCATACGACATTGAATTGAACTCTAGTTACATATTCAGCTATATTATATCTTCATATCAAAAGATAGGTCTCATTTTTTTCTTTGCATATCACAATATATCTCTCTATTATATCTTCATATCAAAATGTTGCTCTCATTCTTTGCTTATATCTTTTGGATATGATTTACAATGTAAATAAATATGATTCCCTAGAAGGGTTATATCTCTTAGAGCAAACTAAGGATCAATTTCTATACCACAAACTATATGTGGTAGCCTAAAGTCAACTCTTTTCTTGGTCCTTAGCCTGCCAAAATAAATAAAAAACACAAAACTCAGAAATTTTTATAACGGAATCAAGAACAAGGCATCAGCCAACGGTCTATCATCAAAACTAAAAAAGTACAATCAACTCTCCTTGCATATATAGATTAAGGACGAAGTAGGAAGGTAAAATAGAATGAATAAATAACCATCCAAGAGGTGTGACACATGTAGAACACTTGGGACAATTGTGAAGGCATGTGTCAAGTCTTTATGAAGTGAACTAAACCACTAAGTGAACTTAAGCTAGTGTGAATATGACTACTGGGTGTAGAAGCTAGATAAAAGATAACTAGATGCATAAAGGCAATTTTCATAGTAACACTTGCCCCCTTAATATGACTTAGCGAGTATATCACTTTAAAAGGTGTCCCAACTGAAGGAAAATGGGAGCATCCCATAAAGACCTTTGAGGTCAATATGCACATTCATTATCCTATATTCCTTTAAAACAGATTTCAATAAGTTGATACAAGCACATACTACTATATTATAAAAGAAAAAACAAACATAGATGTTTTCTCATTGATTAAACCTTAAAGGAAATATGTAGCAATTTACAGATGTAAGAAATTTTAGCGGCATTATGGTATATAGATTCAATACTAGAAAATCAAGAAATGCGAAGAATGCAATAGAATAGAAAACACAAATATACATGGGGAAAACCCTTTTGGGTAAAAAATACCACACTCCAATACATTGAGCCAATGTATTATTCAACAACAAGATACAATATATTTTTAGGCTTTGAGCCTTTTGTGGAGTTTTACATCTTGCTCCATTTTGGGAAGAAATTTGGTAGCATAACCCCCATGAGAATCACTCTCCTCTCTTAAACTCCTCTAACAAACACTTGTATAAATAAAGAGCTTATAGTACATTAAATGTCAAGTTTCCAAAACACATTCCCAAGTATGAAGATGCCTCATGGAAGGTTCCAAATATATTATGCATGCAAAAGGAACTTTCTAATTGACAACTCATGCAAAATATGTAATCGCCAATTATTACCAAACTCGCATAAGAAATTGTATCTACCAAATAAATGATTACACCTCCAAAGGCATCCATATTCTATGTAGACTCAACATGAAATAGACACTTCATTTATGCATAACTTTGACATCAATAGAAACTTCCAAACTTGACTCCTCAAAGTGAGTGCCAACTTCCTAAATAATAGGAACATGTCATAGTTAACTCAACAATGTCAAGACACATGTCACCAAAGTGCACCTCTGAGATTTTTTTATGAACACCTCTCTCCAAATGAGCACCCAAGTGACAAGTGGTACTCTATTAAGATCTCCTCACTTAGTATGTGGGATTCTCCTCCCATATGGGCCCCAAAAAGTAATATGACAACATATAAAGTTTGCACATAGGATATAATGAATAAAAGGTGTTTGTCATCCATATCAGTTGGAGTATTTGGAATAGATGTATTGCATTGGAGTTCTATAGTGGTAGCCAATCTCATCTTCAGGTAAGTGCACAAAGTTGTGTCCACTTAGTGTGAAAGTTTTACACTTAGAAAAAAATGACAAATCGCACGGAGCGCATGAGAAATGAAACGGGATCCCGAGCCAAAATTTGAAATGGGATCCCATTTAGCGTCGGGATCCCGAGCCTAGATCTAAGAAACAGGATCCCATTTCAAAAACAAAACAAGATCCCTTTTCCTTTTTTTATTTTTATTTTATAAAAAATACAAGCTATATATACATGAAATATAAAATTTATATATGTCACATTTCTCTTTGTCTTTTTTTTCCTTTCTATCTCACTTTGTCCCCTCTCTCCCAAAATCTAAAACTATGTCTCTACCTCTCTCTCAGGTCCTGAACTCTTTACTCTTTATTTTCGCTCTCTCTATACACCTCCCCTTACCCTCTACCTACCTATATTTCTCTATATATACATCTCTACCTCTCTCTTAACATACCATCTCTCTCTCCCAACCATCTTATATTTCTCTACATATGTCATAATAGATCCTACTAAAGGGTCTTATGTCATAATAGGTCCTAGTAAGAGGTATAATGTCTTAATAGGTCCTCTTAAGGGGTCTTATAACATAATAGGTCGTATTATGACAAAATAAGTCATATTATATCATAATACGACCTATTATGTCATAATGGGACCTATTATGACATAATAAGTCACACTATGACATTATAGGTCCTATTATGTCACAATAGGTCCTATTATGACATAATACCCCTTAACAAGTCCTAGTAAGGGGTATAAAGTCATAATAGGTCCTCTTAAGGGGTTTTATGACATAATATGACCTATGATATCAAAATAGGACCTATGATGGCATAATAGGACATATTACATCATCATAGATCTTATTATGTCATTATTAGTCCTATTATGACATAATACCCTTTAACAGGTCCTACTAAGGGGTATAATGTCATAATAGGTCCTCTTAAGGGTTCTTATGACATTATAGGACCTATTATGACATTATAGGTCCTATTATGATCGATCCTATTATGTCATAATAGATCGTACTAAGGGGTCTTATGTCATAATAGGTCCTCTTAAGGAGTCTTATGACATAATAGGACCTATTATGACATAATAGGACCTATTATGACATAATAGGTTGTATTATGACATAATAGGTCGTATTATGACATAATAGGTCGTATTATGACATAATAGGTCGTATTATGTCACAATATGACCTATTATGACATAATAGGATGTATTATGACATAATAGGACGTATTATGTCACAATAGGTCCTATTATGTCACAATGTGACCTATTATGATATAATAGGTTGTATTATGACATTATAGGTCCTATTATGTCACAATAGGTCCTGTTATGACATAATACCCCTTAACTCTCTCTAAAAATACCATCTCTCTCTCTCTCTCTCTCTCTCTCTCTCTCTCTCTCTCTCTCTCTCTCTCTCTCTCTCTCTCTCTCTCTCTCAACCAACTTATCTTTCTCTACATATGTCATAATAGCTCTTACTAAGGGGTCTTATGTCATAATAGGTCCTAGTAAGAGGTATAATGTCATAATAGGTCCTCTTAAGGGGTCTTATGACATAATAGGTCGTATTATGACATGATAGGTCATATTATGACATGATAGGTCATATTATGTCATAATGGGACCTAGTGTGTCATAATGGGACCTATTGTGTCACAATGGGATCTATTATGACATTATAGGTCCTATTATGACGTAATACCCCTTAACAAGTCCTAGTAAGGGGTATAAAGTCGTAATAGTTCCTCTTAAGGGGTTTTATGACATAATATGACCTATGATGTCATAATAGGACCTATGATTACATAATAGGACCTATTACATCATCATAGATTCTATTATGTTATTATTAGTCTTATTATGACATAATACCCTTTAACAGATCCTACTAAGGGGTATAATGTCATAATAGGTCCTCTTAAGGGGTCTTATGACATAATAGGACCTATTATGACATGACAGATCCTCTTAAGGGGTCTTATGACATTATAGAACCTATTATGACATAATAGGTCCTATTATGTGATAATCAATCCTATTATGTCATAATAGGTCCTACTAAGGGGTCTTATTTCATGATAGGTCCTAGTAAGAGGTATAATGTCATAATAGGTCCTTTTAAGGGGTCTTATGACATAATAGGACCTAATAGGTCCTATTATGTGAATATCGATCCTATTATGTCATCATAGGTCCTACGAAGGGGTCTATGTCATAATAGGTCCTAGTAAGAGGTATAATGCCATAATAGGTCCTCTTAAGGGGTCTTGTGACATAATAGGACCTATTATGACATAATAGGACCTATTATGACATAATAGGTCATATTATGTCACAATAGGACCTATTATGACATAACAGGACCTATTATGTCACAATAGGACCTATTATGTCACAATAGGACCTATTATGTCACAATAGGTCATATTGTAACATTATAGGTCCTATTATGTCACAATAGGTCCTATTATGACATAATACCACTCAACTCTCTCTAAACGTACCATCTCTCTCTTCCAACCAGCTTATCTTTCTCTACATATGTCATAATAGGTCTAACTAAGGGGTCTTATGTCATAATAGGACCTATTATGTCACAATGAGACCTTTAATGACATAATAGGTCGTATCATGACATTATAGGTCCTATTATGTCGCAATAGGTCCTATTATGACATAATACCCCTTAACATGTCCTAGTGAGGGGTATAAAGTCATAATAGGCCCTCTTAAGGGGTTTTATGACATAATATGACCTATGATGTCATAATAGGACCTATGATGACATAATAGGACCTATTACATCATCATAGATCATATTATGTCAAAATTATTCATTTTATGACATAATACTCTTTAACGGGTCCTACTAAGGGGCATAATGTTATAATAGGTCCTCTTAAGGGGTCTTATGACATAATAGGACCAATTATGACATGATAGGTCCTCTTAAGGGGTCTTATAACATTATAGAACCTATATAACATAATAGGTCCTATTATGTGATAATTGATCATATTATGTCATAATAGGTCCTACTAAGGGGTCTTATGTCATAATAGGTCCTAGTAAGAGGTATAATGTCATAATAGGTCCTCTTAAGGGGTCTTATGACACAAAAGGACTTATTATGTCACAATGAGACCTATAATGACATAATAGGTCATATTATGACATTATAGGTCATATTATGTCACAATAGGTCACGTTATGACAAAATACCCCTTAACAAGTGCTACTAAAGGGTATAAAGTCATAATAGGTCCTCTTAAGGGCTTTTATGACATAATATGACCTATGATGTCATAATAGGACATATGATGACATAATAGGACATATGATGACATGATATGACCTATTATGTCATCATAGGTCCTATTATGTCATAATCAGTCCTAGTATGACATAATACCCTTCAATAGATCCTACTAAGGGGTATAATGTCATAATGCGTCCTCTTAAGGGGTCTTATGACACAATAGGACCTATTATGACGTGACAAGTCCTCTTAGGGGGTCTTATGACATTATAGGACCTATTATGACATAAAAAGTCCTATTATGTGATAATCAATCATATTATGTCATAATAGGTCCTACTAAGAGGTCTTAAGTCATAATAGGTCCTTTTGAGGGGTCTTGTGACATAATAAGACCTATTATGACTTAATAGGTCGTATTATGACACAATAGGACCTATTATGACACATTGAGACCTATTATGTCACAATGGGACTATTATGTCACAATGGGGCCTATTATGACATAATAGGTTCTATTATGACATTATAGGTCCTATTACATCACAATTTATAAGATCTTCTAAAATCTAGAATTTGTATTATAACTCCTAGAGATCTGAAACCACTCTCAAACATTCTGCCAATATATACATGAAATATAACTTAAAGTATAAGAAAGGAAAGACAAATGGAAATGTGACTTAAACTTAAATGTTATTTTTCATGTATATATAACTTGTTTTAAAATTTAAAAAAAATGTATATATAGTTTATTTAAAAATTAAAAAATTAAAAAAAAAAAGGGAAACGGGATCCTGTATCTCATTTGCTAAATGTGTTTTTAATTATTTTAAAAAACGAAACAGGATCCCATTTCATAAATGGGATCCTGTTTCTAAAAATTTCAAACTTTGGTTCGGTTGTAGTTTCGGTTTTGGCTTGGGAAATGGCTTGGAGAGTTGACCCTTTGGCTTGGACATGGTTTGACCTAAAACTTGAAGGTCAAATCAATCTTCATATAAAATAATTTCTAAAATATATCTGAACACCAAATTTTCAGAATATTTTTAAACAATGAAAACCCATTATAGTAGAGACTGTCTAGATTCGAAATATGTAATTTTTTAAAAAAATGGATCAATATTTTTATTTTTAAAATAATTACTAATGAAAGAGGTCCATAAACTCGAAATAACATGGTTTTTTAGTTTTTTAATAACTTTTTTGTCTCTAAGTTTTATGAAATAAAAATATATATGGCATCAAACTAGAGACAATTCTATACAGTTTAAAAATAAAAAAATAAAATGTTAAGTTGAGGTCAAATTATGCTTGTCATACACAAGAATTTTTCAAAACAATGATTATGCCCAATAAAAAATTAACAAAAAAAAATATGCTGAAACAAATTACCAAAAAATATTCTCATCAAAGGTGAGTGAGTTACAGATCTTTTCCCAAAATGATTTATAAAAATAATTTTATTTAGGTCAAATTATGCTTGTCGTACACGAGCATAGTATGGTCCTGAAAAGTGACTTTTAAACTATAGGTTTTAGTAATGTCTATTCAAACTTCATTTTTAAGGTTTGGGTATTAAAATAAATTACATATTTGGAAAGCTGACTTCTAGCACTATATTTTCTATTAATGAATTTTTTCAAAATTCATTCTTTAAGTGCCTCAAATCTTTAGGTCAAACAAGATGAAATTGAAAAAAATGGGAAAAAACTTCCACTTTTTGGCCAAAAAGTGGACACAACTTCTTGCAGGTACCCTCCTACCAAATTCCAAAGACTTATATCTCTAGTTAAGATTAATTAATTGTTTGAAGCATTTAACTGGATTATCCACTTAGTCAAGTGATCATTTCAAATATATTTTTCCACCACTAATACATCAAATATAATTAATAATTAATGATAGGAATCTAAAAGGATAGGACGCCTTAATCCCAACACTAACAACATGACTTGGTAAGGTACTCATGTACAAAATCTCACAAATGGAATAAAGGGGAAAACTCAACAGGAAAAAAAGAATCCTCCAAAAAAAATAACTATATACAAAGGAAAGAGGACTCAAGACCCCACAAGGACAACTTACTTCACCCTAAACGTTTGGCACAACAGAAGATAGTGATTTGATGCTCAAGGTTTAGAGATGATTTTTGCAACCTTATTCTTAGTGCATAAGTAATCTAAGGATAGAACATCATCATGGGTAATTTGTCCAATGAAGTGCATATGAATCTTGATGTGCTTTATCTGTTGATTCTCAACTAGGCTATATGAAATATGAATTGCATTTTGGTTATCACACCAAAGTATAATAGAATTATCTTGTGGATGACCAAACTCTGTCATAAGCTAGTGAAGTCATGATATTTATTGGATAGAAAGAAGTACTCCTCAATACTCAGCCTCAGTGGATGATAATGCAATAATAGTTTACTTCATGACCATACAACTAGACCGAAACCAAGACAAAAAATAAATCCTAAAGTGAACTTCTGAGAATCAAAATCTCTTGCCAAATCTAAGTCTATGAAGCCTAATATGTATATAGCCCCTAGTGTGTAGTGAATGCCACAAATGTACCTCAAAATATGCTTGGTGACCTTCTAATGACTCTCATTAGGGTCATGCAGAAAACAAGAGACAAGCCCAATAACAAAGGAGATATCAAGATGAGTGTGGGTCAAATACAAAAGTAGTATCAACACTAGGTATTGTGAAAGTGGTAGTCCAGATGACACCAAACTAAAATAGTATAGGTATGGGCTAACAATGACTTATATGAAACATATTCAAATAAATTTAAAGGCGTGCTTTTGCTAATATATGGAAATCACCTCAATAGACTAAAGAGCCTATAGACTGTGGAAATAATGCAGAATCCAAAGATCTATCAAGTCCAAATATGTCATCAAAATGTGTTAAATACCTCTAAGCATGGATGATGAACTACTTGTGAGAATCAAGTCATTCTCATATAAGAGTAGTACCAAAATAACATCTCAATGTTTTTGTATGTAGACTATGTAATCAAAGTGGTAATGTTTGAAATCATATGAAAGCAAGAAACCATCAATCTTCTCATACCAAACCCTTGAGGCTTGTTTGAGACCATACAAAGAACGTCGTAACCTAAAAACAAGTGAAGAATCCTAGACAAAAGCTGGAGGTTGCTCCATATAGTTTTTCTCATGTAGATCACCGTCTGGAAAGGAACTTTTTTGTTGACATTGTGTTGTCATTGATGTCAACTAGTATTGTGTTGTCATTGATGTTGCCAATATTTCTTGTCACTGGTAAGTATGGAATGTTGAACGGTGACCAAGTATTGGAGACTGGTATGGTATGTCAACCAGTGAGTGATGTGTTGGCAGTGTATGGTTGCCAACTGATGAGCATGTGACCGATAAGAAAGCAAAGATGAGAAAACAAAGAATGTGCAGACAACCGGTAAGCAGTTGGATGTCAATCAACAAGACTCCCACTAGATGAGAAGGTTATCATATGATGAAGATATGACCAACAGAGTTTGGACTGTTGCAAGTTAGTAAGGTAGACAAAAGGGATGTCTACCGAGTTATGTTCATAATTGAAGATATATCTTCTTAATGACAACAAATTCATATCAATACAGTGTTGGAAGCTAAATGAGTGACAAGGATCCACTCTCATCAAGTGATTGGCAGGTTTAGTGCATTGGTTCATCTACTCCCATTGGTAAGTGCTAATGTTTTGGGATAACACAGAGAAGTTAAAGGCGGGTCATTGTGAGCTCACATTGGATGAACAAGTGAAACACAAAGAAGCCTCAAGTGCATGAAACTAGAGATGTGCACCAGATTAGCAAGAGTTGGCATGTTGAGCTACCAGGATAGAAGAGGAAGAACAAGAAGTGATGTGGTTGCCACTTTGGCAAACCTGACGAGATGATGTCTAGGATAATGAAGATGAAGCTAAGGTCTAGCAGTTGCAGACATGGAGCAACCGGAATGCAGATTTAGGTTGATGCATGACAATTGAATTTTGATGGCATGGTGTCATCAAGGTTATTACCGGTATATAGGCAGATGCATTATCAACTGGTAAGTAGGTCAATCGGTGAGCTAGCAAAGAGGCAAAGTGAAAAGCTCCTATCTGATGAAGATGAGCTTGTTGTGGATTGACAAGGTTGGTGACTGGGCTCATGTGTTCCACCGACAGGACAGTAAAGTGTCGACATGAAGGTTAACCGGTTAGGGTATAACTGGCAGGGTTAAAGAACCGATAGGTAAGCACCGATAGTGTATGTAGTGGTTGGTGACATACCTAAACCAACATAGTGAGTTGAGGTGGACGTCAACAAAGAAGACGTGTAGTCTCCAGGTGGCAAACGTACAGAGGTTAGTGAAGAGTGCTCAACGAGGTTGGTGATGAGTTTGTCGACATTAAATGAAGACCTCGAATATCACGGGTCAATTGCAAGGGTTTGCGGCTCAAGACAGATCAGAGGACAAAGATCAAATTCATTAGCTTCATGATCGATGCAAAGTGTTTAAGTGCAAATCGGATTTGGTGAAGGGGACCACGAATTCATTCATTGTGATTGACAAGTGCAGGCCAACAAACAGATCATGTTTGCTAAATTTAGTAAATGTGTATTGGACGCAACATGATTAGCGGAGTTGAGTGATCTATTGCAGGTTGTCAATCCCCGAGCAAGATCTGATTGGATTCGATACTAATTGGGTCGGTAGAAGGAACCCTAGCATGCCAAAGTTTGAAGTTACGTTTTGGGTAGGAATGCTCACAGATAAATATGCAGATCAAAGATCATAATGGATTGATGTTGTCAGATGATGAGGTGTCGGATATTGAAGAGTGCAATGTAAGAGTGCAGCAGAGAGCTAACCAGTCAGAGAGTTCATCGAAGATCATAGTGACTGAGTGTTGGAAGGTAAACCGGTAAGAGGGTTTAACATAGCATTAAACTGGTGAGGCTAAAGTAATCGGTAAGTTGCTAAAGATTGTAGCAGTCAAGTGAACCGGTAGTGTTTCAATCGATAAGGAGGCAATAGAGTGTGAAGCAGTACAAAGTGAGAATCAAGGGAGGTCAAGCAAGGCAAAGACTGAGTAGAAAAGGAATCAGAACTAACAGAGTGAAGAGAATCGACAAAGTGAACAAAACCGACAGAGTGAAGAGTATCAGTGGTGACAAGCAGTAGTGGATCAGTGTGAGCAAAGAACCGATAAAGAACAAAGCAGAGTAAGACCAGTTGTGAAGAGTTGAACCGGTAGAGTGATTGGATTGTGAGAGATTACAAAAATCATTTGTAACCAGGTAATAACTCTTGTATTGTTTACAAACATTGTAATCACTGAGTTGGAGCTCGGTGCAGGGGTTGGTGCTCCTTGGGTTGGTTCCCTAAATCAAGGATTGGTGCTCCTTGGGTTGGTGCCCAAAATTAGGGGTTGGTGCTCCTTGGGTTGGTACCCTAAACTTTGCAATCAGTGTTTATTGTGAGGCTGGATTAGAGCAATAGACTCTAGCAGCATTTCTCATAGAGGTTTTTCCCATGTTGGGTTTTCCTTGTATATCTAGTGTTATGTGATGTGTATTTGTGTGTTCTTGCATCTTGATGTCTTCCCCTATCTCACCGGCACATTTACTTTATGTTTGAACTGCTAACCGATACACACATTTAGGATTATAAAGGGTTAAGTTTGGAAACCACCGATTCACAATAGAAAGAACAAGATAAATCGAATCCATTTTGGCTATAGCGGCAATTGTCTCTGAGTAGTCAATACCCTCAAGTTGTGAAAACCCCTTAGCTACAAGACGTGCCTTGTATCTGTCAATGAAACCATCAAATATATACTTTGTCAAGTATACCCACTTGCACAGAGCCATTTTTTTACCTTAGAAAGAGAAACTAAGCCCCATGTATTATTCCTTATCAATGAAGAATACTCCTCTACCATAGCATTGTCCCACTCTAGAATATTGGAAGTGCACATTCTTCACTATGACCCACCTTGGAATCTCTTCATTTAAGACATCCAAGGACCATGAGACACTCCTAAATAGAGCTTCCTACATTTTAGAGCTATTCAGCAAGGGCCCTCTCTTGCATGGAATGATACTTAAAGAAGATAATAAATAAACCTTTTCCATCATTCTAGAAAAATACACATGCAACCCTAGCTTTTTCTTCATAGTTACAAATCCAATCATCCAAAACCTTCCTATTGGAATCTTACTATGAGCAACAACCATAAAAAGATAACCACTTTAAACCTTGGTTTCTTCCTTGTTCAATGCACAAAATAGATAAGCATGGGCTCAGCATCTAGAGTACGAAGACCATAAGAGGATTGCTAGCCTTCCTCTCATGTGGCTTCTCAAACACCATTGAGACCTCCATGTTGTAATTTTTCACCTCAAACCTAGTAAAAATTGAAGCCTTCTTGATCTCAAAACCTACAATGATTTCCCTAAGACATTAATTCTATTGGAAGTATCATGTTCCTCAAGATCCTTAAGTGACTGCCCTAAGGCCTCACTACCTCCAAGCATTATAATGAACAAGCACCCAAGTAATGTGGGAGGACTATTACCAATTCAAACATTTCTAAAAAAAATTAAAACAAAATAAAACAAAAAAAAGAAAACATAAGGTGGGAAAACAAATACAAATTAGGGAGCAAGCCAACAAAGTAACCTAACCCAAAAGACCACCCAAGGGAACAAGAATTGGTCCTCACGACAAGCAAACAACACGAAGAATCGTCAAGACGTCATTGCAATGGCATAGTAGGTTAGCAATGGATGATTGTTGTTTATCTATCATCTAAACCATAGAGCTCTCTCCAGCCTCCATGTCCAAATTCTAGGTTCCACAGGATAGATAATTCACTCAAAAGTACCCATGAATAAGTGTAGAGGATAATTGTTTTTTGAAGACAAATCCGTGTTATCTAGCTTTTATTCCATGGGATGTAGTGGAAAGTGATGGTTAGTTTGGGCTTTAATTATCCTTCTTTTAATATTGTGATGCTTCTTAGGTATAATTTAATTTGATGATTTATATCTTACGTTATGATTCATGGTTTGTTCTTTAATTATGATATGACAAGGAGGGTTTTATATAGAAGGTAGTAAGTTGTAGAGGATACGATTTGAGAATTTTGTTCTTGTCAAGAAAAATTAGAGTTTGCCCCTTGAAGTGGCTTAATTTATATAAAATAAATTGCTTATTTCAATCTTTCAATCTTTTGAATCTGATATAATTTTTCACTCTATTTTTATCTTTGAGTAAGCATTTTCATAACATTCATATGGACAATCATTGAACAACCATTTTAGAGGTATAATTTTTAAAACATATTCAAATTCTTCATTAAAATATCTAATGATCATCCAACTAAAAAAATTTATATCTAAACAAAATAAACTATCTCGTATTGATCACTATCTAGGTCAGACCCCTAGTTTTGGCTGCTTTTAATATCAATCCTATCTCGTATTGATCTCAAATGATAGTGAAACATGTAGAATCATCATTAGAATGACAATTAAATAGATTGACTTAATAAATGACCAAGTTTAAAGACCATTTAAATTTTATCCTAAAATGAAAAAACAATAATTAATTATAAAATTTAATCCTATTCTCAAAATTATTAGTAATATTACATAAAGATAAACATCATTAGAATATAATCTACTGCATGATTTATATAAGAAATTTTAAAATATTAAAAATAAGCATCTTACACAGGATTTTATAAGATATATTTGAAAGGTCCTTCAACTACTGATTTGTTATGTTAGGGATAAATTTCAAAATTACTTTTAAGGATTAATTTTAGTTGAATATAAACATGTTAAACCCCATGTTATACGTCATGAGGTTCGAGCTTGTGATTCATGCCTCGTGGGTCAATTTATATAGACGTATGTTTGGCTCAAACCTCATAATCTATTGTGATTTTCGTTGGGGGTGAGAACTTCGGATTTACTTGTAAAAATCGATAAAGAGTGATGGAGAGGGAAGCATTGGATACGTTGCAAAATGGAATTGCAAAGGTTAAGCAAATCGTCGAAGGGAAGATACCGTCTGGTCTTGAGGAGTATACGATGATTTATAATGAAATCTACGAAAAGTGCTATAAAGTGCCTTGCACTTTGATGCAGGCTGAATATGAGAAAACTTTAGAAGATCATATCAATTCAACAGTTGCACCCGCACTGAGGGGGAAAGAAGATGAGCTTCTGTTGAAAGAAGTTGGAAAGCAATGGGAATATTACAATCGAATGGTTAGCATTTTATTGAAACTTGTGTTTTTTAATTTGACCCGTAAGTATTATATGATCTTCTCAAAACCCGACGAAGCTGCTCAGAGATACTTTCTTGAAATGGTCTACAACGAAGTTTTGCGAAGTAATGTGCAGGCTGCTATTATGCTTCAAATTAATAAAGTGCGAGAGGGCGAGAGCATTCTGGATGGGACTGTATTGAATAATGTTGTGCGTATGCTGTTGGATCTTGGGATGGACTATTATACAGAATTAGAGTTGACCATTTTTGAAAGTACTAACATATACTATTCCAGAAAGGCTGCTTCATGGATATGTGAGTACTCTTGTCCAGACTACTTGTTGAAGGTTCTTAAGTATTTAAGGTTGGAAAAAGAAACCATTGCAATGCATTGTTTGCATCAGAGTAGCCAAACTAGGTATGTAGAAATGGTAGCAAATGAACTTCTTTGCAAACATGAAAGTCAACTTTTGAAGGAAGATTCAGATTGCCATCCATTGTTGAGAAATGACAAGATGGATGATCTTTCACAGATGTTTAAGTTGTTTTCTGGAATAGATAAAGGCATTCAGCTCATGGCCAAAATATTTAGACAGCATGTTACGAGGAATGGTACATCATTGGTTAAACATGGAGGACAAATGGTGGCAGAGGCAACTGAAAAAGATCATTTTGTGAGGAGTATTACCCAATTGCATCAGAAATACTTGCAATGCGTGGAGGAGAATTTTATGAACCACTGCCTTTTCAAAAATGCGCTCATGGCAGCCTTTCAGAGTTTTTGCAATCAACAAGTTGCAGGAAACAGTGTTTGGGAATTGTTGGTCACATTTTGTGACAACATTTTGACAAATAGAAACATGGCATATTCAGATGTTGAAGATACCCTTGAGAAGGTTGCAAAGATCTTTCCCTACATCTATGACAAAGACATGGTTGCAGATTTTTATAGGAAGAAACTCGCAGATAGGCTTTTGTCCCATAAAAATTCAAATGCTGATCATGAAAAAAGCATGTTATTAAAGCTGAGGTTTGAGTGTGGACGACAATTTACATTTAAAATGGAGGGCATGCTTACTGATAGGGAATTGGCGGTAAAAACCCAATCAAACTTTGAGGAATACCTCAGTCAGAATCCTCTTCATCCATGTTCTGGAATAGAATTCTCTGTTACAGTTTTGACATCTGGATTCTGGCCAAGCTATAGGTCACCTGAATCACTTCTCCTTCCTGTTGAAATGGTGAGACATTTAGAGTCATTCACAGAGTTCTATAACAGAGAAAACATGAACAGAAGACTAACATGGAAATATTCTCTGGGAACGTGCATTATTATTGGAAGATTTGACCAAGGTGAAATTCAAATAGTTGGAACAACTTTTCAAACAAGTGTAATTTTGTTGTTCAATGCAGAAGAGAGGCTAAGTTTTTCAGAAGTTAAATCCCAGTTGAATTTGGAAGTTGAAGATATAGTTTCATTGCTGAATTCCCTTGCATGTTCAAAATATAAAATTCTGAGTAAAATTCCAGATACAGAATCAGTGATAGAAACCGATTGTTTTGAATTCAATGCAAACTTTTATAGTAAAAATAGGAAGATCCGACTTCCAGCACCCACAGCTAATGTAAAAGAAAATCTTGGGAAGGCTGTGTTTCAAGATAGACATCATATAATTGATGCTTCGATTGTAAGAATTATGAAGAGCAGAGAAACATTAGCGCATAAGGAATTAGTGATGCAATGCATTGAACAGGTTAAAGACATGTTCAAGCCAGATGTGAAACAAGTTAAAAAGAGAATTGAAAATCTTATAGATAGGAAATATTTAGAGAGAGATAAAGAAAATCCTGAAATGTACATTTACTTGCCTTGACATTGGTTCAGAGAAGAGGCCAATTAGATATTTCTGGATTTGATACTTCGCAACTTATTTTAACACTGAACTGTAAATCTTATGCTGTTCATTAATCTTCTACTTTTCTTTTCTCCAGGCTATCAAATCATCACATAAGAATAGTTCAAATGCAAAAAATATATAAATGAGAGAACAATAATTATAAAGTTTCAATTTTCCATTCATAATATTAATAATATAAGGAAATTGACACAGACTAATATTAAGTAGCGAATAAATAACCTAAATAGCAACTTTCTGAAATTACAGTGGAGACATAAGCACCATTCATTCTCTGTCCCTGCCTATATCACAGAGTGAGTGCAATATGCGTAGATTTGTGTTTGTGTATTCATGAATCAACCAAAATTAAGTACGTCTGAATAGTACCAGCAACATTTTTCAGGTTTTTGCATGTAATTATGAAGGGAAGAGAAACATTCTGCAAGTATTTTTACACTAGAGGTCATTGTATAATACTACGTAGGAAGAAGGTTGAGATGTTTTCAGTAGAAAATCTAACAATTCGCACTTCAATATGCAATAGAAATAATCAAAATCACCTTGGCTAAGGTTTCACACAATACAATTGCATCATCATTTTTTGGCCTGCCTACATGTTAGTATAAGACAACTAAACGTTAGTGTAATACAACTTTGCTAGGCTAGAGGCACAAGCTCACTGAATATTGAAGATCCTTAAATTAACTATTCTTTCAAAAATCTTTTCTTAAACCAATCTAAGCGCATATAACACTAGAAAGAAAAATCACTTACAACCAACTTACAACCACCATTTACCTTTGCAGGAAATGAATCCATATGCTGCAATTTCTAAATAATACTCTGCTGATTGCAAACTGCACACTATTATTAATTATCTTTTATCTTTCTACTTCTGATTGCAATCTGAACACTGTTTATATGTCAATAAGGCTTATGTTATATAGAGGATACATCCTTTAAAAAGAAATCTAAAATTATCAAATAAAATTAAAAAGACTTATAATTTTTTATATAAAAAATAAAATAAAACGCTTGAAAACAGTTCTTGAACTATTAGAGCCAACATCAATGATGATACTTCCCCTTTGATGTTGTGCAGACTCACAAGATAGTCTTGAGATTTAAAAAAGTGAACATTGCAACTGCTTTTGTAAAGATATTTCAAAGCTGTTTTTGAATGTTTATACACTTCAATTCTACTCCATTTTACTATTTCAAATTGAAATTCTTTATCTATTACGATAGACTAAAGTTTTGGACAACTTCATTGCACTGAGTTGAATTTGCTTTTCGTCAATTTCTTCTAAAACTTTTTAGAGGCACAAATCTTGCATTTATGGAAGTGATTGCAATATCCATTGTTTCTATAGATAAAGAACAATCAAAATTTTCTTCTTTGAACTACAGATAACCAAATACAAACCAAGTGAGAAAACAATAATCAAATGTCAACTACTAATCATCCAAACTACTTCCCTAATTAAAATAACAAAAACCAACAAATTCAAACTTTTGATAGTATAAAAATTACTACCGAAATGATTGCAATCACCTAACTACTATGCAGGTATAACCTGTCCATACATAAGTACATTACAACTAAACTTTAGCATAATATAATTTTCCTAGGCTGTAGGCACAAGCTCACTGGATATTGAAGATTCTTAAATTCGTTACTCCAACAATTTTATTCAACAAATCTGAAAGTTAATTATAATAGCAGAAAAAAATGCAATTGCAACATTTAGCACTCATGGAAACAACTTGTAACAATCATTTACCTACGTAGGAAGTAAAATCGTATGCTGCAATTTTTAAATGATACTTTGGTGCCAAACTACTTCATAAACTAACCTACACCATAAAAACATCTATTGAATTGATAAAGACATTATACCACAAATACAAACTACTGCCCTACTTCTAAACTACTAGTGAAAGATGTTTTTCGTTTTGAATGTATGGTGGATCATAAATTTTTAGGACCAATGTCTTATTCATTAGATTATAGTTTAAATTTATCATGACAAACATCACATTGAAATCACAACAAAATATAAACTATACATATTTATACATCAAAGATATGATATCAAATAATCAAACGCAATTAATAATCTCTCTCAAACTTTAAAAATCCATATGAAATAAAAAAGAAATCATTATAAAGATGGCATATACTTAGAAAGCTACTGAATTCATTAAATCTCTATTCCAATAACCAATTTTCAATTATAATGATAGTAATGACTTAGAAAGTCAATGAATTTATAGCCAATTATCAATTATAAATCTAGTAATGACTCAGAAAGCTACTGAGTTTATAAGGAGTTAGTGATGCAATGCATTGAGCAGGTTAAATAAATGTTCAAGTTGAATATGAAGGAAATTGAAAAGAGAATTGAAAATCTTATAGCAAGGGAATACTTAGAGAGAGATAAAGAGAGAATCCTAACATTGGTTCAGAGAAAAGGTCAATTAGATATTTTTTATTTGATTTGATACTTCAAAACGTAATTTAGCATTCAATTTTATAAGATTTCTCAAAATTTAAATTTCCTTGCTGATTGTTAACTAAATTGTGAATATTATGTTGCTAATTGATGGTAGAAAGCCAATAAGCCCACTGTTTGTTTCCTGTGTTTTTTAACACTCAATATAAACATGATTTTCTTTTTTTCTCCAAGGACTAAACGATATAACATGAACAATTGATTTATTCTATCCATTATTATTTGGTAGGATTGTACAAAGTTAATACCCAAGAGATGCACCAAAGCCTTGTCTTGTATCCAGCAAATTGTACTACACATCAATATGTACTAGCCTTTTCCACTAGGAGGCTATCAAACTAGCGCTTGCACCTGGGTAAGGTGTAATGTGTAACGCCGATAGTAGTTAATATTATTTGCAATGTGTGATTAAGATGTACAAATCCAAAACATTTGAAAAAAACATGTGGCAGGAGTGTTTGATGTTAAGAAGAATGGTTTTTTACCCCGCTCGGTCTCTATGATGTGCAACTATGCCTCGCAGGATGGCGGGGTGTGTATTCTATGCCTACCCCCGTCGCTCCGCAAGAATCATTTGGCAATGGAGCATGCCTTGCAAGGTAGCGGGATAGATGTTAAGAAGAATGGTTTCTTACCATGCTCAGTCTCTATGATGTGCAACTATGCCTTGTGGGATGGCAGGGTGTGTATTCTATGCCTACACTGTCGCCCTGCAAGAGTCATTTGGCAATGGAATTTTTTTCCCCATAACTCTATTATTCCTGTTCCTTGCAAATTATTTTCATGCCTAAGTTCTACGAATTCTCTAACATTTCATCACTTTCGACATTCACAAATATATAACCATAATCCTACAATTTTCTAGAAATTTATCTGTTTGCAAACTATAATCCGAAAAGCAGTTCCAAATAATTAAACAGTCTACGTACCATCTGTTTAAGAAAAGGGTATGGACATTTATCAAAGCGTAATGGTATAGAGAATTTTGTCACATTAAACTTAGAGTGATTAGTTTGGTGTGATTCTGAAGCAATCTGGGTGACATCAGGCAGAGAAATGCTCTCAGTGAAGTCACATTGTCCCAGCGATAGAGTTTTTGAATTTGGTGAGACATTGGAGTGGTCTTGGCAAAAAGACCATTTCGGTGTGACGATTGGTTGGTCTTGCCGATAGTAGTCCCTTGTCACTATGACATTAGAGTTTGACAAGACAAATTGAGCGGATAAACAAAGTGATGGATTTATCCGAGATTGATAAGACATTTGCAAAGTCTTGGTGACAGAGTGATTAGTTCGGTGTGACTCTGAAGCAGTTTGACTGACATTGGGCAGAGAAATGCTCTTGGTGAAGTCACATTTCTGTCTCACGGAGCTCATAGGTCACAGTGATAGAGTTTTTGAATTCAATGAGACATTGGAGTGGTCTTGACAAAAAGACCATTTCGGTGTGATGATTGGTTGGTCTTGCCGACAGCAGTCCCTTGTTGTTGTGACATTAGAGTTCGGCGAGACAAATTGGGCGGTGTTGTGACCATTTCACACATCGCCCCAGTGCAAATGGGGACCCCCTCTTTTTGCTTTTGTTTTGCCTGTTCTTCTCTCTGCTTTTAGGGTTTTGAGTGAGTGAGTTGTCTGGGCTAGGGCTAAGCCTTAGGGGTTTCTTTTGGATATTTTTCAAGCCGAGTCCAGTCAAATTTTGAAAGTTATTAAGCGTCCTTCCGAGGGTTGATTATTGAAGTAAGATAAGTCTGTCAGGAAGTCAGATATGTCTCAGGTTAGGTCTAGTCAGGGTTTTTTGAGGGAAAATTCAAATTTTGTCTAAGTGTTAGCACTTTGAAGATGAAACTGTATATTCTTGCCTAGGTAAATTTTGATCAAATTTCGGAGGCAAGATGATGCCTGAAACAGAGAAAGTGCTCCTGTCCTTCACTGGAGGCCCAGGGCGAATTTCATTCTAAGTGCAATTTCTTGTTTTGCAAGGGCTTGCTAACTGATTCCTGGCCTTGAGGATGACCTAACTCTGCCTTGTGAAATGATTGGAGACCTAAATTTTGAATATTTTAGCCAGAAAGGACAAAAGCGCTCCTGTCCCTCTCCAAGGGACCAAGGCGAAGTGCTCCCGTCCCTCACTGAGGGACCAAGGCGAAAGGACTTATTTGAGCCATTCCTGGCCTTGTTTGGTTAAATTGAGACATCAAAGGCATGGTGAAGGACGAAATGAACATGATAAAGCATCCAGACTTGATTGAAAACAAAGAAATGATGAAGTTTTTGCCTAGAAGGTAAAAAGTGCTCCTGTCCCTCACTGAAGGACCAGAGCACTTTTCTTTATATGCACAATTTTAGACCTTTATTGGACATTAACTTCTATTCATAGCATGAAGTAAGATGAAATCTTCCCTAGCAAAGGAATTTTGAGGTGGAAAGTGAGACAATTTGGCTTAGAGGGCAAAAAGTGCTCCCGTCCCTCACTGAAGGACCGGAGCTTGAATTTCAAATTTGCACTGCCTTTACAAGATTAAAGTGATTTTATGGTTTGAAGAGGTTAAGGGAAGCATGTTTTGTCCATTGAATATAATTTGAATGGTCAACAAACGAGGAAATCAACCCAAATGACAAAAAGTGCTCTTGTCCCTCTCTGAAGGACCATGGCGTTTTTTCAAAATTCTCCTCTTTGTTTGAGATTTTGAGGCAAAACCTGACTTGGATGGGAAGGACGAATGGTGTTTTATGCCTTAGATGCGATTGATGGTTTAAAAGACAAAGAAGTATGCCAAGAAGTGAAAAAGTGCTCCTATCCCTCCCCAAGGGACCAGAGCGATTTTCAAAAAGTGCTCCTGTCCCTCTCCAAGGGACCAGAGCGATTTTCCAAAAAAGTGTAAATTTCCTGCAAGGCTAAGGCAAGTTTGTGATCGAAATGAATGGAAGAGGACATGATTAGCCCATTGAAGATAATTTGGGAAGCTAGCAAAGGACGGATAAGCTTGAAGTTGAAAAAGTGCTCCTGTCCCTCACTGAAGGACCAGAGCACTTTTTATGAAAACAACTAATTCCCTCCAAGATTATGCTAAGGCAAAGTTGTATGAGATGGTAAGGATCTTCTAAAGCATGGTGAACAAAGGTTTGACTTCAAAAAATTGAGAATCCTAGCCTAAAAACGAAAAAGTGCTCCTGTCCCTCTCCAAGGGACCAAAGTGATTTTCCAAAAGGTGCTCCTGTCCCTCTCCAAGGGACCAGAGCGAAGTTAATGACATTCATTATTTTTTGCCATATTTCAACATTGATATCCTCCAAATTGCATTAGATGCCAAATTGCCAACTTCGAAATATTTGAAAATATTAATTAAATTGGCATTTAATAAAAGGTGCATTGGTATTTAGTAAATTAATTTTGAGCCTTAGAAAATCGATTTTTTTATTATAAAGGCATTTAAAATTAATTTTTTGTGAAATTAAAAAATTAAAAGTGGAGGGCACAAGGCATTATTTTGTCTTTATTTGACAAGTCGGCCTACTCCTTTTGAGGTTTTATTTATTATTTCACCTTTTATTTGCTAAGTCGGCCTCATGGGTAAGTGGAAGGTGAGCGCTCTATATATTGGAGGTGTTTTTTCACAATTCAAATCATTCAATCATCCTTTCAAGTGCAAATTTGGAGAGCTAATTGGAGGTGCGAAATCTAGCTGGAGTGGAGCGAATTTCTACCAAGTGTGGAGACTAAGGAGGGCGAAATTCATATTGAAGGTTATTGGAGAGGCGAATTTCTTGCTAGATTAGAGGATAATTTCCAGATTTTTGAAGGCATTTGAAGGCGAATTTCCAGATTTTGAAGAAGCTAGTGGAAGGTGGAGCTCTTTTGAAGACTAGAGGAGGCGTAATTCATCCAAGGGAGGACTATAATCTAAGCTTGTCCATCAAAATCCAGTTTTCTTTCATCTCTTGCCAAGGTTTTGTAGTTAAGCAATCAAAGAGGAGGTATGAAGAATCATTTTTGAAGTTCTTATTCAAGACTTATTGTGATCCCATTGCAATTTTGTAAAATCTAAGTCTTGAAGATCCAAATTCCATTCATTATTAATTTGAAAATGTGTAATTCTTGATTTATCACGGCTTTTTTCAAATTAATATCTTAAGTTTTACCTTTGAAAGGTCTTAAATTTCATGCTTTGAGGTTTGATGCTCAAAAGACTAACTTTAATATTTTGTGTAGGCATCAAATGGAGATCCCGGAGTTGGAAAATCAAGCCAAATCAAAGAGGATCAAGCAAGGACAAGGACGACTTCCTCCAGTCTAGCATCGACAAGGACGACCTTCTTCGATCCAGCATCATCAGGATAAGGGCGACCTCTTCCAGTCTAGCTTTCCAAGGCGAGGTACATCAATCGTCCTGCACATCAAAGAAAAAGAAGTCAGAGCAAGGGTTCGTTGAAGAAGCAGATAGTTTCAGAAGAGTTAATTAAAGCTAGCTCCTCAACAACATCAAGTTGAATATCTACCAAGTTACAAGTATCAAACGAGGTGGCATCCTAGTCATCACTTCTCCAGTCAGTGTGGTCCACCTCAGCATGTCCAGATTCAATGTACCTAACTTATGGGAGGTGGCGCAAACTTCGATGTACCTACCCCAGCTATCCATTGGTGGAATTTTCTAGAGAGGACATGTGTCCAAGCAATACAATTTTATCATTGGTCAAGCAGTAAATGATATGTAATGGTTGTAACAAACCCTAATTAGGGTTTTCATTGTAAAATCTTGGCCATTGATCTCGAATTGATCTAAGCCATCGAATTGTATTGAGGGCACTATATAAGCCCTAGCTCTTCATTTGTAAAAGCAGTTAGAAAAGAGTTGGAAGCAGTTAGAATAGAAAATAGAATAGAGTTAGTGGATAGAGAGTAGTTAGAAGGTGATTAGCTAGTTGATAGAATAGCAATTAGAGTAGAATAGGAGGACAAGGCAAGAAATTGTTGCCATTGATTGTAAACAAACTCCATTTTCATTGAAGTAATGGTGAAGTGTGTCGTTTCTTGCAATATGCATGGTTTCTTGTTGAATCTTCAATCCTAGATGGTAGATAATTAGATGAATGGAAGAAATGTGCTTGATTGATGGTGAAATTCGTATATCCATACTACTAGCAGTTTGTTGATTGCAGACTTGCCTTGCATAGTCAACTGGAATCGTTCAGCTTAAGCTCAACTTCAATTTGTCGCTTCGTCATTGATATGCATCAACCTGATGGTGTCTATGCCTGTAGTGATGATTTGAACATCATAAAGCTTTCCTTCGAAGATCGCACTAGCCTTGTGGAGATGGTCCTGCGATGTCAAAACAAGACCTAGTTAGAATTTCATTAAAGATCATTCATTGCTCTTACATTCTTAGTGTTAGGACTAGATCCTTTCCTCACCCTCATCTTTTCTTTTTTTTCAAATCAAAGCTAGTAAGATCCTATGTTCTAGCAATATTCAAAGCAAATCAGAAGTTCAGTCATCAAGTGTAAGTCCCCTTGTGATTCCAGCGAATCACATCATACCACAAAGAGCTTATCCACACGTAGAGACCCTACAACGAAGAACCTTGAAGTTTCTCCGATTGATTCTTTTCGTGATATCTTCAGCATTCGGAAACTTTACTCAAGAGAGGATAAGGTACCTTTGGGTATTTTATTCTGTGTTTGATAGTGTACAAAATACACGTCAACGGGCGGATAATCGAAGTGATGGATTTCTCTGATATCAATAAGACATCTGCGAAGTCTTGGCGACATGATAAAATTTCAATGTGACATCAGTGTTCGACGAGACACTCAAAGGGGATTACCGAGGTCATGCTCTTAGGCTGATAAGCCAATTTCAAAGAGACATTGACTTAGTCTTGGTGACAAAGTTGTTTTTCGGTATGACAATGACGTTTGGCGAGATAGTTCAAGGGGCTAGCCAAAGTGATTTCCTTTGCCAATGAAGACCATATCGATGAGACTGTGCACATGTCTTGGCGACAAGTGATGGATTTCGGTGTGCCATAAGGGTTCGGTGAGACATGTCAAGGAGCCATCCAAAGTGATGTTTAATGTCGATGAAGACCATATCGATTAGATTGATGTGTGGTCTAGGCGAGAAGCCACATGATATCTTGTTTTATATTGTCTCTCTTTGTTTTCAGCATCAGGGGGTTACCAAGGATCATATTAAGATAGAAATTATTTGCATAGTATTAAACTACAATTCTCCTACATCATAGAAAAGAGATAACATTGTCCAAGCAGCTTCAATTTTGTTTAAGCTCAAAATTATAATTGTTACCTTCAATTATGTAATTTCTTTATGGTTTTAGGTCCTTATAGACTTTAGATTGGTTGTCATTGAGTTGTTATGTTATGGTTTTGTGGATATTGGTTCCCTTTTGATATCTTGACTAATTGTTATCGAGTTGGTTTGATTTTTTGGTGTTCAATTATACTGTTTAATATGTTATTTTTTGTCTTCTTGACAATTTTGACTACCTTCTTTCAATATAAGTTTAGTATTTAGACATTGATTTAGTTAAAATAAAAAATTTAAAAATAAGTTTTAAAACTTATACACTATATCATTTGTCTATGTGAATTCTCTAATTTATTTATTCAAACAATTGTATGATTATTTATATAGCATCTATGGGTGTCTCACTTGCTGCTCAAAATGTCAATCAGATTGCATTTTGGTTCTGCAGTGATCAATTCGACATGACTCTGATCTATTTGGGCCACATCAATGATAGTTCGGTGTGACTCTCAAGCCCTAGAAATGTTAATTTTGCACATATATGTGTTGTGACGTGTTCACACATCGCCCCATTGCAAATGGGGACCCCTACTTTTTGCTTTCTAGGGTTAGTCTTCCTGGTTTAGTCTTTTAGGTTCTTGGCTATTAGTCTTTGCATTGAAGGGTCGCCAGAGGGCTCATTAGGATAGGGTGGTCGGCTTAGGTTCAAATTGGTCAGCAGGTGGTCCAGGTCGGGGTCTCTATTAAAAGTTTCCTCTTGGTTAGGCCTGGGAACTTGTTAAGACTTGATCTTTGTACCTTGCCATGAGTGTAAGTGAAAATCCAGGGGTGGCCTTGCCTTTAAGACCTAGGGCATTTAGTCATGGAAGTGATGAAGAATTTGAGCACAATTGCCAAATTTGCTCCTGACCCTTCCAAAAGGACAGGAGCGAATTTCCTTGGAATCCTCTTTTGCTCCCAGTCTAGACCTCAAAGCTTACTCCTACACCTTGACTGAGTGAGGAAAGACCTATTTTTGCCTTGTAAACAAGTTGGAGCGAGATGGGATGAAGAAATTGGGCTTAAAACATCAATTTCGCTCCTGACCCTTCCAAAGGGTCCAGACCAAATTCTCCTAAGAGCCTCTCTTGGTCCTAACTTGGGCTATAACCCTTGCTTCCAGGCTTCAATTGAATGAAGAATGATATATTCATGCCTTTGGAAGTGAGTTGCAAGCAAGTGTGATAAGGAAAAGTGAGGAATTTGTGCAAAAAGAGAAATTTCGCTCCTAACCCTTCCAAAGGGTCCAGAGCGAAATTCCTAATTAGGGTTTTCATCTTGTAATCCTAGCTATTGATTGTAAATCAATTAGAGCCATTGAATTGTAAAGAGCTCTCTATTTAAAGCTTTGGCTCTTCATTTGTAAGGGTTAATAGTAGGAGAATAGTTAATAGCTAATAGTTAGTTCATAGAGGTTAGAATAGCTAATGATCAATAGTGAATAGAATAGAAGTTAGAGTAGATTAGGAAAAGAAGGCAAGAAATTGTTGCCTTGATTGTAAAAAAGACTCCATTTTCATTGAACCTTCATTTTCAATATGCATGGTCTCTTGTTGAATCTTCATTTTAGATGATAGATAATTAGATTGAATGAAGTTACTTAATGTACTTGCGTGGAATCCACCTAGTCCAAACCACTAGCCTCTTGTTGATTATAAGTGCGCCATGTGTGGTCAACTGGCATTGAATGAGCTTAATCTTGAATTATTATGCGTCTATTGTTCATGCATTAACTTGAATGGTGATCAGTGTCTGATGGTGTAATGATTTGAATATATTCGAAGCATCCCTTAGAAGATCGCACAGAGTTGGTGTCGGATTGTTCAACCTGATGGTGAGACCCAGACCAGTAGGACTCCACCTAGTCGTTCATCTATATCCTTGCATTCTAGGTCCTAGAATAGATTCTCTAAACCCTATGCTTTTGCCATTTCTTTATCATCCAGCCAGTAGATAGGACTTGAGTTCCAGCAGATTAACCGCTCAGGCAATCAAACGTAAGTCCCCTTGTGATTCCAGCATAATCACATCAAACCAAATTGAGCTTATCCACATGTAGAGACCCTACATACCAGAACCTTGGAGTTGCCTCGATTGATCCTTAGGCGAATTCTTCAGCATTGGAAGAAACTTGGTTCAAGAGAGGATAAGATACTTAAGGTATTTTATTTTGTGTTTGCATGTGCATAAGAAACGCATCAACAATGTGCAAGCTAAAGTATTCATCGGGCAAAGCTCGCAATTAACACACCATTCAACACGGAGATCAAGGACCTCATCCTCTTGAGGAAGATTTATCAAAGGTAAAAGCACATGCAGGGACAGTCTCAAGAAAATTTTCTTCGCACTGAAATGTAAATTTTGAAAGCACAAGAGAATGGCGTCAATAGCATAAGTTGCAGGTTCTTCCCTAGAGAATCAGTATGTAGACATTTCCGGAGACATATTTTACGTGTCTCATATCATGCCCCCGAAGCCTGTTCACCCAAAGACCAAGCCGAAGGCAAAAACCATGACCAAAAACCCTTCTATGGTAGGAGACAAATATGAAGAAGTCTATGATCCGGAGCTCCACGAATAGCCAAAGACTCTTCGGGAAGGCGCCTGACACAGGAAGTTGAGTGAGAGGGGCGGTTCAAACAAGTCTTCTCTCAAGCTTTGGAATTTCGGCCTTCCATAATACATGGTCCCCGTGGTTCCTCACTGCCCTGATTTTATTGATGCATGCATTGTGAACTTCAAACCTAATCCACCAATGATCGAAGGAGAGTCACTAAGAGTAGTCATAAGTGTGGAAGCCATTAGAGACATGTTGTGTATCCCACAGATTGACAATAGCACAGAGATTTCTTGTAAGAAGGTCCTAGAGGGTTATTGGCAAGGCAGGCATGGCGGTGCCAGTTTCTACAATGATGCAATGCAAAGGGACCAGAATGTCGCAGATCTCCCTCGATTCCCATTGTCATGCGACTACCTCCAACAAAAAGATTTGAAGGGCGCTGCATGCATGGTGGTGTATCTTTTGGGTTTTGATAATGATCGAAATGTTCACCCTTTTCAGATGGGTTTCCTGCTCAAGTTCTAGAAGCAGAGAGAAGATTTCCGGTATGATTTCGTAGACGTCCTTGTTCAAGAGATTGTGGAACAATTAATGGAATTCCCAAAGCATTATAGATTCAGGTACACTTCCTTCCTAGTCCACATGTTTTTGCATCAGAACATAGACTTCTTTCAAGAGCATATGGAGCTTTCCATGTATGATAGCCAGAATAGGAAGAAGCCCGTAACTGTGTGGACCCACATACTGTCCGCTACGCATGATGCATATGTGTTTTCAGATGCTTTCTTAGCCCCTGCCATGCAAGTTTTGAGTAAGCAAGAAACAGATTCCATTACTCGCTTTTCAAAGAGTCAAATTCGTTGGATGGCAGCAAACAATCCCCCATGTGATTGGTTTTTAGGACAAGATTTTTCTTTCATCAGGGTTCATGGGTTAATAGAGGAGCCTTTCTGTCTCCCACGATCTATTCCTGATTACACCTTAGCCCTAGAAATGTTTAGGCAGATGGTCATTATTGAAGAATGCATAGACTCAGGGAGACATGGGGTCTCTATAACCCAGGATAATAAGATGATAGGACCCATTGTCGTCTCTAAAAGACTTCAAATAGAGGGTGTGCTTACTTCAAAGCTAGTTCAGTTGGGCCTGGTAGCTATTGATGATAAATAGAGTTACAATCCAAATGGATGCCTCTCCACAAGGACACCTATAGTGCATGTATCATGCAGTCCCGTCTAGGAGTCCTAGAGAAATCCAAAAGAAGATGACCTGGCACTGTATGTGAATTTAAATCTCATCCCTAAGGAAGAGCGACCGCCTTGGTTAGCGTTCTATGAACTAACAGGAAGGGTCGATCCTACGAAATTGCCAGCTATTTTATACAGGAAAATGGAAGAAGACGCTTGGCTTGAGGATAAAAGGCAAGCATTTTGGTTATACAGGCAAGAAGTCGGACAACCCCGAGTGGGATTAGGAAATCTTCCTAATGATGATACTTTTGAAGAACAGTGGCAGAAATATAATAATAACATTGAAGATGATTATGAACCTTCCTCGAGTGGCACTGATGAGGGAGTTGTTGCACAAGTGGTTGAGATGCCTGGGTGAAAAGGGAAACGGATTGAGATCATCCCTCCATCAGTAAGCCTTGCACCTTTTCTTGCATACCACACTATAAAGAAGTTCGTCGGTAGGCTTTTCTCCCAAGTCTCGAGGAAGCGATCTAGTGAAATGCCTCAGCAACAGAGTCCTCCACAAGTAGGTGCGGCCCCCAAGAAGAAGAAGAAGAAGAACATAGCTAATGTTCCTGGGAGTACTCAGGCACAAGTACCTATATCGTCACCAACCCCGGTTGCGTCAGCAATGTCTTTGGCTTAGGTATTGTTTTCTCCCCCTCTTCTTTCTTCTCAGTCTCTAGTTTCCATTGCAACGTCATCCTCTCTTGAGCCTATCATTGCATCTAGCAGCCCAGAGGTAGTTGTATCTTCTGCAGCCATTCTGCAACCTCAATCAATCTCAGCCTTTGCTAGCCTTGTTCTATCCTCCCCGCCTACCATCACCTCTTTTGGCACTGTAGTAAGCATATCTCACTCTACTCAAACCCCAAGTCAATCAACAGAAATATCCTCCATAGCGCGCGCTCTTGGGTTTTCGAGCTATATACCCACTGAATCATCAAGTGATGGGTCACTGTTTTCCTCTCCTACCGGTATCTTCCCAGGAATCCCTCCTTTTTCCCCCGTTGCTCTCACCTTGACAGCTCAAGCCCAATTGCAAACCACCATAGCCCCAATTCCTTTCATCCCTCCTTTAGGGGCTCCTTTTGAAAGGCAAATGATCCCTTCCCCATCAAAATTCATGCAACACGCGGATTTCGCCAAGCTTGTCCGAGCTCAGAGAGCACAAAAAAGGAAAGCTAAAGATCCTTAGAAGCCTGCAGAATCCTGCATACAAACATTGTATAGGGAAGGTCACGAAAACCTATTGTTTGCAGCTATGACACCAAGTGTTGTCAAGCCAGCCGACCAGATGCAGCCTGGAGATTATTCAATGCATGCCATTGCCATTGATCTAAAACAAGCCCGACCACAGGACAGAGTGGAACTCATAGAGGAGTCGCAGAAAGTGGTGTCTTTTGACTATCTGAAGTGTACCCGACGCCTGGATAAACTCACAGCTGAGTTGGAAAGAGTAAAGGCTACAAATGAACAATTGCAAAAAGACAGAAAGGCCAGGGAAGCGAAGGTTACTCATCTTCAACCCGCAATGCTTCAAGAAAGGAGTGAAAGAGGCAGGCTTCAGAGTGCATTGAATAACACAATAAGCCAATTGCAAGCAGAGCAATCTGCTAAGAATAAGTTGACAAAGGAGTTGTATGACAAGGAGCAAGAACTTTTGCGAGTTCAAGTCGTTGCCCCCGATATAACTCAAATCCAGACACAATTGCAGGAAGTTACTGCAGAGAAAGAGAAATATCATCAAGAATTCGTCAATACACGGGCTCTTCTTGAAAAGGAAAGAAAAGTAAAAGATCATGCTTTGCGAGATTTCCAAGAAAAGCAGGCCCAGTCCGCGTGGGAGCTTCAAGAATTAAGAGTGACCTCAGAAAATGAGCAGGTGAATAATAACCAGTTGCAAGAAGAGCTAGAGGATAAACACACTAGAATAATGGTGCTACAACATCAGGTAACAGAATCAGCAGGAAAGATGCAAGAGCTTGTTGTGACCTTTTCACACCGCCCCATTGCAAACAGGGACCCCCTCTTTCTTGCTTATGGCGTTGGTTAGTTTAGGGTTTTGGCAGCATAATGGGCAATTTTGAGTTCCTGTGCCCGAGTCTCGAATTTTTGATCATGCCTAATTGTCGTTTAGGGTTTTTGAAGTTATAGGATCAAGTGCGAAAAAGTTGAGATTTTAATGATCCTAGTTTTGTCTAAGTGTAGACCTTTTGAGCATTAACATGTTTTGAACGTCCTTGTCGGTGATTTTTAAGTGATCACGTATTTTAAGGCCTTTTGGAGTTGTTTTCTCACTCCTAGGAAGTTATTTAAGTTGATTTTGCTCTTTATCCCGATAGCCTTCCTTTTGTTTTGCTCAAATTTTGGTAAATTTGCCTAAGTCCCGAGGCATTTTATTGAAAATTTTAAGTTTCTAGATGATTTTGAGTGGTTAAACTGTTAAATTCTTGATGAGTATCCATATTTTAAGGGTCAAAATTCCAGACTGGAGGTGCTTTCCCCCCACATTCCTGATGACCCATGATTTTCTCCCACTCAAAATCCTGACTGGTGGTGGATTTCCACTAGATTCCTGATGGACCTAATTTTGCCCCCACTCATTATCTAGAAATGGGGCGATTTTCCACCAGGATGCTCAAAATTTGACTGTGGGAAATTTTCCTAACAACCCACGATTTTCCACTAGGACTGTGGATGACTTTAATAAGGACTAAAATGATGATTTCTGATGCCTATCAATTTTCCACCAGGACTTTTATGACAAGATTTTGAAGATTTTAATGCGGATAGTGATTCCAAACCTTAGGCGAATTTCCACTAGGGATGATTTAGAGGATTTTGGGTCTGGATAACTATCCAGATAGGGGTCGACTTTCCCTTGGAGACAATTTTGTGCAAAGTTGATGAAATTTTGTTAGGATTTTTATCCTAATAGGGGTCTAATTTCCCCTAATTGACATTTTTAATGATTTTACTAATTTTTCATTGGAATTTTTATCCCAAGATGGATCGATTTTCCCCTTGATGGTAATTTGATTTAATTTTTGAAATCTTTTAATGAATTGACCCCACATAAATTTTTTTTACAAACGTCAGCGATTATTTAAAAAAATTAAAAAAAAACAATTAATCAATGATTTGCAATGAGCATTTAATGAATTTCACCGTCTAGAAACAAATCGATTTTCCCCAAGCAAGTATAAGTAACAATGTTTTATCCCACATTGCTTGTGTGGTGAAAACTCAAGGCAAAAGCAAGTTTAAAAGAGTGTCCAGCAATATTATAAAATTATAATTACTGATGGTTATTGTTGGGTGGTGGATTGGAGACATTTTGGTGGCTGATTGTGACTTTTCCAGCTAGGCAATTTTTTGCTAAGTGTCATTTTGACACCATTGTTCAAGTTGGAGTTGAAGATTAAAGTTATTTTCTACCCAATCCAACCTGGGCAACATTTTTTGAAAGCCATTGGAGCAAGTTTTAACTCCATTTTCAGACTTGTGTGATTTTTGGAAGGTCGTGCCATAGCTGGAAGAGGGCAATTTTTATTTGGAAATTATTTAACACCAGTTTTGGCAGATTTCCTTTATTCTTGGTGGCTGCCATTGTCATTCCTTGCTGTGATAACTTCCAGATCTGGGTTTGATGCCATTATTGCAGCTTGTGTGACCTCCATTGTTAGCTGGTAATTAATTTTCAGACTTAATTTTTCATTGCCCAGACAATCCCAACCTAGACGATTTTGTTTGGATGTGTTTTTTGAGGTGTTTTAGAGCATTTTCAGACCTTCTTAGTCAAACTTCATTGTTAAGGGGCTGTCCTAAGAAAACATTCATTTCCAGCCACCTACCTATTTGGGCGATTTCACTTGGAGTGCGTTTTTGCACCATTTCTTGGCAATTTCCCGAGTTTACTATCATTCCTAGAGGTGTTGGTAAGTCTGAAAACTTCATTTTCAGACTTGTCTTCAGACTGAAAATTCACTTCCAGCCCTACATACGTGCTCAGATTTATTCATCTTTGCCTTGGGAAATTTATTTTCATCACAAATTTTTGCATAACACGCGATTGCAACATGTTTTTAATGACTGATTTATAGAGTTGCAAGTTGTCTTCGGACTTGCTGGCAGCCATTGTTGGACTTTGGGAAGGTGTCCTCAGACAACTTTTGTGTGAAAATACTACTTTTCACACCTTTCCTAGTTCATTTCCCGATCCGGTATACTCCTTTGCACTCTAATTTGGATAAAATTTCTCTGTATAAGGAGGTGTCTTCAGACTTTGCTAAGTCTGAAAATTGATGATTTTAATGAACTTCATAAGGGTTTTATACCCTTATCTTGTCATTTCATTTTAAATGTGGATAAAGTTTTTGATTTCCATCCCTAAATTTGTCTAGATAATTAGGAAATCAGAACTAGTTATCAGGATATATTTTTCAAAGTGTCTAACTTCCAACTTCATACAGGTGCAATATCGAAGTCCGGAATTAGCATGCGGAGGGAACAACAAAAGATAGTTGAGATAGGATTCTATCCAAAATGTCATCTAGATGGAAGGAGATTATAGACACGAACATGCATTTCCTGAACATGGGCCAGATGCGACAACGAATTTTTGGAATTGGAAGCCAGATTCCTTCCCTAGCTTATGTGAACATTATGAAGAGTGGTATTTATCAGGCCGCTGGATTTCCGCAGTCCATACAGTGTAGCGAGCTAATCCTGGAATGTGCACGATATTATGATCCTCGCTCCCGAATGATCAAGACTCCTAAGGGTGCCATCATTGCCTACCTTGTTGAGGATGCGATTGCTGAGGTGTTTGGAATTCCACATAGAGCAGACATGAAAGATAGAACCAAGGATGAATATGAAGAAAGATAAAAGATATCTATGTTACTACCTTAGAAACAAGGAATGGATGATTGTGTAATGTCCCCTAATTATACTCTGCCAATTAAAAAGCAATATCTATGTTACTACCTTAATTAGGCATAATTAACTGCATCTTATAAGAGAACTTAAAAAAATCATCCTCTAATTTCCTACTATTCCATCCCTATTCCTAGAAGAGGGTTTGGCTGTCTAGGGCGCTTGAAACCAACTCTCAAGTTAGCCCAAATTACTGAACTCAGTCCATTCACCCTAGGGACATGCAGCCCAGATTTCAGGAGGAGTCTTTCACCCTTGGGGCATCCTATCGGATGGAATTACTCCACCCCTCCTCAGCAGCCCCCATCTCCCTTGGGGATGTGGAGAAATACGGAATTAGTATGAAGATTAGATTAGTTTTAAGAATTTCTATTACAAGACTCCACGGACTGACTTTTTTAGTCTTATCTCAGAATGTTATAGTTAATTATTGTAGTCACATTTCAGGTATTTAAATCCATTGTATTTATTAGATTAGTGAATCTTTAATTCTGTTTATTTGCTGTGCAGAACAGATCTCTAATTTATTTACATACACATATATTTGCTCAGATTTCCATTGTTCTTCCCAATATTCTTATATATATACATATATATATTATTATTATCATTATTATTGCTTTGTTTACATTGTTAATATTATTAATAAGAAAATCTTCACAAATAATAGAATCGTATTTAATGAAGGTCTTGAGTTAAGTTGTTGTTGAATACAGTCAGCAATTGAGGAAGGTATACTCACCAATAAGGTTGCTCCAGCCTGTCACCCTTTGTGCCCAGTCCTGCGATCCTCTTCCCTTATTTTCTACCTACCCCTTTGGTTGGAAATTTGCCCATCTTAATATACCTGCCAGTGTTTAAAAAGTCACACCTTCCTTTTTGAATATGGTTGTGACTTCTTTTAGGAAAGAACGCATCTTAAAAATAGATACTAATGTGTTGTTTCATGTATGACCATTATTAATATTTCTTTCTCTTTTTATTTTTCTATGTTATTTCTTAATATAAGGTTTATATATGTTGAATGATAATATTTTAATAACATTTCTTAGTTCAATGTAGATATGGTAATATTATTAAGATTGTTAGTTCACATACATTAATAATACTAATATTAATAAATATTAATATTAGTATTGATATGAATAGCTAATGTTATAATCATTTCATATACAATAATAGTAATAATTCATTTATAATTTATTGAAACATTAATACATATATTAAGTGCAAGGGGAAAGAAATGGTAATAATGGTATTATTAATGTAGGGATATTACAGATTGAACCTAGGACTCATACTTCCAAGGCTCCCAAGACACTCATGTGCACAGATTTCAAAGATGAATATAGTGATTTAGTATTCCTGCTTAACCGAGTGATGGGGATGCCGCAGAGTGCAATATGATGGATGGATGTTCTATTTCATCCAGGATTGTCTGAAAGGAACGTTGATCAATTGGTCAAAAATCATAAGTGACAATCTGGATTTTCAACTGAGGAATGTGGAGAGATCCAGTTCATTCGCCATGACTTCCTATTTGGTGTACCTGCTTAAACAATTTGTTACCTACAAAGGATTGATATGCAAAGGTGAAGTCAGGAATGGACAAGGACAGTTCAAGAGTTATGAATGTTATCCACAGCTGAACACGTATCAAATTGAAGATTATAAGAGAGTGAATGATGCATTCACTATGTACATAACACGAATGTTGCAAGGCGAAATCCACAGGAGGTTGTCCAAGGAGGCAACGGAGCTGATAGAGAAATATGGATCATGGTACATACAGTTCCCCATTTTCACATACCTCAGGATTCATGGATTTCAATCCGAACCTTATAGGCTTTCTAGGTATCCTATAGACAGAATGATATTACTTGAGGTGGTGAGACAACTTCTAAAGTTTGATTCTATCCAGAAGGACAAACATAGAACAGGCATGTCATTTCCTATTTCCGTAGAGAAGACATTGGAAGTTTGCCAATCTGCCACAACAGCTAGCACAGCAATTGAAGAACTTGCATTCTATCGATTTGCAACATATAAGAAAAGAGAAAGATTCAATCCGGATAAGAAAGTTGGGAAGATCAGGGGAGATAAGTTCATCCACAAGGTAGACATAGAAGATTATTGGGCCAACCTAATGGACGAGCAGGCAGTGAAAAGAAGAATGTGGTCCAAAATGTCAATGGATTTCATGAGGAAGTGTGGACTTTTCCTCATTCCTAATCAGATATTAGATGACAAGGATCATATGCGTCCACAATATGAAAATGAAATGAAGAAAGCTATTTTATTGCCTAATTGGTCAGAACAAGAAGTGACAGATTTGAATGTATTGATGAGAGAGGTCTTGAGTTTCTCCCGAGGATGGGTGGACCATTAGATGAACAGGTTAGTTGACATGGGTGTTACCTTCACTTATGAAAGGATGAAACCGAAGGAATCTGCTTCCCAAGATGATCAAAGGACTATCAGTGATATCAGGATTCATGCGGATGAGGACAGTCAAGCTCCCAAATGAAGGAAGAACACACCAAGAGAAGTCAAGGCTAGAGGGAAGAAGATTGAGGAGGTTAAGAAGAAGAAACAAAAGACTATCATTCCTTTACCTCCCCTCAGTGTCTCATCAATCAAGGAAGTTGAAGTGCTAGAACAAAACAAAGAGTTTGAACAATGTTCCAACACAGTGATATTACCAGAGAATGTTCAGGATTTACAAGCCACGACTACATTTGCTCCACCTAATGAGGATAATGATCAGTCAGGATCTCCTACTGTCCTTTTGGAGGTTAGTTTGGGGAAGAATGTATACGATTTGACCAAAGATGATCCTATTGATGATGATGATGTTATCTCGGCATTGAGAGAGCTTGATCGAGAGATATGTCTCGATGATGGTATGGAGATGTGTTGATGTGTATTTTGTACACAACCAAACACAAAATAAAATACCCAGAGGTATCTTATCCTCTCTTGATTAACGTCTCTGAATGCTGAAGATGTCGCAAAAAGGATCAATCGGAATGACTTCAAGGTTCTTTTTTGTAGGATCTCTACGTGTGGATAAGCACCAGTGGTCGTTGTGTATGCTGTTTCTTCAAGGGGCCTTACGCACTTTCAGAGAAAGCTTGTCCGTATTACTTTCTTTCAAATGAGGGAACAGGATTTTCCTAACACTAACAGATTTTCAAAAAATGTCAAAAGGTAAGGGTTTCAAGGAAGAGATACTTAAACTATTCCTAAGAATGACTCAATGAAGGCTAGACTTGATAAGATTCTACCAATTTCAGTATCGCCAAGAAATTACAACTCTACTGGAATTGATGCGATCTTCTAAGGGGATTCAATAACTTTCAAATCATCAAGGATATAGATACTATCATAGAGATACATATCAATACTTCCAATAATGATTGAATTCTTAATCAATCTTAATGTTTCCAGTTGACCACACAAGGCGTCCTCACAATCAGTAAGAAGCTAGTGGTTTGGAATGTGAATCTTATCACAAGATCAAGCACAACACTTCGTCCTTCAAACTTAAAACTTAAATGCTATTTCAACTGAGAGTGATTCAAGAAGATAAACAATCATGAAGATAACCACAAGTATTGCAATAAAACACCATAACTTCAATATTTTATTGATCTCATAGCCAAATGGACAACAATTGTTCAAAATTCTTTCTTCACTACTCAATCTTACTACAAACAATGACTAATTTCTCTCTAACTTTCTAACTTTCTTTTCTCTCTTTTTTCTCTAACCCCTAAAAATGAAATGAGTGAGGGTATATATAGCATCCTCAAATACAATGAACAGCTTCGATCAATTCGAGATCAATGGCCAAGATTTTACAATGAAACCCTAATTAGGGTTTGTTATAACAAACTTAATTATGACCAATGAAATAATTGCATTATTTGGACACATGTCTTCTTTGGAATATTCAACCAATGAATAGCCGGGGTAGGTACATCGAAGTTTGTGCCATCTTTAAAGAGCCAGGTACATTGAATCTGGACATGCTGAGGTGGACCAACCCGACTGGAGGAGTGATGATTGGGATGACACCTTGTCTGACACCTGGTTAATGCTCAATTTGGTGATGCTTTTCTTCAAATGCTGGATTGGAAAACAGATGGAGAAGGTCGTCCTTAATGCTGTTGGACTGGAGGAGGTCGTCCTTGTCCTGGCTTGATCTTGTTTGATGAGAGTCTGCCAAATAGTTCATCCTCCGGCTTTGGGGGTCGTCATTTGATGCCTACACAAAAACTTAAAATTAGTCCTTGAGCATAATATCTTAAAGCATAGAATTTAAGACCTTTCGAAGGAATAATTCAAAACATTAATTTGAAAATGACATGATAAATCAAGAATTATAAATTCTCAAATTAATTATGAATGGAAATTAGATTTTACAAGACTTAGATTTTTAAAAGATTGCTATGGAAATCAAAACAAGTCTTGAATAAGAACTTCAAAAAGTTGATTCTTCATACCTCCTTCTTTGAAAGCTTAACTATGAACCTTGGAAAATGGAAGAAAGAAGATCAGATTTTGCTGGACAAAAATTGAATTTCTGACCACCTTTTGGATGAACTACACCTCAATTAGCCTTCAAAAGAACTTCACCTTCACTAGCCTCCAACACTTAGCAAGAAATTCACCTCCAATCTGCTAGAATTCGCTCCTCTAATCTGCTCCTCAAATTCGCATAAGAAAGAATGAATGAATGATTTGAATTCACCACAAAGCATCTCCCTTAAATAGGTCGCTTAACCTAATCCTCATGAGGCCGACTTAGGTATTTAGCAATAAAATAAGATAAAATCCCACTTAAAAGGAGGTCGACTTGCTTGTAAAAGCAAATAAATGTATTTTAAGCGCTCTCCTTAATTTTTTTTTTAAAGTAAAATGAATTTCAAGGCCTCCAAGGTGGATTTTATATTTGCTTTAAGGCTTTAAAAATTAATTAATTCAATTATAAAGGCCTCAAATTATGCAAACTTAATTTAACCTCCCCAAATGTCTTAATTTTGGCAAATTTAGTGAAAATTGAGGAATATTGAGGTTTGATTGAGGCTTAATGAAGCTTCCTTTCTCCTTAGGCTTTCAAATATTCAAAGTGATGAAGGTCTAGATTACTTCAAGACTTGTTTGAACCTCTCATCTAGACTTACTCACTTCATGAGTTAAAAACTTCACAACTTATTTTTGCAACTTTCCATGACTCTGTCTTCACAATCTTGCAATTTGCCTTAGACTTAATCAAACGAGGTTGAATGATAGGTTTTTTGATGATTTCGCCCTGAACCCTTTGGAAGGGTCAAAAGCGATTTTTCCAATTAAGACTTGAATACCTTATTCCTTTCACTCCAAAATCTTTTGGAAGGCGAGTTCATGTTTGTTTTGACCTAATCAAAGTCTTGCATTTCAATTTTTAGTATTTCACATGAGGAAATTAGGTGAAAATGTGAATTTTGCCCTGGACCCTCTAGAAGGGTCAGGAGCGAATTTTACATTTTAGGCCAAAATTCACCTTAGTTTGATCATTAAACTCCTCCAATGCAATCTCCAAGGTTCATTTATCTCCATCACTGGGTTAGCTCATCAAAACTTTGAAGGAAATATTGCATTTTTGGGAATTTCGCTCTAGACCCTTTGGAAGGGTCAGGAGCGAAATTCTCTCCTGAGCTCAAAATTCTTATTTTTGAAGGTCCAAAACCTCTCCAAGGCATTCCAAATGGGTTCTTTGACTGAAGTCCAGGCTTAGTTTTACTTGAATTTTGGAGGAAAAGGTGACTTTAGTGTTTTTTGCCCTGGACCCTTTGGAAGGGTCACGAGCGATTTTCCTTGCTTAGGCTTACTCCTTCATCATTTTATCTTGAATCCTCCACTCAAGGTTAGGCAATGGCCTTCTTCATTCACTCCACCCAAGCTTGGTTTGTTCTTGCAAGGCAAAATAGGGGATTTTGAGATTTTCGCCCTGGACCCTTTGGAAGGGTCAGGAGCGAAAATCTTCTTCTAACCTAGAATCATCATTTTTTGGAACAAACATCCACTCAAAGGTAGTCTCAAGGGCTTTTTCTCCCTTGGTTTAGCCTTGTCTTAGCACAAACTTGAAAGGAACTCATTGGTTTTAGGATTTTCGCCTTGGACCCTTTGGAAGGGTCAGGAGCGATTTTTAGGTTTTAGGGCAATTCCTTCATCCTTTCAACTTCAAATCATTTCCAAGGCATAGAACATCATGCCTTACTCCTCTTTGAGTCTTGAAAACCAAAATCTTATCTTGAACTGCAAGGAAAATAGGAGGATTTGGAAATTTTGCCCTGGACCCTTTGGAAGGGTCAGGAGCGAATTTCCCTCTAGGCATCAAACTTGCATTCTTGGCAATCCAATTCAACTCTAAGGCATTTCAAAAGTCCTCTCACACCCTTGTCTAAGTTTAGCTTTGCCCAAATTTTGAAAAAAAATATGACTTTTGAGGATTTTCGCTCTGGACCCTTTGGAAGGGTCAAGAGCGAAAATCATGTTCTAGGGTCAATTCCTTCATCTTTTCAACCTCAATCATCTTCAAAAGGCAAAAACACACTTCCTCACACCCATTCAAGTCATAAAAACCAAAAAGTTGTCATGACCTCGCAAAGAAAATAGGTGTTTTTAGGAATTTCGCTCTGGACCCTTTGGAAGGGTCAGGAGCGAAATTCACCATTTGGCTCAATTCCTTCACTTTTTGATGATTTCTTGCAACCTCAAGTCACTCCCAGGGGCAATTCCTTCTATGTTTCACCTTATCCCATACTTGACTTAGCAAAATTTGATAGCAAAAGGTGATTTTGAGAAAATTCGCTCTGGACCCTTTGTAAGGGTCAGGAGCGAAAATTACAATCTTGACCAAAAATCTTTATTTTTTTACCTTGAAACTTCTTTGCCAAGTAGGATTTCATGTTTCATCATGCTAGGAATAGGGTTTCATGTCCAAGAAAGGCTAAAAAATAGGTTTATAAGGAATTTCGCTCTAGACCCTTTGAAAGGGTCAGGAGCGAAATTGCCTTTCCCGGCCAGAATCCTTCATTTTGATCACTTCTAAACATGCCCAAAGGTTTCAACATGCTCATTCTTCTTTTCATCATGCCTTTAACACTTCAATTAGACCAAACAAGACAAGAAATGCCTCCTATAGAAATTTTCGCTCTGGACCCTTTGGAAGGGTCAGGAGCGATTTTTTCATTTTAGGTCTATTCCATCATCAGTTCAAGTTGAATTCACCTCTCAAAGGAAGAAAACACTACTCCTCTCTCATCCAAGCCATAAAAAACCAAAAAGTGACTTGTTTTTGCAAGAAAAATAGGTGATTGAGGAATTTTCGCCCTGGACCCTCTGGAAGGGTCAGGAGCGAAAATTCTCCTTTTGGGCAAAATCCTTCATTTTCCAAGTTAATACATCTTCAAGAGGCAAAAGCAAGTTGTTCTTGTTTCATTCATGCCAAAAACTTGACCTTCTCCACTGCACAACAAGAGCTTTTGGGAATTTCGCTTTGGACCCTTTGGAAGGGTCAGGAGCGAAATTTCCCTTCTTGTCCAAAATTCTTCATTTTGCATGCTTCCAAATCCTCAAAGGTATCAAATGATGTCCAATCTTCACTCCAAGAGACCCTGCACATGAAAAGTTAGCCAAAGTTAGGAAGAAATAAGCTTTAATAAGATTTTCGCTCTGGACCCTCTGGAAGGGTCTGGAGCGAAATCTCCATTCCAAACCAAAATGCTCAGTCTTCAAGTTTCAAACCACCTCACAAGGCAAAGTTAGATCATTTTCTAAGCTAGGAACAAGATTGCAAGTCTATCCAAGGCAAGAAATAGTGTTTAGGATGAAATTCGCTATGGACCCTTTGGAAGGGTCAGGAGCAAAAATCCTCTTTCAGGCATCATCTTGCTCTTCAAAAATCAATCAAATCCCTCTCAAGGCAAGAACATATCAATTCACCTCCAAACATGCCCTAGAAAGCATCATTCAGTCAAAAATGAGAAGAAAAAGAGGTCTACAAGGATTTTCGCCCTGGACCCTTTGGAAGGGTCGGGAGTGATTTTGACATTTCCAAGCTAAATGTTACCTTGATTCGCTTCATCCTCCATCAAACTTGATCAAACCAACTCCTTTTCTTCACTGGCTCTGTCCAACTGACTTAGACGGGGAAACAAACAGGACCCTGACAAGAAAACCTTCTTTCAATCTAGACCTGACCTGAGACCTATTCTCCCTATTCCTTGATCTAACCCACTTGACTCTCTTGAAAGGCATGCTTCATTATGGCAGACTTGAGGAGGTTTCAGGCAGACGACCAACAACTTCCAAAATACTAGGCCAGACTCAGCTTGAAAGAAACCCAAAAACGAGCTTTCAAGGTTTAGCCCTAATCTAGCCAGGCCAAGCAGATCACTCACTCACTCAAAACCCTAAAAAGCAGAGAGAAAAACAAGCAAAGAGAAAGCAAAACCCTAAAGCAAAAAGAAGGGGTCCCCATTCTAATGGGGTGATGTGTGAAATGGTCACAACAAGATGGCCGTTATTCCTGATTGGCTAATGAGAAGTATGGAGAAAAGTAAGAAGATGATAGAGGCATAGCCGATTGACGACATTGATGATTACTTAGCTAGGAGCAACAGGGATAAAGAACCAAAGAAAGCTGAGATTTTGTCACATATAGCTAGAGATGAGACAGGAATGCGGATTGTGCAGGTGGTTGTTCCTATTGTAGATGTGACAACGGACATTGCTACTCCCATGGATTCCCAGATTACGTCAGTTGCCCTTGGTTGTACTACAAAAGAGCAGGAATGCTAGGAGGTTGGTGATACTCTCAAGGCAATTAGTGCGAGATTGGACCAAGAGATAGAGAAAAGAGAGAAGTAAGAAGAAGAAAATATCAGACTTAGAGAATACATTGCAGGGATAAGGCGTGAGAATCCCACCCTTATTTCCCCTAATACAATTGTTCATGGACTACATACACACTATGAGGCAGCAAGAGATATGCTCTCGAAGATGGAGAAATGGATTGAAAATACAAAGAGACATGCGAATGATTTCCTTACTCATTTTGTCCAAGCTTTTGATAGGACAACAAAGCTCATGTTCAGGATACAATATCTAGAGGGAGTTTGGGAGGAATTTCCAACCTATTCAGGAGAAGACTATTCCACGCCTCAAAGCTTTGAAGAAAGTTCCTACATCCAAATTGATCGGGGAGAATATTTTGCATAATGGAGATAGATACGATTTCCATGGCTGGTATTGTTCATTAGCCATAAAGAAATCAACTTATGAGAGCACACAAAAGAATTGTGCAGAGATGGAAGGATCAATTCATGATATTCATGGAATGGACAAGGACAGTTCAAGAGTTATGAATGTTATCCACAGCTGAACATGTATCAAATTGAAGATTATAAGAGAGTGAATGATGCATTCACTATGTACATAACACGAATGTTGCAAGGCGAAATCCACAGGAGGTTGTCCAAGGAGGCAACAAAGCTGATAGAGAAATATGGATCATGGTACATACAGTTCCCCATTTTCACATACCTCAGGATTCATGGATTTCAATCCGAACCTTACAGGCTTTCTAAGTATCCAATAGACAGAATGATATTACTTGAGGTGGTGAGACAACTTCTGGAGTTTGATTCTATCCAAAAGGACAAACATAGAATGAGCATGTCATTTCCTATTTCCGTAGGGAAGATATTGGAAGTTTGCCAATCCGCCGCAACAGCTAGCACATCAATTGAAGAACTTGCATTCTATCGATTTGCAACATATAAGATTCGATACGGATAAGAAAGTTGGAAGGATCAAGGGAGATAAGTTCATCCACAAGGTAGACATAGAAGATTATTGGGCCAACCTAATGGACAAGCAGGCAGTGAAAAGAAGAATGTGGTCCAGAATGTCAATGGATTTCATGAGGAAGTGTGGACTTTTCCTCGTTCTTGATCAGATATGAGATGACAAGGATCATACGCATCCACAATATGAAAATGAAATGAAGAAAGCTATTTTATTGCCTAATTGGTCAGAACAAGAAGTGACAGATTTGAATGTATTGATGAGAGAGGTCTTGAGTTTCTCCCGAGGATGGGTGGACCATCAGATGAACAGGTTAGTTGACATGGGTGTTACCTTCACTTATGAAAGGATGAAACCGGAGGAATCCGCTTCCGAAGATGATCAAAGAACTATCAGTGATATCAGGATTCATGCGGATGAGGAGAGTCAAGCTCCGAAACGAAGGAAGAACACACCAAGAGAAGTCAAGGCTAGAGGGAAGAAGATTGAGAAGGTTAAGAAGAAGAAACAAAAGACTATCATTCCTTCACCTATCATTCCTTTACCTCCCCTCAGTGTCTCATCAATCAAGGAAGTTGAAGTGCCAGAACAAAACAAAGAGTTTGAGCAATGTTCCAACACAATGATATTACCAGAGATGGAAGGATCAATTCATGATATTCAGTTGAAGATCCTTGCCTCAATTGAGGAACTATTGGGAGTTGATGTCAGTGAGGCCAGTGGCTTACACTTAGCAAAATTGAGAGACAAGATGAAGTTCATGTACTTCAATCAGTTGGACTTTTTGAAGAAGAGTCAGATAGATGATTTGGTCTCTTTGTTGATTCATGTTCACAATTCGTAGAAGCTTATGCCAGATTGGGAGAACACCTTGGGTGCTTGCTCGGATGTGTTTTGGACGTGATTGATTTACAATTGGATACCTTACCCAGCATTTCCATGGAGGAGTTAGATTCTGTATTAGCTAGATTCTTGGATCATGCTGTGAGAGAAAGAGATGCAGGACGGAATCTTCTAGAAAATTCCCTATTTGATGACTAGGTGTCTTTCTATTGGGCCATATGTTGGTGGCTCCATTTTTAATGTAAACCCTAATTAGGGCAACTCTAGGGTTTTGTTGGCATGATCTTGGCCCTTAATTTTAATTTAATCTTGGCCATCCATTTTGTGTGAGACTCTATATATACCTCATTGCCTCTTATTTGTAAGAGAGAGATTTTTGAGAATTGTTGGTAGATGTTGTAGATTTGAATATAAATCATTGTTCGACTTGATGGTGATTTTGTTTAAGTGTTGTTTTGCATTAAAGGTTCTCAATTCCTCCAAGTTAGATTAGAATTTGCTTTCAATGTTTGTTAGATTGAATGAAGGAATTGTTGAATACATTTGTGTGGAATCCCTTTATCCATACCACTAGCCTCTTGCTGATTGTAAGTGTGCCTTGCATAGTCAATTGGAAATTTATGCAAACTTAACTTCGATTGTTATACGTCAATTGTTATGCATCAACTTGGATGGTATCAATGCTTGATGGTAGTAATTTTAAAATCTACGAAATATACCTTAGATGATTACACTAAGCTTGTGTCAAAATCTATTCAATTTGATGGTGAGACCTTGCCTAGTTTGATTCCACTGAATTTGTTCATCACTTCTTGCATTCTAGTTTTAGAATAGAATTCCTATCCCTACTCCCTTTTCCCCCTTTTTTAAAAAGTCTTGTTAGAATTAAGTCCAGAACTACATTGCCAAATCCTAAGTTATCAGCACACCCATTCCACATTCATGATAAGTGAAGCTGATTCAAACAATTGTGTAAGTCCCCAAGTGAAAACAGCAATTCACATCGACCATTGAATTACCCACTCATCAAGACCTGACTGTAGAAACCTTGGAATCAATTTAGTTGATCTTACCCTTAGCATCTGAGGTGATTTTGTTCAAGAGAGGGTAAAGTACTTTGGTATTTTATTTTGATGCTTGCATGTGCATAAAACACACATCAACAGAGTTCAAGGGGAAGATAGAATCAAAAGAAGCTGAAGTGGAACTCCTTTCAAAACCTTCGGCTCCCCAGCCTGCCCCTCCCACGGACTTCACCCCCATGGTGCAGGAACTTCATAATGCATATTGGGAGAAAATAAGGCAGTTTGTTTCCTCTTTGGAGCCAGCTCTGAAATTCTTGGCAGATTCCCAATCCTTGTGTGTTAGAGTTAGTATCACCATTGAGCAAACCATGCAGTCGGTTACACCCAAGGTCCTTGGCACTCAGAAGTTAGTAAATTGGTTGTACATTGCTTCTTCCCAAGAGTTGGCCATTGTAGGAATCGAGAATCCTGAAGAAGTAGCCCAAAAAACTAACAAAGTCCTCAGTTGCAACAAAGTGGTCGTGCATAGTGCTTTTAGCATGTCGACTTTAAAACCCTCGATTGCTTTCATTAAGGAGCGCTTTGAGGGTTTCATAAAACTTGGCCTACCTTCACCTTTCCTCTCAGATGGCTCAATCTTGAGTGTCAAGCAATTTTCGGGCCTAATAGCGCAGCAACAACATGATCAGTCATTCCTACAGGCTTTGAGCAATCCTCCTAAAGTCGACGAGGTTGAAAGTTTGATTCATCAATTGGCCGGACTCCTCACTTTATTTGAACTCACAAGGAGTTAAGCGACCTGCCTTTCAAGGAAATCATCGAGCTGGATCAGAATTCTCAGGCCCTCAAAGCTCAAACTCTCCCCTCTTGGCTTCCCCTGCAGCAAGTTTTTGACAAACTTTTCAAAGTAGAAACATAAGTCTGATCTACGAATCAGAAATTTGGGGTATTGACATCCCGCAGGCAGGATTATCCCAAAAGTTGCCAAGAAACTATGGACTTTTTATCCACGATGCCCATCAAGGAGTTAGCTTACTGGTTTTTGTTAAGTCCCCACTCGAGTTTAGTTTTTGGTGCTTTCGCGCTTGCCACGTGTTGGCACAGCTCGCATCATTCAAGCCTTTATTTTTCCTTTTCTCAGAAGTCGCGATCAACTAATGTGTGGCAGAGCTCTTTTTTTCTTTCGCATTGCTAGGCCCACGATTATCAAGTTAGAATTTGTTGTGATACGTAGCAGCTCTCCGTTGGGCTTCTAATTTGTAGTTTTGCCAGTTCCTGAGTCTCTCCCTCCTGCTGCCACGTGTCTCTTGTAACGACGACTGGGAGGTCTCTGCATGCGCTTTCCAAGTAGTGGAGCGTTTGCATTCCAACGGTAAGTAGTTCAAGAAACGACACTGAAGCTTTCTTTGGTCCAATTAACAGAAGATTTAGTGGCGGTTGCACTAGATGCCGGAAACGGTTTTCTCCTTCACTTTCCTTGTTGTTTCATGAATAGTGGTGGTGCTGCTAGTGACGCATCTTGGTGATGCCTTCTCTGTTTTCCTGCATCAGGCCGTTAGGCCCTGCTCTATAAGAAGCTCATTTTTTGCCTTGCGAAGGGTTCAGAACTTTTATTTTGAAAAAGATATAGACAAGTATTCTAGATAGGAATTTGGCCTTTAATCTGTGATTGTATTTCTAAAGATGGGATAATCAAACTGGGCTTGCGGCCTCTATGATTACTGTTGTTCAGTGTGCATTAATAGTTTTATGTGCATCCTTGAAATTCCAACATAACTCTAGAAATATATGCTTAAGACTCTGCAGATTAAACTATGTTTTTGCACTTGTTATCTGGTGGATGCATGGAAAATCAATTCAGCGTATCGCTTTAGAATAGTTTTTTTTCTTTTAAAGTTTCTTCTTCCCTTTTTGTCCCCCAAATGAACGAAGCGCCGACTTCTAAAATCCCGGAGGTCCCTTAGTAAAAACACGCAGGTCCCCCATCACTGAGTTTCCCATAAGGCTGTATTCCTAGAAGCAATTCCAGTGATCAATAGTTACCATTCATAATTCTTCACCTCATACTTTCGGCTTTTATTTTCCCACTCGTTTTCTATGTTTTGTTCTTTCAAAGCTCACAATATTAGAGATAAAATTGAACAATGAAAGGAGACGTAAGAGTGACTCTGCATCATTTTGTCTATAATTCAATCAAAGAAATTAATAAAAAAGAGCATGCACATGAAATTTCTTTGTTGAGAAGGAAAGACAATTTCTCTGTTACATTGGGATGCATGACATATGGTACATCACTATAATTGTTTTTGGAATTAAGCTTATGAGTTATATTTAGTTACATTATATTTAATTGGATTAAAACAAATCTAATCCAAAAAAAATTAAAATCCCTACAATGCACAATAAACAATCAATAAAACCTTATTGATACTCTACCATATAGAGAAAGTAACAAAAAATCAAAGAATCTAAACCATGAAAGCAATGTATTTTTAAGAGTGGTATACCAATGCAATTATGGCGTCCTACTCTATGTAGGAAACATCATTTCATATAGAATTTTTAGATTTTTCACAGCTTGCATAAGAAGGAACTATTAATCAGTTTAAAAGTTTCCAAAATAATGTTGAGGAATATAATATCGAATTCAATTTGTATAAACTGAACTACTTTTTCCATGCAAGCATTTCTTTTGCAGGCCTTGGTTGTGTGTCTAAACATGAAGGAAAAGAATTAGACAGTCAAAGCACCTAATATATTTGACATCCTCCCAAAATTTAGATTATAAATTCAATATTTTGCCAATATCCTGTGAAATAATAATTAATCTGAAAATTTTCTTTTGTGTACCTTTCAAACTTCCAGAAACCCTGAGAATAGAATATGTATAATTAATCTCTTATGAGAGACTTCCAATTTTTACACAATTTCAAATTAATATGATGTAACCATTAAGGTTTATTGTCTGCCTTAAGATTTTCTATCAGTTCAGGAGTCTATTTTTTGCCTCATCCCTTTCAATTTACAAAGTTTGTATAAATAGCTTTCTTGCACATTATGTTTATTTTGTTGGTACATTTTGAACTTAAAATAATCCAACACAAGCTAGGTTGCTATACATATGTATATATGTACTACATTGATTGCAATGGTTGTAATGGATGTGTTGAAAAGGCTTTATAAACTTTCAAGCAAATGCAATTGGCAGGTGTAAAGCCAAATTCCACAACCTTTGCTAGCATCCTTCCTGCTTGTGCAAAAATAGGATCTTTGGAACAAAGTGTGGATGGAGATTTTATTCAGATATTATAATTGGAAATACTCTGGTAGACATGCATGCAAAATGTGGAAGCTTAGAAACGACATGCAAGCTTTTTCACAGATTGCCTCAAAGAGATGCCATCACATGGAATGCAATGATTGCAGGATTGTTCAAAACGGATAATTTTTTTATTTAAGAAAAGCAATCCCCCAAAACAGCAGTCAAACTTAGTAGCAAGGGAACAAGACTTCTGCCTATTGTTGAATTGTTGCCTTTTTTCCTGGTTCTGATAATGGATCACCATTTAAGCTCTTCCTATTGAATCGGCCCCTCAAAAAACAACGGTTAGAATTCATCAAACTTCTGACTGTTTCTGAGTCCTTATTGGGTACCTGTCCTTTTTCTTGACTCTTAAATTCTTAACAATCATTGTGATTGAAAGCTACAAAATTATTCATCAAAATATATAATTCATCATAATTTTTTCCCAAAATATACCAACTCATTCACATCAACCGTGAAAACATGGTAATAAACAGAGACCTTAATTAAAACATAGAGGAAGAAAAGCAGCATCTATATGTTTAATACGTGAGATCAATCAATAAGAAGGAAACTGTGATCAGAATCAACCTCTTAAAACCAGCAGTGGCGACCCAATCAAGAGCTTAGCCTTCTCTGTTTCTTGTTTGCAGAAACTCACCTGGGCTTTGGCGCACTGGTTTGAAAGACCTGTTGTTGTAGACGTTTGCATTTCAGTTGAGAGGCTCTTATATTACATTTAGGGATTTGAAATCTTTTTGTCAAATCCTAGATGCTTTCTGTATGATTCCAGACTTTGCAAACATGTCTACCACGATACTTGCAAGTACGACATCAGACAAATATCCATTCTCAATTATGCTTTTATGGATATCCATGCCCTGTTTTAAAGCTCCCAGTTTGGGCAAGGCTGGGAGGATGCTGGCAAAGGTTGTGGAATCTGGCTTAATGCATGCCAGTTGCATTTGCTTGAAATTTTCCAAGGCGTTTTCAAGAAAACCATTTTGTGCATACCCTGCAATCATTGTAGCCCACGTGACAACATCTCTGTGAGGCATTTTTGTCAAACAGTTGACGTGCCTTGGGTAGGTTTCCACATTTTATATACAGTTCTATCAGCGTATTAGTAACTACGATTTATGATAAAAATCCCCTTTCTAGTATGAATTGATGGATTTTCAAACTTTTTTCTAACCCTCCCATTTTGGCTCAGGCTAAGGGGATGCTGGAAAAGGTTCTGGTGTTCGGCTTTAAATTTGCCAAGTGCATTTGTTTAAAAGCATCCAAGGCCTTTTCAACCAACCCATTTTGTACATTTCCGGTAACCATGGCATTCCATGAGATGATATCTGGTCAAGGCATTATTTCATTGAAAATCCTTAAAGCCTCGTCAATACACCATTTTGTGTGTATCCTGAAATTATCGCATTCCAGGAAACCTCATTTCTATGGGGTATTTTGTCAAATAGCTTACGTGCCTTGTATATGTTTCTACATTTTGCGTACATATCTATCAGGGCATTCACAACTACGACACCTGAGAAAGATCTAAAATTTCCTTTCGATTATGCTTCCATTGATGTCCATGCCCTGTTCCAAGGCTCTTATTTTGGCACAGGTAGCGAGTATGGTGGAAAAAGTGAGGGCATCCATATCTTCTGTAAGCTGCAGTGGTCGCATTCTTTGAGAACCCATCTCGTTTTGTTATGTCGTCAAACTGCTTGCGAGCATCAACCAATCTTCGACACTTGACATACATGTTGACGAGCTTAGTTTGAAAAAAAATTGCATTTAGCAAATGCATATTCCCTGTGGATGATGAGAGAATGGATTTGTTTACCTTGCGAAAGCGCGTTCTTGACAATGCAGGCCTGCAATAATTAAAGATGTGTAGAAGTGTCTCGAGGGGGATCCTAGTTATTAAGGAGATTGTGCAACGACTCCTCCAACCGACCTCTAAACCATGTCCGGGTTTTTCAGATTGAATTTCCGACACCGTAAAAAAAAAAAGCGGCGTGAGACAATAGACGAATCCGGCGGGATTCTCCAACCGAAAAATTGGCTAACTATCGGCCATAAATATGAAGCCAAGTTTTGCATGGTCAATGGGCTCGAACTTCACTTCCTCCCATTTACAGGGAGAAATGTAAATTCTCTTAATTTTCGTTACAACTATTATGGTGAATCAAAGTTAACGAATATAGAGGAGCATATATATATAAAGCCATCAAAGTGGCAAGTGGCAAGTGGCAAGCGGCAACTAGGCATACATACCTTACTTCTTTGTGGGATTTGAACTTGTGACTTCTCTTTCAAGAGCACAAGTTCTCCATCACTAGGAGGGGCACCTATATATATGGCCATAAGCCCAACAAAGTGGCAAGTGACAATTAATAAAATGGGAAGGGCATTTACATATAAGGCAATATAAGGCAATCAAGGTGGCAAGTGGCAATTAAAATTATATATAAGATCATTAAAGTGGAAATTAATAGAATGACAACAAGGGAAGAGGATCTAGTAGGACTACACACTTGGAATGAAAATAATAGAATGTATGGTGGCAAGTGGCAATTAAAAGTATTTATGAGATCATTAAAGTGGAAATTAATAGAATGACAACAAGGGAAGAGGATCTAGTAGGACTACACACTTGGAATGAAAATAATAGAATGTATGGTGGCAAGTGGCAATTAAAAGTATTTATGAGATCATTAAAGTGGAAATTAATAGAATGACAACAAGGGAAGAGGATCTAGTAGGACTACACACTTGGAATGAAAATAATAGAATGTATGCCAACAATAACTAAGAAAGGAAAATTGGTTACCTCCAAAGAATTTAACAATAATGTTTATAAGAAACCATATATAAAAGACAAAAGGGAGAGATGCAACATTAAGGGAAGATTTGTATTATTAATTCTATAAAATTAGTACGCTCAAATCTTGCACTTGATGTATCATTCTTAAAAAGGAGGCACTTAAGGTATGCCATAATGACAAGCATTTGTTATTGCTGATTGGTTTAGATATGCATTTGTTTTGTTGTCAAATTTATTCAATGGTACATTTACAAGGATTGTAAATGATCTATCTTTTAATGAGATAATATATTATTTAATTTATAGTCGATCTAGTTGATAATCTGATTCTAGCTACAAGGGAGCACATATATATAAAGCCATCAAAGTGGTAAGTGGCAAGTCGCAAGTGGCAACCAGGCATACATACCTTACCTCTTTGTGGGATTTGAACTTGTGACTTCTCTTTCAAGACTACAAGTTCTCCATCACTAGGAGGGGCGCCTATATATATGGCCATAAGCCCAACAAAGTGGCAAGTGACAATTAATAAAATGGGAAGGGCATTTATATATAAGGCAATATATGGCAATCAAGGTGGCAAGTGGCAATTAAAAGTATATATAAGATCATTAAAGTGGAAACTAATAGAATGACAACAAGGGAAGAGGATCTAATAGGACTACACACTTGGAATGAAAATAATAGAATGTATGGTGGCAATTGGCAATTAAAAGTATATATAAGATCATTAAAGTGGAAATTAATAGAATGACAACAAGGGAAGAGGGTCTAGTAAGATTACACACTTGGAATGAAAATAATAGAATGTATGCCAACAATAACTAAGAAAGGAAAATTGGTTACCTCCAAAGAATTTAACAATAATGTTTATAAGAAACCATATGTAAAAGACAAAAGGGAGAGATGCAACATTAAGGGAAGATTTGTATTATTAATTCTATAAAATCAGTAGGCTCAAATCTTGCACTTGATGTATCATTCTTAAAAAGGAGGCACTGAAGATATGCCATAATGACAAGCATTTGTTATTGTTGATTGGTTTAGATATGCATTTGTTTTGTTGTCAAATTTATTCAATGGTAAATTTACAAGGATTGTAAATGATCTATCTTTTAATGAGATAATATATTATTTAATTTATAGTCGATCTAGTTGATAATGTGATAGAGTATATGGTCAAAATTTAAACTAGCCAGATACATGATCAAATGAAAATATTTAATGAAAGTTTCTTTTTTCAAATTGCTTTTCCAAAATTGAGAATAGCTTGGTTTTAGCTCAAAATCAAGTTGGAAGGGGGTAATTAACAAGGCTTCTACTATTTAATGGGATGATAAAGAGGAAAAGTCTCCCCATCCTTAGTACTAGTTGAGAATTATTGATACCTCTCATGTTGTCAACTACTTTAGAAGACAATGTCTTATTTACTAAAGATGAACAAGCATTAAATTCATTATAACCTTTTTGGGAATCAATTGTCTCATCTACTAAGTAATTTCTATTTTATTTGCTTCTTTATAGCGGTGTAAATTTTGAGTGAAATTAGAGGTTATGATACAAGACAAATGTGCAAGAAGTGAGGGAGGAGAGGGGGGCGAAGCTAGGGAGAGAGTGAGAGAGGGGAGGAGAGAAAGAGTGAGGCATTTTCTAGTGATATTTTGTTTGAAAGGAATACTAGGTATGGTTATAGGGCTAGTAGGTTGTATCATAATAGAAACCATACAAATACTTCATGAATCATAGGCACTACAAACATGGTTATAGGGCAACCACAAAAAGTATTCTAAGAGGTAGGTCATATAATATACATAAGCTAGAAACTATATTATGTTAGGTAACTCATATGCTACCAACACTACAAGGATCGCACACTTAAAGAAGTGTAAATGTAAAGTGTGTGCAAGTGAGGTCCTCCTTAAAATAATTGCATCAATTTAAAGAGTGTAACTAATTTTAATGTGGAAGAGGGTAAGAAGGATTTCAACATGAAAGATACATCAATGAGCATGTTGCTAGCACAAAACATGGGACATTATACTCATGGAATAAACATCACACAAAGTAGGGATGTCAACTAAAAATTGACAACATTACACAAGAAAACACTAAGGAATCTATAGGATTGGAGTGAGTGGCAACCCTTAAAATGTTTATTTCACTATCTCTTATAATCATCACACAAGAAAACACAAAGGAATCTATACGCTTGGAGTGAGTGGCAACCCTTAAAATGTTTCCTTCACTATCTCTTATAATCATCCTTGCCCTTAAGAAACTCGAGTTATGATGTGAACCTTTGTCAAATTAGTTTTTACGCATTTAGGTGAAGGTGTGTTCTAGTTTATGAATTTTCTATTAGATTTGTTTATTTTTCCTTAAACTAAGCCATACTTTAATTCGGTGCTACTAATTTTAAAACAATCCATTTTTTAAGAAACTCATTATGGTAACTATAGAAACTCTTTGCTCTTGTAGAAATCTTGAATATACAAGACATTACCACTTTTATAATTTCTCTTTCTATTTTATTAATTATTGATTCTATTATGATTAGTTCTTTTTCAAATATTCTATACTTTTTTTCATGCCATAATGTCAAATTAAAAGAGGGGCTCATCTACCAAATTCATACAAAAGTACATTCTTCTTATACTACTAACCAACTTGATAAATGTTGAAGGAAGGGGTTGGAGACAACTACTTTCCAATTAAGCATGTTGTAGAGCCACTCCTAACATTTCTAGCTAAAGTTGTAATTAAGTGATAAATGGTTTAAGGCCTTTATTTTTAGCATACAAAGAACACATTTGAAAGTGGAGGTATTCCTAGTTTTTACAATCTAACATTGTTTAAAATCTTATTATATAGAGCTAAAGAAGAAAATGCTTTGGATTTGGGTATGTAAAAAAGCAACACTAACAATGGTCTACAAGCCAATTATCAAAGGAAGAGGGATGAGTGAGAGCTTTAGTATCCTTGCTTTAGTTTTGATACCATCTATTTTAGTTCATCTTCCTTTGGAGAGAAAAAGATGTTTATTTCGGTGACAAATTTAGTTAACAAGTGTTTCTAGTTGTTTTGGATATGATAATTCTTAATGGTTTTTCGTATTTATTTTGGAGAGAAATTACCTTGATTTTAAAATAGTTCTTAACTTTTTCACCCCAAGCTTGCTTCAAGTATAGTTTTTCCTCTAGGAGGTCCTATCTACTTTTGAAAGGTTTATGGCCATGCTAGGAATCAGACCAAACATGATTTTTTCCTCTATTATGAATGAACCTAGAGAGATGTTGAGAAATTAAATTCTTTTAATGTATTATAAAGCTCCATTTATTGGAACCTAAAGTTCAATTGGCTATGATGAATATTCTTCTCAATCCTAGGTGCCAATATTTTTTTCCAATAGATGTTTACACCATTTTTATTCTTATATGAAAAACATGTTCCAAGGAAGCTTTGCACATGGGGATAGATCATGTGCTTTGATGTTATGAACACAAATAATTGAGCTCACAATGTTATTTTCCTTGGACTCCAAAATAAAGGGATACCAAAATAAAGATAGAACAATTTTTTAATTGAATTTCATGTCCTAACAGGTTCAAAATTCCTCTTTGATAACTCTTATACTTAAATTGAAAAAAAAAAGATTTTGAGGGGTTGAAATTTTGAATAGATGTTGAGTAATGATCTATAATTAGTGTCTTGATTACTTTTGCTTACTTATATTTGATTGATCTAAAAATAATGATATCATTTATAAAAAGAGTACGAGAAATAATTTTGTAACTTTTAAAATCAATATTCCTTTCCAATTAGTAGTTTTTTTCTTAGCTAATATTCATCTTCTTAAAGCATCTATTGTTATGATAAATAAGAAAGGTGACATCAAAACTCCTCATCTATTTGCTTAGCAAGATTTAAAGAAAGCTATCAGGCTACCATTTCATAGAATAGAGAATCTAACTCCTAACTGTAGATACCTTAAATTAATTAAATCAATATTTAATCAATTTAAGCATGTCAACATAATTAATTGGTTTACTTGTGTTATCCTTATTCCTCTCAGTGTTAATTCAATCTAATTTAAATTAATCATGTTACTATTGTCCAATAATTAATTAATCAAATAAATTAATTATTTCTTGTGGGCATTTGATTATTTGATCTAAACTGGTCATTGTTTGTTTTCTTGATGCAACCGATACATGTTTGATTAGATTGTTGTATGATGACTATGTTGTATGTTGTCATTGATGGCAACTATGTTTTTACAATAATCTAAGTCCTATAGGTCAACTGGCAAGGCTTAACGGGTAAGCAGAGACAATTTTATCAGAATCAATATGTAGGACTTTAACCGGTAAAAGACAAACAATATTATATTCTGATAACGGGTACAAGAAATCTATGAAGAATGAGATGATGTGGTTTTGCATCAACAATGAATACTAGTACATGAAGTCATGTTCGTGACTGCATGTGTAGATTTAATTAGATGATTGAGATTTGATTGACAAAGCAGGTATTCTGACTAAGAATTAACCGAAAGTGATGAAAATCACTCAAATCGATAAAACAACACAGAATTGGATTTGTTATGTCGGTGGCAGACATAACTAAGGTGCGCAATGCAAAATTGTCTAGATGCATTGAACCTAGGGAATTGTAACAAGGTTCTATCCGACCTAATAATGTTAAAAATTAAGATGTGTGATGAGGTATGAAGGGTGATATTAGTATGAGCTTGAAAGTGTGAGAGATCATTAGCGAATTTCGTATTTTTGATAGTGCAATGATCAGAGGAGTTGAGAGATGAAGTATATGTGATGTTGTAATGTTCTAAAGCAGATCTTATCAGACACTAAAGGTGTTATACTGAGATCATTTGTACTCATTGTCTCCCTAACAGTTGCAGCAAGAAAATCCTCTCACAAGGTCACTCCTAACAAGGTGCAGTCGGGTCCTAATAGGTCTAATCATTAAATCCTTTAACCAGGTGACACATTAACTTTTGTTTGCAAATCCCAGTAACTTGGGTACCTCCTAACATGGCTGGTCCTCACAGGCCTTATTGTATAGCTCTTAATCGAGCTTAGATACTCCTAACAGGGTGTGCCCCTAACCAGGTGTTGTAGACCTTAGCCGGTCAAATCTCTATACTGCAACTAGTGGATCTTTGTGGATACCTACTCCCACCATGATTTTTCCCATTTAGGTTTTCCACGTATAAACTCTTGTGTCATGTGGTTTATGCTTTATGTAGTGATTGCATACTTAGTGTTATTTCTTATATGTCTATTAAGTTTTAAGCTGGTGACATTGATAATCAGATTTGTGTTGTTTTTACTTGCATTGTTTCACCCCCCCTCTCAGTGCCTTATAAGTTCATCATTTCCCCATCCTTCTAAAGTAACCTGAATAATTATTTCTTCTAAACCCACTCAGTTAATTAATTATCCTAGTCACGTGATTCCTACAAATCACTTTTCCTAATCCCACTCAACCTAATTAATTCTTCTAGAATCTCTTATAATCTCACTTATCATTATTCTCCAATTTTAAATTCTCCCACTCATGTCACATCAATCTTGAACCTCTCAAAGAAATTCAAATTTCTTTGAATCCCCCTCTGCATCCTCATTTTGAAATTCAAATTTCTTTTCCCCCCTCTTCTCAAGGAATTTTATAGTCCTTTTTATTTCTCCAATGCATCCTTGATCCATGTCCACTATCTTGAATCAATCTTAGCCTTTCATAAGAAAATCGATCTTGGCCCTCCATTGGCCTCCTCTAATCTATAAATTGGAGCATCTCTCATTCTCAAAAGAGGAGTCTTCCATTCTTCTATCCTTATGTTGCCAATTTCTTCTCCTATCATATTTCCTCATGGTCCTCTCTCAAATCCTTCTATCATCATTCAAATCCAAATACTTAATCCATCAATCTTGTTGAGCACTTGAGAGAAATCCACATCCACAACAAGAAAAAGAGAAAAAAATCAAGTGGAGCAATCAAAGGGGTGTCTTCACTTCATCATGTTCAATCCGAGGAACAAGTGGAGACTTGCAAAGGTATAATGGTGTTTGTTACATTTGTTTGATGTTTTATGCATATTTCTATCCAAACTAACAATTTTCCTCTCAATCTTAGTTTCCCTCATGTTCACTAACATTCATGAGTATATCCATTTATACCACTCATTTGAGAAACCATATTTCTTCATAAGTTATAATAAGAATACCCAACTAGCACTAGTAGAAGCAATATATCACAATATCTCTCTCTTATATCTTAGATATCTAACTTATACCTTTCAGATATGATTTACAATGTACATATATACATTTTTCAAGAAGGATTATATCTCTTAGAATTAGCTAATGGTATATTTCTATATCATAGATCATATGCAGTAGCCTGAAATCGGCTTTGTTCTTGGTCCTTAGCCTACCAATATCATCCCATTTAAAAATGATATATTTTCCTCAAGACATGATACTCAGTTGGGTAGGAGTCTCTAATAGGTTACCTTGAGCTGCTATAGTGTCTTCTCCCAATTGGTCTTGGCTTGGTGGATCATGAAGAGTTGTCCCTATATCTAGACTATTGTTGTTTCTTCTTTAGTGAGTGTGGTAGGGACCTAGAGTTATTTGGTTATCCTTGTTGTGCTGCCCAATATCCCTTGGAAGTGTGTTATTTGTGTATGCAATGTCTCTTAGAGCTATTTGATCTAATTATATGCTCCCTCTTTATATGGATATGTTGGAGCTGGTTGTTGACTACTTTCATTTTTACCCTCACTACTCAATTCATTTATTGTAGACAATTATATGACTGTGCCACTTGTGTGATTTTATCTCCCAACTTCGACATAGTATCCCACAAACTCTTTACTGTGGTAAGTCATGTAGATAAAATTGGTAGGCAACCCCTGCCTCTGATACACTGTCTATCAATTTCTTGATTTATTGCTCCATTTTAGTATTTATAGTGGCACACTTATGTACATACTAATATGCATTTTGTTTTATTATCTCTTCTTGGGCTTCTTATCTGAATTTTACTTGCTGGAGGCCATATCTCTGTGTAGGTTGTCAACTAGTTGTTTCACTTGTTTCAACAAGGGTAGGGAAGTGTCCTACGATAGATGACAAATGAAAATTTTTAATTTTACTACCACATCATCTAACTGCTCCATATTTTTTACATGCTTTCTTAGGAGTTATTCTCCTGCAATGCTATGTAGTAAATCCCCCAATTGAATCTTATGCAAGGGTGATATACTTGATAAGTTGACCTAGTGTCCCACCAATGGTACTTGTAGTAACCATGACAATGACACCATTTGTATTTGTTTCTATTGCACCAAGAAATTCCTGATGGCATTTCCTGTATCAGTGGTCACAGATGTTTCTTTGGTAGTCTCTTGGCCCTTATCCTTGGTCTTATCCATGTCCTTCTTAATATAACTATCTTTGTTGTTTTCTTTGTCTTATGCCTAGTCTTCTATTATTTCTTTTTCTTTATCATCTATATTATCAATGGCATTATTCTACGTGTTATCATTTTCTTTATGTTCTATGTTGTCCTCTATGTTGGCCTCTATCTGATTGTCTATATTACATTGTGTTGTCCTAATTGGATTGTCCTCCAATGGTGGTGGCCCTTCAACCTATTCTTCCTCATTGTCCTTCAGTATCTCTTCATATATCTTCTATGTTACCTCTATAGTCTCTTTCCGGAGCTTGGACTTATTATGCATACCTCCCTCCATGAGTTTATCTACTCTTTTCTTAGTGGGGAGATCATACACTTCTTCCTATGCTAGTGCTTGTTTCTACTCCTTGTCGAGGTTTGGGCTGACTTCTAAAATTGCTTTATCACTTATTTCTTCTTCTATCTCTAATGCCTTTGACTTTTTTATTCTTATTGCTGCCACAATTTCATCTAGAAACTCCTTCATTGCATCATCTAGTGGTTGGTTTAGATAGTTGACATAGTTAAGAAGGTATTATATTGATCTCTCCTTATTTTCCTCACTCATTTATTTATACATTGTCAAGATTTGTGGTAGCATCCTGTGATGACATTGAAAGTTGCCATTACATTGATAAGCTCTTATTGATGCTCTAGAGATTTTTGCTCTTCTTGTTGAGAGATCTTCATAGTCTATCTTTTCCTCTTATTTCTCTGCAATAGTTGCTCCACCTCTTTTTCTTCCTCCTCAACCTCATAGGTTTCAATTTCTTCTTCCTTTGTTTCTCCTATAGATAATTGTGTTGATCTCTTAGCCCTCTATTTTGGCTTAGATCCCCAATATTTTGGGTGTCCTCCCCTTTTTGGGTGTCTGTACTATTTGTGTGGAAGAGGTGGCACCCTTAGACTTGCCTAATGATGCGGTGTGAAGCCTCTTGGATCTTCTAGTGGTGGTTATGGGCTTAGATTGTGCCCCACTACCTACAAATACTATGCAAAGTTGCCCTTGGGGATTCCCCATTATTAATACAAATTATCCTTATTCTTCTCCAATCTATCATTTGACTCTTTCTATCTTCTCACATCCATGACTTCATTAAATGTGCAAAACCTCTCTTCACATTAGGATCATTCGGGCTATGAACGAGGGTAACTATGTATGCATCCACTTCTTGTGTTAAGACCTCGTATAGTAAGCATGGTACCCAAATTGTATGAGGCACCATCGCCTCCATGTATGTATAGGCTTTATCTACCATGGAAGTTATTGAATTGGTATAGTAGGTAGTAGACCCATGGAGGATTATTTCTCAATTTTGTACCTATTTTTTAAATATCTTAAAGAAACCCCGATATGCAGCTTTATATATAGAATCATTGGGGAATTGTCGGATGTGATATTTTATTTTTCCTAGTATCAATTGGTCCTTTGCCATATTTTTCCTTTAAATCCAAGCAATTATTTCAAAAAAGTAAAAGATCAAACAAATCAACAATGTGCCATACCAGAATTGATATTTTGATGTCTTGATCTTTTGGATGTTTTCCATCAATTGCTCTTGCATCACCTTGCACAAGTAGTAGTCTTTTCCCTCGACCACCATCTAATATGTAGTGTAAATGGATATGGCCATTGTAGAATCTTCCCTATTTGCATAGTGTACCTTGTATGTGATGGCCATTGTTGCATACCAAACCCCATCATTAATAATTGTTCTAACATTCGTGCTCCTCCCATCAGGAACTAATTTAGTTAGGTCTTTAAACTCATCATTATCCATTGCCTTGTTTGTCAAAATGCCTCCTACCATCTTTAGCCTAGTCATTGAGTGAATTTTTGCCTCCTACCATGTTTAGCCTAGTCACTGAGTGAATTTCTTCTTTTGTCATTCTGTAGGACTTGTCAATACATATGAATTCATCATGGACTCTTATTAGGGAAATTTTCACTCATTCATGCTCATCACAAAAGTCAGGATAATCTTTCCATACATCGAGCTTCTTTTGACCAATTTATTCATACTCATCCTTGTAACTAATGCCATCATTTTTCGACAATTTCTGATGCAGCTCCTCAAACCAAGTGTGATCTATCTCTATAATTTATTCATGAATATACTTTAGAATGTCATCTAGGTAAACAATATTATGGGGAATGTGGGAGAATGTGCCCTCTTTGTCTATAACTAGAACTTTGTATTGATATTTTTGGTACTTGATGTGGGGTTTCTTAAAAAATTTAGTGAATGTGGGAGTGAACATGGTGTTAGGGAAAGGAATTTGCAAAGGAAATGATAAAGGGACGATAGCTACAAGGGTTTGGGATTTGATAAATCAACTTAAAAATGTAGAGTGCAATAAAAATGAGTGAGTGAAAGAATGAGATGAGTTGTTATATAAATAGATGGGTGAATTCTCTTCATATTAGTGGGGTTTCCTAGTCATTAATTCTTAAAGTTGTGTTTTTTTATTTTGTGGATTTTAATTTTTTTGGGATTTCTAACTATAGTACATAATATAAAAGATTTTTTTTATTTGGGACTTAAATTATGCTGGAAGCAAGTGGCAGTGCTTGAGGCATGCATCTTTAATGTGCCCTACTATCATATTGCCATTCGACTATCTCATCTTTACCACTCTAGATTTAGTGATTTCATGAATGTATTATGGCCTCAACCAGTGGGCTTTCAACTTCCGCTACTTTATGAACTTACTATCATATAACAATACCAGGTCCCTTGTTGTGAATGTCTTTAACCTTAAGTTCTAGTCATGCTATGATTTTTGTCTTTGTCACTCAAGTTGATGATTATACATTGCAATTCATTTGAATTCATCCATTTTGTCTAAATCTACTATGTGTTGTGCCACAGATTGTTCATCCTCCGATTGTAAAGTGAGTGCAATGTCAATAATAGGCATTATGGAGTTTATAAGTATTGTAGCATCAATCTCATACACCAACTGAAATGGAGTGAACTTACTAGTCCTTTTGTATGAAGTGCAGTATGCCCAAAGTACCACAGGGACTTTTACTTCCTAATATATTCTATTCCAATTACACATCTTGGTTAATGCCTTGCTATCTATCGTGTTCAATGCTTCACTTGATCCATTAGCTTGTGATAGGAGGAACTCTAATTGTATGTTATCATAAAATTCTAAAGTAGTTCTTTGATCATCATATTCACAAAATGTTTGACTTGATCACTTACAATACTTAGAGGACATCCATACCTTATTATTGTGTTCTCATATAGGAACCTTGCAAAAAAAATTGTTGTGCAATCCTTGGCTTGTTCTACCTCCACCCATTTGGTCAAGTACTCCAGTCATGTGATAATAAACCTTTCCTTAGAATGGTTTGTTGGTGGATCAATTAGTCTAATAATGTCTATATGACATTTATCAAATGCATTCTATTATAATATCAATGTCAACAACATCTCACCCCTTGCGGTAGGTCTACCTACTCTTTGACAAATGTCATAGTCTCTTGTGCACTCTTTAGCATCCATTTGCAGGGTTGTCTACCATAATCTATCAAGTTAGTTTCTCCAGTATGATGTCCTCCTGCTATGACTTCATGAGCTTCCTTTAGGATGGACTATCTTTCATGCTTGTACACTAATTTCCTCAATATATCATCTCTCCCTAGAGATGGTGTGGTTCTTCTTCTACCAATGTTTATGGTGTTTCCATCTGTACTATTGATTACATGTCTCGTGCTAAAATATATGTAGAAAATTATGTGGTAGAAATTAGTATGGCAATATCTTCTATCTCCTCTAATATCACCTTGATGCACAAAATAGATGTGTGTGAGGAAGGTCGACACCTTGAGCCTCGTGTTCTCCTATTTCTCTCTGGGATAGATAGCCTAGCCCTTGATTGCTTTTTATTGGCTTCACCATGATCTTGAAGTCTAATTCTTGAAACAATATCAACTATCTACATATGCAACCATTTGTTACCGATTTGTTAAGCAAAAACTTAAGTGGTTTATGATCAATGAATAATGTAAATGGTGTAGATAGAATATAGTGTCTCTATTTCTGGAGTGCATAAACCACAGCTATTGTCTCCCTCTCTATACTTGGTCTAATTCTTCTATGTGACAGATAATTTTCTATTGAAAAATGCAATTGGATGATCCTTGTTCCCTTTAGGCTATGCCAACACTACTCCTATCACTATCCCAAAAGTTTCTAGACATGAACATGTATAGGAGTATTCCAATCCAAAAATATTAAAATTGGTACCTCCATAATATTTTGCTTTGAAGTATCAAATATTGTATGAGCCTCCTCATTCTAGAATATGCTTCATGCATTCTTCTTCTTCAAAGGATCCTCTAGTGTTACAAAAATTCTAGCATATCCTTTTATAAACTTCCAGTGATATCCAATATATCTCAAAAATATCTTCATTTTCGGTGCATTCTTAGGTGGCGGTAGGTATAGTACCAATGCAACTTTCATAAGGTCTTTCATCAATCCTTCCTTACATATAATTTGGCCTAATAGGGTCCCAAAGGGTATGGAAAGCATACATTTTTTCAAGTTCAATAATATTTGCATACTTTTGCACCTGTTAAGCGTCATGTAAAGCACTTGCATGTGATCCTTGACTAATCCATAGCCTAGTCATCCAAGTAAACTTCCAAAAAAATATGTATGAAATTCTTAAAGGTATTGATCATTATTTGCTTGAATACTGTAGGGGTATTCTTTAATCCAAATGCCATTATTGTGTACATATAGAATGTCCATTTTATAGAAAAAGTGGTATTTGGCTAGTCTTCCTCCCTTATCTTGATTAGACGATATCTAGAAAAGCCATCAACAAATGATTTTATCTCTATGCCCACTATTGACACTAATATTTATTGTGTAGAAAGTGTGGGAAATGGATCATGTATGTAAGCTTTATTCAACTTCCTGAAATCTACACAGATCCTTATCTCTCTAGTCTTCTTATTTTAGATCATCATCAGTCTTATCTATTTTGCATCTTCTAATAGTTTGATGATTTTGGTACTAGCATCTTGTCCAACTATAATTTCACTTTCTTCTTCATATTGGGGTTGAATCTATAAGGTCTTTTCTGGATGGTTTGGATCTATCCTTCAATTGGACATTCATCATCTTTAACTCCTCCTTGATTCCTTTCATTTCTATAGAATTTCTTGGAAACAGATTTTGGAACTTTGAAAAAGTATCCACCACTTGAGCTACCACCTTATCATCCTAGTAATCTCTTATCTTCACTAGCTTGGGGTCTCCTTCTACCATAATGTTTTCTTCTCTTAGCTTGACTAGATTGTTGTAATATTTTCCTTTATGCTTAGTTAGCTCTTCTATCTTCCTTTCTCCTTGATATATCTTTATATCCATCTCCTTCCTTTCTTCATTGTCTTGTTGGGCTGCATAGCATCGCTTGCTTGCTTTGGTTGATTGCGCGTCTTATCACTCAATTTATTTCCAAACTACTTTGTTTTGGGGGGATGGAGGTGGGGGTTGTGGTATTGCCAACTCTTGATCCTCTTACAGACTAAATATGATCTCCTTGTTTTAACCAATGCAGTTGTAGACGTATAAAAATGACCATATTCCTAAATGAATATTTTATGTTCATTTCTCTATTTAATTAAATCCAATTTAATTAAATTATCCACATTCTTCTATTTTATTAAGTAAATTACTCAATTTATTTAAATAAAATTCACTATACCCATTTAATGAATAAATCATTTTATTCAATTAAATTCCCCCTATCCACTTTTATTTAAATTCAAATTTAATTAAATAGTTATCCTAAATTAAATAAATCTAATTTATTTAATTACAACCAAATTGAATTAAATTACTTTATTTCAATTAAATCATATTATCCCTCCATCCACTTGCAAAATCTCAAACCCCTTTCTAATCCCTTCTAGAATCTTCTAATCGCTTCTAATTAACCTAACCCCTCCTCTAAACTTTGTCACATCCCTAAGCAAAGGGAAGTCACTTCTCAAAACCTCAAAGTCTTTGATAACCATTAAATGCTTTCAACCTTCAACCACTTAAAACCTCAAAGTCTTTGATAACCATTGAAGGCTTCCAACTTTCAACCACTTAATCCCCAAAATCTCCAATAACCATTAATGGTTAACTCAAACCCTCCTACATGGTTAAAACATTTGTTTTGACTCAACCTTCATCCAACCCAAGGGTCTCATCAGGCCTTTAATGCTTTGACCATGATTATCTCTTAATCATTTGCACAAAGGTTTATCTTTGGATTAACTCTTAATCCAGTGGGTAATCTTAACTTAGACTTGACCCTTACCCTCTAGATAACCATGAGGTCTTTTCAGGCATTTAATGTCTCCAACCCCTTTTCTCAACCCAGTCTTATGTTGACATTTGTCACCATTTCATTGGTGCCAATTACAAACATGGATCCCCAACTTTCAAATTCAACCCTTGATTAAACCATTTAATCTTGACCATCCATTGCCCTATTCTTACTATAAATAGAGCTCTCATTCCTCCATTTTCATGGATCATCCTTCAAATTTGTAGTATCACACTTATGCTCAAATACATTTAAGCTTTCTTATATCATTTTTATGCTCATCATTTAGCCTCTCTTTGCAATAGAATTTAGTCTAAATATGCATGTTTAGAATATTTTCTTTATCATTTAGCTCAATCATAGACTAAATATATCATGTTAGGATAGTATTTATACTAACCTTGTCATTTTATCATCTAGTTTATTGCATTTCTAGAATCAGGCATAGCTTAGAATATATCTCATTCTAAAATCAATCAAAGTATCCCTCATTCTCGCATTTGTCATCCCTAAACCATTTTGCTCAGTGATCTGAGAGCAAAAACATTGGTTTGAGGGACATTGTGAGATAGAGAACCATGGGACCCACCTTGGGAAGCTAAGTAACACGTCGTTGCTCCATAGCTTGCATCAAGAAGTTCTGTGTGTGTGTGGACTAGTTTCTAACAATATTTTCACATATTAAGTTTTATTAGCCCACTTTTCTCGCATACATTTCTGGCACCCACCGTGGGGCTCGAACCCACGTGACAAATCGGTTTTTCAAACTAATCACTTTTGCAGGTCCGTGGGAAACAGGAATCAGCGCGTGGGAAACATTCCCTAGCGCATCTGATTAACAGTCTAGTGCATCTCGCTCACTGTTTAGCGCATGGGGTCCATACTATAGCGCGTGAAGACCTTCCTTTAGCGCATAACCCTACTAAACTTTTCCTGTAGGTCTTGGCGCGGCCGAAAAAAAACAGAGTTGCGCATCTGCAAAATATATCGGCGCTTCGGTTCTGTCAGCTAGCGCATCGAGTTTACCAGCTAGCGCTTTCAATCCATCATCCAGCGCGTCTAAACCATCTTGTAGCGCATCAAATCAGCATTTTTCCTACAGGTCACAACGCAAAAAAAAATAAAAAAAACAAAGCAGCACTTCCAACGCACAAAGTAGCGCATCCTAGAAATAGTGTAGCGCAGTGAGACAGAAGTTTAGCACATCTAATTTTTATTGTAGCGCTTGCAGTCCTTTCTGTAGTGCATCACAGACAGAGGCAAAAAAAAATAAAAAATTATTATAACCGAACTGAAATTTTAGACTTGTGGAAGTCTCCCAAATCATCTAACATTTTCTTTTTCTGGTTTGCTTGCAAGACTAACAATTTTCTTGTAGGTGGAGCGGGCCATTTTTTTTTAACCGATTTCTTTTGCTAGCCAAAAACATCGAATTTACTTTGTTGACCAAAATTTCTTTTCATAGATCAGAAAATCATTGTTTTGAAGGGATAAAATGAACATCATGTTTTTGTGGAGCAACATCTCCACATAGATTTTAACAAATCACTGAATTGAAAGGATAAAATAAACCAAATTGATTACTTTGTCTCGAAAGTGGAAGGAATATGCTCTCCCCTTAACTGGGTGATCAAAAATCCAGACCACTATTACAGCTTTCTTTACTTCAAGCAATAAAACCTTTAGCAAGCCTACCTTCCCGAGGAGTTGGAATCAACTCTTAAAGTCATTTATGGCCGGTGTGAAGGGAACGACCTAAGTGGGGAACGACTTTGATGCCGAAAATTCCAACCCACCATAATCAAATGTAGAAAGTGACGAAAGTTATTTTCAATGGTTGCGCGCAGTGATTAGCCTTCCCCCAGTATCCTTGAGATACATAAAGCCTTTGTTCTAAAGGTTGGGAAGCCCCCTGAGGGAGTTTATCATTGACGGCCAAATGAGAAGCCTAATTACGAACCATAGAAATAGAAACTTTGAGCTGAGTCAGTAACCAGACATTTATAACATCATAGTGCAAGGGTGGGGAAGAATCCGCCCCCAAGATTACTCACCATATATCTCCCAAGATAACTATTCAACTGTGAAACAATTCACTTTGAGTTAATTTTTGGCAAAAGACAAAAAAGCAGGCGCCCTCTAAGGGGTGACATGACTGTTTGAGCTGACGGAGTATCGAGACTAGTGGGCTATTATGTTATTTATGACCCTTGACTAAAAAGTCTTTCTGAAGTGTATTATTTGTATCCAAACCTGTTAAAACATTGGGGATTTGAACACATCCTCGTAGAACATACACTTTTTGTTAGATTAGGCAAAATGGTTGTACTTTTTGTGTCGTGCTTGCATTTATTACTTTAGAAAATCATCCATCAAATTAAAAAATTTCACAGCAAAAATTCAAAATTTCCAAAAAACCAAACCAAAGCAAAATCAGGGCAGTTTAGCGCATAAGAGCAACTTCCTAGCGCATAGAGTATTTTTATTAGCACATCCAATCATCAAGTTAGCGCGTTGGGTCCAAACAGTAGCGTTTTATCCCAAGACAAATCAGTGTTGAAACATTTTAGCACATCAGAGAAACAGCTTAGCGCGTGAAAGCAACATCTTAGCGTTTTGAAACCAACCATTAGCGCATAACGTTCAACAGTTAGCGCGTAACAGACCCAGAATAGCGCATATTTTTTCCAACAGTTAAATAACAATTTTTTAACAGTCCAAATTTTAGCGCGTGGAAACCAACCATTAGCGCGTGGAAACCAACCATTAGTGCATAACATTTAACAGTTAGCGTGTCGCAGACCTAGAATAGCGCATAGATTTTTCAACAGTTAAACAACAATTTTTCAACAGTCCAAATTTTAGCGCGTGTCTAGGGGCAGCCTAGCGCGTGTGGTCATAATTTTAGCGCATTAAGACATTTCAGTAGCGCGTGTAGATTCTGTTCTAGTGCTTGATTAACAACAGAAAAGCAGAGAGCAAAATTGAGAAAAATTTTGAAATTTTCAAAAACATTTTTGAAGGCCTTTTTCCATCAACATCATCTTTCATCAAAACAAAGTGAAAAAAAAACCATTAGAACTATTTCTCAAAGTCAAATTTGTGTCAAAACAAAAGTTGTCAAAATCCTAAACGAATCACATGATAAAGGACGTCTCTCCTATCATAATTCAGAAAATCTCATCATCAGTATCAATAGAATCCTTTACCATCTTACGGATTTTTATCTCAAACTTGTTTAAAGATTTCAAATTGTCAAATCAAGTTTCTAGATCGGGAGGCTTTTATCCAAATCATTTGACACGCTTTATCGTGAAGGGGCATCTAAAAGCCTTCACTTTGATAGAGTAAAATTTGAAATTTTCAAAAACAAGAATCAACTAAATCCAAACAAATCAAAGGAAACCATTGATCACTCATGCATGACTAATCCCCTTATTCTGAGAAGAAAGAACCTCCATCGTAACATCACGTTGAAGAAACAACAACCTAGTTTTTCCAAATTCATCAAGAAAAATAAGTTTTTATACATCAATCGTCAACTCTTCAAATCTCATCGAGTATTCCTTCATCACGTCAAACATTATAACCAAAACAAATCTAGCGAATTTGATAAAGAACCCTTGAAGACAAGAGCATACTGTCAAAAATCTTCTTTTAATCAAAAGATAAACCGCAGCGGAAAGATCAATCCAGCATTCTTGCCTGACGAGTGCATAACTTATAACACATCTTGATCAAAACCACCAACACCCGAGCAACACATCGAAGAGGATTTTATCCCCTTCGTCACCGAAAGTTTTTACTAAAATGCCTGTTACTCGCTCTCAAAAGAACCAACAAAGCGAGACACACGCATAATCAAGTATGAATCGCAGATTGTCAAACCCTTTTGAAATTCCACACTCGGAAGAGCCTGAAATTACTGACGCAATTCTTCAGGAATGTCAAGAAAATCCTTCATTCCAAAAACTCATCGAAAGGCTTATGGAAAATGACAAAGAAAAGTATCTACTCATGCTCACAAGTAAAGGCGTTAAACTACCCGAAGATTTAGACGTAAACATCTTTCAAACTGGGTCTCAACAATATACATATCAAGAACAACAAAGAGAAGAAGAAACTCGCATACCTGAGCAACATATTCCAGAACAACGTATACCAGAAATGCGTATACCTGAGCTCGAAACTCCAGAACAACACATACCATTTACTACACCTTTTCAGTTAAGAACAAATACAAGGGAAGAATTCATCCCTTGGCAAGATAATGCGCCCTTGGTTGCTCTTACTCAACAAATGCAAATGTTGCAAAGACAAATACAAGATATGCAACAAGGGACAACAGTGCGGTACTCTATAAACGAAATCTGTCCTTATCCATTTGACAGAAGATTAAACATGGTACCTTTTCCTCCAAACTTAGATGTTCCCAAATTTGATAAATATGATGGGAAAAGTGATCCTCGGGATCATGTTCGAGAATTTTGCACCATGAGTCTTGAATTTGCTCATGATGACACTTATCTGATGAGGTTATTCCCAAGAAACCTGGGAGGACAAACAATGGAATGGTTATCCAAGATTACACCACCTGTTAGATCATTTGATGAATTGGTTAACAAATTCATAACCCAATATTCCTATAATATTCAACATGCCATAACCATGCTCGATGTCTGCAATACCAAACAAAAAAATAATGAAACATTCATGATATTCCTTCAACGTTGGCGACGCATGGTATCACGATATCCTCGAGATATTCTTGAAAAGGAGAAAATGGAAATCTTCATCGATAACTTGAATGGCGAAATGAGTTACAGACTCAAACTTCAATGCATACCATCTTTCGCCAAATTAATTGAAAATGGCATTCAAGTAGAAGAAGCTTGTGTCAAAAAGGGAACACTCAAGTTTTACAAAGAAGGAACAAACTCATCAAATTACAATAATCAGAACAACACCAACCTTGACAAATCTCGATTTTGGACTCAAAACAAAAACGAAGGCAACAATGAATAATATGATCCCAAATCTAAGCAACCAGTGCTTGTTATCCGGAAATCCTCAAAATACGAAAATCTTAAAAATGCTACTCCCAGTGCTAGCACATATACACCAAACACTGATCAAGGACAACTCAACACAAACAACCCCAATGATACTCACAACAAGAACATGAATCCAGGACCTAACAACAATTCACGCAACAACACGAACAATTTCCAAAAGCGTATCTTCACACCACTGGGACAATCGTTAGAATCTGCATTCAGAGAACTTTTGGCAAACAAAATTCTTTCTTTGCCTCCAATCAACAACTATGAACCCCCAATCAAACCACCTTGGTGGAATGATTCACACTATTGTGATTTCCATCACAACAAAGGTCATCGAACAAACGAATGCATGAGATTGAAACACATAGTAAAGGACATGATTGATCGAGGTGACTTAACAGTGGATGGTCTCAAAACAAATGGTGACCATGGAGCCTTCAAAAATCCTCTCCCAAATTACAACAAAGATGGTGCATCAACTTCAGATGATACACGCGGAGCTCGTATTAATCACATCTACAACAACACAATCAACCACATATCAGCTGAAGATCATCAAGTCAATGTCATCACCATTCGAGATCAGCATGATCATGAATCTGTCAATGTAACAACCCAAACTCAGAAATATGTCTTAAAGGGCCATACTGCACCTCCAACTGCCACACCAAAAATCCTATATGACTTGGTTAGCCAACTACGCAAGACTCCAGCTCAGATATCTATCCTGGAATTATTGAAACTATCGCCAAAGCACAAAGACATATTGGAGCAAGCGCTATTGGAAACAAATGTACCTCAAAATCTGGATACAGACAGATTTCAAGCCATGGTCGCCCATATGACAGGACCTCATAACCTCACCTTCTCAAAGCATGACAATACTTCCTTGAGTCATCTGCATAATACTCCTCTTCATATTGAAGTCATTGTTTGCAAACACCGAGTAAAAAGAGTCTTAATAGATGGAGGAGCCGGACTTAATATATGTACTTTAAAGCTTATCGGTGCACTAGGCTTCTCAGAAGAATCTATTGATCCTTGCAAAAAGATTACCATAAAAGCATATGATGATGAGGAAAGGTCCTCTAAAGGAACTGTGATAATACCTATTCAAGTGGGACTAGTGCAAAAGGATACTGTATGTCAAGTCTTAGACATAGATCTAACCTACAATATTTTGTTAGGATGACCCTGGATACATGAAATGCGAGCAGTACCTTCTACGTATCACCAGTGTGTCAAATTTCCTTATGATGGACAAGAAATCTCCATATCAGCGGATCATAATCCATTTCAACATTGCAATGCAATGGGGGCAGCTCAAGACAGTTTGGTTCCTCATAATAGAGAAAAGCAGCGATCCTTGACATCAGATCTACAACCAGCAAAACCCAACTCCTTGTTTGAAGACTTCAAGCAGAAGATGCAAATCAAAGACCAGGGCATGGGAGAATACTCTTTGGAGCCTTTATGTTTGGCCAAATTGCCAACATCACCTAGATCACATGGTTTGCCTACTACATCAACACATCTGGCCACTCAGCCTATCACTAAATTTGATGGTACCTTCATCCAATTGAGTACTCTAGCACATGAATCAGAAGACAAGGACGTGCTTAGCTGGTTATACAAAGATGAAGAAGAAGATCATAGAGCAGCCGCTCTAGACATTGTTCTACCAACACACCTATATGGAAAAGGATACTTAATCATGAAGCAAATGGGATATGGTGGTAAAGGACCTATTGAGAAGCACAAGGAAGGAGTCACTGAACCTATAGATCTTCCTTCACAACCTAGTAGAAACAAAGCAAGATTAGGTTCTAAACTCACGTTCCTATTGAAATGGTCACCACACACAACTGCAAAACTTCAATGGAAGGTAAAGAAGAAGTACAACGAAGAATCCTAGCAGGAAGTACTCTTTGAATCAGTAGAAACAATCTGCAAGGCACAAGAACGTCAAGATCAGAAGTTGCATCAGGGAAAGCTTCTAAGTCATAAGAAGGCCATATCTGCAGCAGTAGCTCATATTCAAACACCAATGTCTCAAGAACAAATCATGTCATCGCAAGAAACCATCATTCCTCCCCGAGGAAGCACAATCTATGAACAAGTCCAGACCGTGGAAGACGGATCGGACACAGAATCAACACAAAATATCAAAATAGTATCCATCATCAAGGATTTGTTTTCACCATACAACATACATGTTTGCAGCACAGATAGAATCTGGGATGATGCCTATGAGACAGATTCCAATGAATATGAATGGGGTACCTGCTCCAATACTGCTACAAATATCCCAGATGATACTGATTCCATATCCCTTTCTCAAGAAGAACATAACGCAGAAGATAGACCTCTTGAATTTGGACCACAAAATATCTATGACGCCAAGGAAAGTGAACAGAAACATTACAAACAAGTCTATGTGGAAGATGTTACCATCGAAGACCTCGATGAAACCCTGGGCTACTTTAAAACCAAGAACCATCACAATGAAAACTCTATCCTCACACTTACAGTCACCTAACTTGATCTGCCCAATTATTTCTTACCACTTGTCTTTCCTGATCTCATCGACTGGGATGAACCTAAAACCCATAATATACCAATTTTCCCAGATGATGAATCTATTATCCATTACCTATGTACTGTAAATCTGGAAACAAGCTTTACTAGTGAACAAAATAATGATATTTGTCAATCAGGGAGTGCCAAGTTTCTCAGTCACAAAAATACACCAAATAAAAGATCTGATGCTGAAAACCAGTCAATGGCAGCTCTAGATCCCAAAAAAGTAAAAATAAAGGACGCATCTAAAGGTGAAAACCTTTTTAAGGCACCTGATGATGGGAAACTTGACACTCTTCCTGAACATTTTCATGAGCGATCACCCATATTGATTGAGCCCACTCAATCAATCAACATTGGTACCACAGAAGCAACCAGAAACATACACCTTGCAAAATCTCTGACAGAGGAAGAAAGATCGGCATTCATCATCTTCTTTAAAGGACAACAAATTAATTTTTCTTGGTCATACGCTGATATGCCCGGAGTTGATCCACACTTAATCATGCATCACTTGTCCATTTCTATAGGAGTCAAGTCAGTTAAGCAAAAGCTACGAAAGATGAATCCGTAGGTGGCACTCATGGTCAAAACTGAACTAAAGAAACTATTAGATGTCGGATTCATTCGACCCTTTGACTATGCAGAATGGATTTCCAACATCGTTCCAGTATCAAAACTAGATGGTAGTATCAGAATATGCACTGACTTCAGGGACGTCAACAAAGCCTATCCAAAAGATGACTTCCTCTGCCAAATATCGACATAATTGTAGATCTTACAACAGGCCATGCAATGCTCTCATTAATGGACGGTTTCTTAGGCTATAATCAAATCAAAATAGCTCCTAAAGATCAAGATAAAACAGCATTCACCTGTCCTTGGGGAACGTATTGTTGGAATGTTATGCCTTTTGGCTTAAAGAATGCAGGGGCCACTTATCAAAGAGCAATGACAACAATCTTCCATGACATGATGCACATATTTATGGAAGACTATGTGGATGATTTACTAGCTAAATCCTTCACCAGAGCCGAACATCTCAACATTCTAACAAAGATCTTTGATCGATTGGAGAAATTCCAAGTCAGGCTTAACCCTAAGAAGTGTGTCTTCAAGGTTACATCAGGCAAGTTACTGGGCTACATAGTCTCAGCTAAAGGTATTGAAGTAGATCCAGCAAAAGTACAAGCCATTATGGACATGCCACCACCAAAGAATATTAGTCAACTCAGATCTCTACAAGGACGACTTCAATCAATCAGGCGATTCATCGCTCAGCTAGCAGATAAAAGTCTACCATTTAACCATTTGCTACACAAAAATGTACCATTCAAATGGGAGGCCAAGTGTGTGGAATCTTTTTACCAAATCAAACAATACCTGATGAATCCACCAGTTCTGGTCCCACCAGTCATAGGAAAGCCACTTATCCTATATATCTCAACAATAGATATATCACTGGGGGCACTATTAGCACAAGAAGATCAACAAGGGAAGGAACGAGCTATATATTACATCAGTAGGACATTGAATGGCTATGAACTCAACTATACATTCATTGAAAAGGCTTGCCTAACAGTGGTCTTCGCATCTCAAAAGTTCCGACATTATATGCTAGCACACACCATCAAGCTAGTAGCAAAAATTGATCCTCTCAAATATTTACTCAATAAGGCATCTCTTACAGGCCGATTGGCTAAATGGGTCATGATTCTCAGTGAATTTGACATCTAATACACAGAAAGATGAGCCATCAAGGGACAAGCAATTGCAGATCAGTTGGCTGAAGCACCACTCCCAGGCAAACACACCATGGAGATCGAATTTCCAGACAGGGACGTTCTTGCTCTTTCCGCTAAAAAATGGATCCTATACTTTGATGGATCCTATACACAACATGGTTCCGATGCTGGCATTTTGTTCATTACTCCTGAAGGACACACTATGCCAAGATCATATAGGCTTATGTTTCCATGCACAAATAATGTAGCTGAATATGAGGCATTGGTTATAGGCATAAAAATGGCCATAGAATGGAAAATCACAGTGTTAAAGGTCTATGGAGACTCACAACTAGTCATCAATCAAATCAATAATGACTATCAGACAAAGGATGACAAGCTACTACCCTACAAGCACATGGTAGATGACTTCAAATAGTATTTTGTGCACATTACCTTCGAGCAAATACCAAGGTTGAACAACAAAGCAGCCAATGCAATGGCTACAATCGCTTCATTACTACAAATTCCAGAGCAATAGAGTTGTTACGAGTTCTTGGTAGAGCAACTGTTCTCCCCCGCCTATGACCACTTTGAATCCCATGTTATCTATGCCTTGACTGGTTCAGATTCTCCGTTATATGGACCAATATATGACTACCTCAAGCATAATATCTTACCCATTGACCAATCCCGTAACAAAAAACGTAATTTTATCTGACAAGCTGCCTGTTATACCCTTACCGCCGATACTTTGTATCATCGAGGTCTCGATGGTACTCTTCTTCGTTGCCTTGATCGCAATGATTCCGATTCTGCTTTACACGAGCTTCATGAAGGTATTTGTGGCACACATTCAAGTTGCACTACTCTTGCTAAAAAGCTTCTAAGGATGGGATACTACTGGCCTACAATGGAGAAAGACTCATATCATTTTGCCAAGAAATGTCCTAAATGCCAGATCCATGGCAATCTGATACATGCACCAGCATAGGAACTGCAGCCATTTACAACATCTTGGCCCTTTTGTCAGTGGGGACTGGACCTAGTTGGCAAAATTCATCTTTCATCTTCAAATGGACACAAGTTCATTATAACTGCAACAGAATACTTTACCAAATGGATCGAAGCAGTTCCCATGACCACAGTGACTAGGAAACAAATTGCCTCTTTTATCCTCAATTATCTGATCTATAGATATGGTATTCCAAGTTCAATCATCACTGATAATGGACGGCCCTTCAAGAATCAAGATGTCCAAGAACTATGTGAAAAATTCAAATTCCAACATAGGTTCTCTACACCATACTACCCACAGGGCAATGGCCAAGCAGAAGCATCTAACAAGACAATCTTGAAAATCCTAAAGAAAACAGTGAATGATGCAGGCAGAGATTGGCACGTACAACTCAATCCAGCACTTTGGGCATACAGGACCAGCATCCGCACACCTACAGGAGCAACACCATATTCATTGGTGTATGAATCAGAAGCCATTTTACCCTTGGAGGTAGAAATTTCATCTCTCAGAGTCTCTTTGAAAGGTTTAATCCCAGATGAAGAATATCGAGTTAACCGACTGCAAGAACTGGAACTATTAGATGAAAGACGCCAACATGCTTATACTCATCTCAAAGCATATCAACAACGCATGTGCCGAAGCTACAATCACAAGGTCATTCCCCGCAACTTTAAGGTTGGTGACCTAGTCCTCAAAGAAAATCCAAGAAATCAGAAAGATCGAGAAAAGAAAGGGAAATTTGAACCTAACTGGTTGGGTCCCTATGTCATCATATTAGCCTATGGATCAGGTGCCTATCAGCTTACAACTTCAGAAGGAGATGTGCTCGACGACCCAACTAACAACATTCATCTGAAAAAATACTATACTTGAATAAGCCTAGTGCACGGAAAAAGTCGAAAACAATAAAAAAAATAAATAAATAATAAAAATAATAATTAAAAAAAAAAAAAAATCAAAAAATCCAGAAAAAAGCAAGAACAAAGTACAATAAAAAATGGTGAAAAACTGGTATACATGCGCTCTTGTGAAAGAATGGCTCCTCTATCTATCTCCATGCCATTTTATCCATCAAACCGTTATCGGTCATCACCCGCAACTTAGCGTATATTCATTCAGGACATACTTAGTGTAGTCACTATCCTGGGTTATCCATCTATATCTATCCTCTTACCGCATTCCACCATGGCTTGGAAATCACTGTACATAATCATATCCGGAGGCACACTCAGCTAGGGGCATTAACTTGTTCAAACACTTGCATACATTCCAGACATCACAACTATTGCAAAACTTAGAAGCATGACATCCAACAACCAAAACTACACTTCATCGCCAAACCAAAACAGAACAATTCACAAAAATATCAAGGATGGATGATTTTCTGAAGTACTAAATGTTGCATTATTGCATAAAAGTCTTGACTATTTTTGCATTTTGAACTTTTTAATTATTGAAGTCTACTCCTTATCTCATAAGATGCTCCAAAGCTAGAGATCATGGGGAACTTCCAATATTTTCTTAGTCTTCTGTCTGGGAGGCGATCACTTGTACTGTGTGAATCCTTGCCTCGAGACGTGATACATCAAATATCACTGAAGGCCTGATTCCACTTCACACATACAAATGATTTAATCTTGTTTGTTTACGCAATACGCACTCAGGTCGTCCTGGTTCAATTATACCTTGACGCTTGTGCTATCTTGCAAAATCAAAATCATGTAAATTTTGCTCAGGTCATTATGGTTCAATTATACCATTATGCTTGTACAAATTTTCAACATATCCTAAACAAATCAATGCTCAATGATGATATCTACAAAGAAAGCAAACAAATAGCTATATCGGATGGCAAATGCAAAATGAGGATGCTCCAAAAACATTAGATGCATATCATTTTTTAATTAATTGCATATCATTTTTTAGCTGCATATCATTTTACACTAAGTTGCATATCATTTTTTTAATTAGTTGCATATCATTTTAACGTCATTGCAAATCATTTTACATTTAGTTGCATATCAAATCATACATCTCATTTTCAAGATACATCTCACAACATATAAAAGCATACATCCTGCAGCATACATCATATCATCTATGTCAGCATTGCATCATCATGAAGAAATAACTCACATAACATGCATCCATATACATACATCACATGATCAAAAATGGTGCCCCAAATATATATATATATATATATATATATCTCAAAAATGATCCAAATGTACAAAATGTGTCAAAATTGTGTCCAGTATAAAGAATACAATGCTAAAAAATACAACAAAGACCATGTCTCTCAAGTATGACTATCCCCTGACGGAGATGGTCTCGCTCCAGATGCACCCGCCCTTGGATCTCCAGGAGGGTCCTATCTCAGTGGCCCCGTAACACCTCGGCTCTCCGACCGTGACCCAGTAGCTCGAGATCGACTGGATCTCGACTGTGAAAAACTCTGTACTCGCCGGTCCCTGGGTACTGCCACCTCATAGTGCCACCTATAATACTTTGCCTCCTGGGCTCTCAGTGCCAGCTCTCTCAGGGTGTCTCTCATCGGACCACCCGCCACTACTCTCTGCATGCTAGACACCACCTCCTCCGCTCATCCCCGCCGCTCTATCTCGGTATCTCGCTTAGTGGTCAACTGAGAAATCTGTTGCTGATAGGTCAAAATTTGTGCCTGCAGCTGCTGAACGGTCACTTGTAGCGTCTGGATCTGTGCATCCTCCATATGACCAGGGATCCGAACCCGTAGTGGTACCTGTGCTGAAGGAACCCCTCCCACTCGGCATGTCCTTGGTGCTGGAGGTGGCAGTACATGCGTCCTCCTCCTCTGAGCTGGTCGACTAGGCTCATCATCACCCCCCACTGCAGCTAGCACCTCCTCCACTCTCCCCTCTCCACTGGCTCCGATAGCCAAATCACCTCTCCCTCTATCTATCCTCCCCTGTCGCACTGCTCTCTCCACACCCCTATCTCCTCTCCTCACTCTACCTCCTCGCCTCCCTCTCGCTCCTCTCCCTCGTCCATCTCCTCCATCATCCCCATCATCTCCATCATCTCCCCCGTCTCCCTCCTCCTCATCCGAATCAAACGATGGCCTCATCTCCTCAGGATCAGAGATCCTGGCCACCGTTCGTGCAGCAAACAATCAGGCGAACTCATCCGTCATGCCCGCATCCTGAATCTCAGGGGTATAGTCCCATATCTACTCGACCAACCCCACAAACTCCTCCACCGCCACAACACTATCAATGGTTGGCCCCCAATCAGCCACATCGTGCTGCCGCCGTGCATATAGGCATGCTCCCTGTGGAATATCTTGCTAGTGCCCAAACTGCCTCAAAACTCGAGTAACCACAAACCTCTCTATAACGAACGGGGTCCTCCCGATCAGGTACCTGGTCATAAATACAAAAGGCATCTCCAGCCCATCCTCGACCCACACCTCACATCCTGTGTACAGTCTCCAGGTGACCGTATCAATGTCATCAAGAACCCTCCTCCAGTGCTCTAGTTTGCCCAGCTTGCGTTGGACAACTAGACCCCTGTATCTATAGGCATATGCACATCCTACGAGCCTGTCCCTATCTACTAGTGGCCTCGCTGCTGGAATGTGCTCCCAGCACCATACCTGTAATAAAGTCATGCCAGCTGACAAACTGTTGTAACCGAGGTATACTACCTCATGTAGACCCCTGTATAAATGAGCCAACATAGCTGACCCCCATGCAAACCTCTGGCCCTGAGTGACCATCTCCTCCAAAACTAGCCCCCATCCCACCGAGAATCCCTTTGACCTGCGATTAGGACAAAGGAATCCCCCAATGAACCCTGCTAGTACGGATGGCAGTGGTGCATAATCGAAGTCTAAGAAACTCCTACCATGGGATCTCATAGCCGCAGACTGTATCATCCTGAAAAATGTGGTGCAGTGTCTTTGTGCCACCCTCCTCTGACTGCTTGTATGGTAGTAGTGCACCTACCACAGGAATGCGCAAAATCCTGTAACAGTCCTCAGGTGTGACTGTCATCTCTCCAGTGGCAAAATGGAAGGTGTTCGTATCACTGTGCCACCTCTCTGCCAAAGCTGTTAATAACCCTCGGTTCACAGTGAACCGAGGCATATCCAGGAGAGAAGTCAATCCACATCTCTCAATAATGTCAAGGTCGGCCTGCGACAACCGCGGTATCAATGTCCATAGTCTGGGAAATCTCTCTCGTGACTGGACCACACCCAATCGCTCCTATCAAACAAACAAAACAAATCCAATATCAGCTTCCACATCAAAACAAAGATATCAAAATCAAACTCACATCAACAACATGAAACAATTTGCTCATCTATATCAAAGTTCAAAATCCTACCATTTCATATCAAACTTGTAAAAAAACTCAAGTTCTCAAAAACCATATCAAAACTTGTAAAACAACTCAAGTACCAAAATCACATAAACTTGTAAAACAACTCAAGTTTCCCACCCATATCAGCTTGTAACACAACTCAAGTTTCCAACCCATATCAGCTTGTAACACAAATTAGGCTTCACACATTGAACATGAAACAGAACACGCAAATAAATCATATTCTGATCAATACAACACATTGATATCTATACATAACTTGGAAAAATGCAAATCAAAACAAATTATACCAACACTCATATTGGATAAATCCAGCACATCATGACAGGCAAACAAAACAAATTTTCAAATTGGCCCCTCTTCAAAAAAAATTTCCAGATGTGCTAAAACAGCTACTCAATGCGCTAAAAAACATCCCACGTGCTAGGCTGTCTTTTCTATGCGCTATTCTATCTACCCTATGCGCTAGGTTAACCCTATGCGCTAATCTTTCCCCCCCATGCGCCACCTAACTTGCCCTATGCGCTAGACTGACTCTACGTGCTAATCTATCCCTCCTAGGCGCTACCTGTTTAGCCCTATGCGCTAGGTTAACCCTACATGCTAAACCCCCTTACCGATGCGAACCCCTGCGACCCCTATGTGCTAGGTCTACCCTACGCACTAACCTAGTGATCAGACGTGCTACCCAATGACAGCCATGCACTATTCTACATGTATGCGCTAACCTATTAGTTTTATGCGCTATCCTATCTATTTCGGACGCGACCCCTAATATTCAACTTGATGCGCTACTCTAAACTTCGTATGCGCTAATCTAGACCCTAGACGCGCTAAACCGTTACACCCAAACTTTGAAATTCAAAAAATGCCTAAAAATGACAAAATAAAAAGTCAAAAGAGGGTCAAAAACATTGACTTACTGGTGGTCCACGCGCTGTAGGTCTCCGGTATCTCCGAACGCGCTCGAAACGGTGTCTATGATAAGGAATAGACATTTTCTCTCCAGAGCAAATTCTCTTTCTCCAAAGTCAACAAAGCACAAATGAATCTAATTCAAGCCCTTTTCCCCTTTTATAGGAGAAAAATGAAATTAGGGTTAGCCTAATGGACCTGTCATATGGTCGCGGTCTCCCCTATGCCATAACATTTGTAACTTATCAGGAGATGAATCAATTTGCACACTTTTCACATGCACGAAATCATACACATCATACGCCACTCAAATTAAATCCAAAATTTTCAAAAATATTGATTCATCTCCCGAGGGGGCATCACCATCAACTATCGAATCTGGGGAATCACACATCAAATCAAATCTAGGGCACGACTGGCAAATCATAAGAGCGACACAAAAATTGCATTTGATCATAAATCACAAAAACACATCATTTTCTTTGAAATAACATGTGCACACACGTCACTTCAAAGAGGGGCAAAATGTAGACGTATAAAAATGACCATATTCCTAAATGAATATTTTATGTTCATTTCTCTATTTAATTAAATCCAATCTAATTAAATTATCCACATTCTTCTATTTTATTAAGTAAATTACTCAATTTATTTAAATAAAATTCACTATACCCATTTAATGAATAAATCATTTTATTCAATTAAATTCCCCCTATCCACTTTTAATTAAATTCAAATTTAATTAAATAGTTATCCTAAATTAAATAAATCTAATTTATTTAATTACAACCAAATTGAATTAAATTACTTTATTTCAATTAAATCCTATTATCCCTCCATCCACTTGCAAATTCCCAAACCCCTTTCTAATCCCTTCTAGAATCTTTTAATCGCTTCTAATTAACCTAACCCCTCCTCTAAACTTTGTCACATCCCTAAGCAAAGGGAAGTCACTTCTCAAAACCTCAAAGTCTTTGATAACCATTAAAGGCTTTCAAACTTCAACCACTTAAAACCTCAAAGTCTTTGATAACCATTGAAGGCTTCCAACTTTCAACCACTTAATCCCCAAAGTCTCCAATAACCATTAATGGTTAACTCAAACCCTCCTACATGGTTAAAACATTTGTTTTGACTCAACCTTCATCCAACCCAAGGGTCTCATCAGGCCTTTAATGCTTTGACCATGATTGTCTTTTAATCATTTGCACAAAGGTTTATCCTTGGATTAACTCTTAATCCAGTGGGTAATCTTAACTTAGACTTGACCCTTACCCTCTAGATAACCATGAGGTCTTCTCAGGCATTTAATGTCTCCAACCCCTTTTCTCAACCCAGTCTTATGTTGACATTTGTCACCATTTCATTGGTGCCAATTACAAACATGGATCCCCAACTTTCAAATTCAACCCTTGATTAAACCATTTAATCTTGACCATCCATTGCCCTATTCTTACTATAAATAGAGCTCTCATTCCTCCATTTTCATGGATCATCCTTCAAATTTGTAGTATCACACTTATGCTCAAATACATTTAAGCTTTCTTATATCATTTTTATGCTCATCATTTAGCCTCTCTTTGCAATAGAATTTAGTCTAAATATGCATGTTTAGAATATTTTCTTTATCATTTAGCTCAATCATAGACTAAATATATCATGTTAGGATAGTATTCATACTAACCTTGTCATCTTATCATCTAGTTTATTGCATTTCTAGAATCAGGCATAGCTTAGAATCTATCTCATTCTAAAATCAATCAAAGTATCCCTCGTTCTCGCATTTGCCATCCCTAAACCATTTTGCTCAGTGATCTGAGAGCAAAAACATTGGTTTGAGGGACATTGTGAGATAGAGAACCATGGGACCCACCTTGGGAAGCTAAGTAACACATCGTTGCTCCATAGCTTGCATCAAGAAGTCGTGTGTGTGTGTGTGGACTAGTTTCTAACAATATTTTCACATATTAAGTTTTATCAGCCCACTTTTCCTGTATATAGCAGTATGTATTTGCAAATCGTCACTATAAAAAGAAATCGTATGTAGAAAATATGAGGTTGCCTCTTCCCACATCTTTGTTTCTTCTCATTTCTCTTGATTGGTGTATCAAGTTTTCACTACATGTGACAACATCCAATAGAGTAATTAAATGTATAATCTTCTACCGTACTCATACCTTTCTTCCCAACAATGTATGCATGTATCTAAGTTTTCTTCTAATAGGTTATCTCCCCTATACTTTGGTTATATGTTTAGTAATCACCTTTATCTCACATGTATCTTTCTCTTGATTAGTATCTTGAAATATTCCCACATTGTGATGGTATCCTTGTGTGTTGTACCAAAACTAGACACTTCAAGTAAGTGTGTGTTTGAGGATCTCTAGCCTATGGCCATCAATCTAGAACATTTTTTCTATTTATGCTACGTATGCCCTCAAATATCCAACTTTAGAATATATACATGATTAACATGATGAAATACCTCATCTTGATTGTTTTTTGTGTTGCAACAGGTGTCTTACAGTCCCTCATCCTCCTCACTTTAATTCTCCTCAGGTGAATTTTCTCTCAGTACCCTTGTGATCATGAACACTCTTTAGGAGCCAAAGATCCTATGAGAGTACACTTCTCATTCATCATCCATCATTTCTTCCAATACCTTCTCACTATTTGTGGTCCAATTTGTCTTATTTACTTCAATTTCACCTTCTAAATTAGGCTCTTCCCAAACTTCAATGGTAGATAGGTTTGTTATAGTGTTGTTAGTGAAATTTTTTTGTCTTTCTTTGAATTGAATTGATTCTAAGCTCTGTTACCCCTTTGAAAGACAAAAGTTCAACTAAACAATTGGGTAAGTGTGACATACATCACTTCCCTCTGAATTTTAGATAGGTACAACTCCCTCCATGAGTTATTCAGGGAATAATCTAACTAAAAAAAATCGTTATGCTTTTAACCTGAAAGCACGTAAGGCTGCCTACTTCATTCTTTGATGAGAGGCCAGGCAATATACAAAATATTTTAAGATGATTTCTATGAAGTGCTTCACCACAAATATCAAAAGAAATCAAATCAAAGTTTAATAACACTAATTTCAGTACTTCTTAAGAATAAACAAGAGAAACAAGGTCTCTTTTCAACTAAATATCTTTCCAAACAACACAGAAAGAAGCACCAGATTGATAACAACATCCATCACTGGAAAGGTAATCACAGACATTTTGATTAGATTAATATTTTCAAAGAAATACCACTCCACGAATTCAAACTCAACGATTTTACACCTCAAAATGCATATGATCTTTATATATGTATTTCATGCAACAAAGACATAATCAATACACGCATAAGTTCTTTCCAAGTTTAGATTCTGAAAAACTTGATCACTTCCTTCAGACCCAACTAAAAACTTCTAAAAATGTTAGTATATTTTCTAACCCTTTCTCTATCTATCTTAATCTAATTTATAGTAGTCTTTTAAAGAACAGAGGAGGTCTCCCTCAAAACTCAACCTCCTGTGAAACAATTATAAAAACCAACAGAGTATTTAGGGGACAAATGTCCCAAAGTCATTGCAAGGTTAAGAAAAGCATATAAAATAAAAATAAAACATTAGCATCATGCTATGCCTCTTCTCCATCATCATCATCTCCTCCACTTTTTTGGGCATCATGGACAGTTGCAAGCTCCTGAATTATAGACTAAATTGGATTTTTCATTGCATTGGTCTTTTCTTTTGCGGCTTCCTTATCCCACCTGTGTTTCACTATTATCTCTCTTAATAGTTTCAAGAATAGGATCATACCTCGCAATGCACTTCCTAACTAATTATGGGCAAGGGATAGCAGAAGGAAAGGCTACCACCTCTATGAGGTCACTACTTAGAATTTCTAAACCAAAAGAACTATCAATTCCTTTAAACACCCTTTCCTTCAAGACTTCTAAATTCTCTCCTTTCAGGTTTGTATCACTGACATTGGGTTCTGTGCAAGCAAGACTGAAAATATTTCCGAAATGGTGCAGAGTGGAATTCATAATTCATAAATAACAACCCTTATTTCCCCCAGCAAATTTTATTATGAGAGAGAAAAACAACTAAAAATCACTAGAGAAGATAGGAATCAAAACTCACCTTCACAGTTGAAACCAATCGAACGATTACCAGCAGACAAACCTTCTATCAAACACTCCATAGAAATGAAGAACAAGTTTCAGAAATTAATCACTTCATACCTTATAGAAAATGAAGTGATAAAAGCTCATTTAGTGCATTAATTTCGGTCGTCAACTCAAATGTGCCGAGCATTGGGATTTGACATCACGCGTGCGTATTGAATGCATGGAGGCATTTTTGGGGTAACCGACAATTCCCAAAAATGATTACTTGCCTTCAAAAATTGGCCAGTTGACGTCACCTGAGATATGGTTCAATCTTCATCATACTTAGCAATAAATGCACCATCATGTCGTTTAGTCCATGTGACCCACCTGATTTGAACATGCATGAACAATTTGAACTGACTTCATGAGGGTTTAGGTAGTTCAAAGCGTATGTTGTTCCAAGGAAATTTTACTTTGAAAAGGTTAACTTTCGTTAACTGCCGTTGGCCTTTTGAACTTTATCGAACATGTTGAACATCACTGAACTATTTGAACTAGGTTCAAATGGTTCACGTTCTGGAGAACAAGGATATGAAACATCATTTGCGACCATGAAATAGAACTGTTGCAAAACACTTGAGTGAACGTTAGTCTGAAAACATTTTAGACACAACTTAGAACCTGCGGTACCTAAATGAACATTATGAACTCCTTTCAAAATGGTTCAAGGGGTTCATGAGGTTCAAGCAGACCATTGAAACTTGGCGCTTCGGATTAAGAGACGATTTACAAGCGGATTAAGGATTGAACCAAGGAATTTTTAACAAGATAAAGACTTAAATAAAATTTTGTAGGGTGGCTTACTCTTGTTATGAGGGATGAATGACAGGATAACATTGGCTCTGACTGGGGATTGTATTTTGTGAAAAATGCAAAGAACTCTAAATCTCTAGTTTCGCATAGCAAAAATAGAAAGGGGACAAAAAGGACACACACCAAAAGGCACAAAACAAAAAACTAACTTACTATGTACAGGAACTCTTGGTCATAGATTTCAAAGTTTATAGAGCTTCAAGTCTTTCCCATTATAGGTATATGGCATAACCATTCCATTAGAATAATTTAGTCTGAATGCATTCGGTCCCACCGCTTCATGGATCTTGAATGGACCTTTCCACAATGAATCAAATTTTCCATGGGCACCCTTTGGTTCCCTTCTTTTGTCCCACAACAGTACTTCATCTCCTTTTAGGAACCCTTTTGGTTGAGCTCTTATATCAAATATTTTCTTCACCTTGTTTCCTGATGCTCAGTAATTCTATCCACTAACATCTCTCTTTCCTCTTCCCACTTCATCAAATACATGACTCTCTTCTCCAGAGCATTTTGGAGGGAGTCCTCAATTACGGTTTGAAGTCTTGCCACTGCCAATTCCAGAGGTAAAGAAACCTTCGTGCCAATCTCATACACCAATTCATAAGGTGCCATTCCAATTGCTCTTTTAGGAGTAATTCTATCCACCCATAAGGCTTCATATACCTTTTTATGCCAATTCTGAGCATTATCATCAACTAACTTCTTCATGATGGCTACCAGGTTCTTGTTGCTTGATTCTGCTAACCCATTACCTTGCGAAAAGTAATTAGAGGAATGTGAAAGAGTAATTTGGTGTTCATAATAGAACATAGTCAACTCTTAAAAGGAGAAATATGATGCATTATCTGCGACAATCTTCTGAGGGACCCCAAAACGGACTAAAATGCAATCTTCGAGAAAATTACATACAACCTCTGAATTCGCCTTCTTAGTGGGGACAACCTCTACCCACTTAGGAAATTAATCTGTTGCTATTAGAATATACATATGGCCAGCAGTGGAATGGGGATTTATTGGACCAATGAAATCAATACCCCATTGTTTGAAAGGTTCATCCACTACCATAGGCCTTAAAGGTAGAGCAGCTAAATGTGGTTTTCCAGAAAAGAGTTGACATTTTTCACATCCCTTAACATAAGTATATGCATCATGAAACATACCAGGCCAATAAAAACAATTTCTTAAAATCTTAAAAGCGGTTACTGAGGATGAGAAATGTCCATCACAGGCTTCATCATGATAAACTTCCAGAAGCTTTTGTTGTTGAGGCTTATCTACACATCTCAAATAGGTACCATCCAAGCCTTTTTTGTACAAAATATCTTGCCAAATAACATACTTAGCTACTTTCAATTTGAGATTCCTTTGTTCTTTAGTAAACAAATGACTCGGGCAACTACCATAGGTCAAATAATAAGCTACATCAAAAAACCATGTATCTTGCAACCCAATGAATAGAGTTAATGGTAGCTCTTTTTCTGTCTCCATCTTATTTTCTGCTATTAATTTCATAAGCCTTGTCCTTTAACCATCTTTGTAGGATGAATATCCAGATCATATTCCTGAATTTTGGTTACCCATGTCACTCTTTTATTAAGTCCAACTTCTTGCTGAGTCAAAATACTTTTCACTATAGAGTTTGGAACAAACACCATAGAGTGAGAGTGCAGAATACAATACCTGAATAGTTTAATTGCTTTAACCATGATAAAGGCTTGTTTCTCTAAGAGTGAATACTTAAGCTCATGTTTCTTAAGAGAGATACTCATTAATGCTATAGGTCCTTCAGTCCCAAATTCATCTACCTGTAATAATATTCCCGACATTGTATGTTCTGAGGCATAACAATATATGACAAAATTCTTTTTAAAATCTGGGTTGATGAGGGTTGGCGCATTGGCAACTGAGCTCTTGATCTTTTAAAAGGCTTCTTTGGCCGCATCAGTCCATTTAAAAGGATACTTCTCACTCAACAAGTTGATGATGTGCTTAGTAGTTTTTGCAAATTCAGATACAAACCTTCTCAAGAAGTTTACCTGGCCAAAAAATGACCTTACTCCAGTCTGGTTTGAAGGAAAGCTGAGGTGTTGGATTGCATTGACTCTTTCTGGATCAATCTTGACACCTTCTTTCAAAATGATGTGCCCCAATAATTTGCCCTCAGTTACGCAGAAAAATGACTTTTTTGGATTCAAGGAGATACCATGTTCTCGACAATGTTGTAGAACTGCCCTCATATCTTTGAGATGATTTTTCCTATCTTTAGAAAAAACGGTCAAGTCATCTAGGTAAACAACAATAATTCTGTCATGGAAATCCCTAAAAGAAGAATCCATGGCCCTCTGAAAAGTTGCTCCAACATTAATCAAACCAAAAGGCATACGATTATATGCAAACGTTCCCCCAGGGGCGATGAATGTTGTCTTGTGCTATTCATTTTCTGCAACACTAATTTGATTGTAGCTAGAAAAACCATCTAACATTGACATCATTTCCGCTCTAGCTACTGTCTGCAAAATATAATCCATATTGGGTAAAGCATAGTTATCCTTAAGACTTGCCTGATTCAGATTGCGAAAATCTACACAAATCCAAATTTCCCCATTTTTCTTCCTCATAGGTGTTATATTGGCCACCCAAGTGGAGTGATGAATTGGATATATAATCCTAGCTTTAAGTATTTTATCTACCTCCTTAAAAATTGCTTTTGCCATCATGGGATTGAAATTTCTCAATTTTTTGTCTAAAACGAGAAACACCAAGCTTCAACAGATTTTGATGTTGAAACCGACCATTCCTAAATTCCTTCAAATCATCATAAGACCAAGCGAACACATCAATGTATTCTTGCAATAACTCATTAAGCATTCGTTTCTCCTCAGAAGAACAACATTTGCCGATTGTTACCATTTTGGGGTTAGATTCATCACCCAAATTGATCTTTTCACAACCCACCTTACTGTCATTATCAAGAACTATCTTGCCAGTGAACACGTCGTTACGGGTGAAAAACCTCTGTAGAGTCACCAAACCTTTTGGGATTTTGTTTCCCTTAAGTTAAATGAAACTCTTATTAGAATCAATACCAGGATCTGGGCAAAATTCTTTACACATATCTTTAGAACCCTCAAAATATGATTGGACAAAGGAACGGGTACACTCCATGAAATCTTTAATCTGAGCATATGTATCAAATACTTGCCAATGGTTCACATTGTCAGGTAAATCAGTTCAATCCTATAAGAATCATTCTTAAAGTCTGGGTGAGGTAACAAGAGAGAAGCGGAAATGGTCAATGAATCCGCCCTAGTGTTTTGCTCTCTTGGTATAGCTTCAATTGAGAAAGCATAAAAAAAAATCTATCTCATCCCAAACTCTATTTCTATAATGTTTTAGTCTATCATTTTTAACAGAATAAACATTTCTTACCTGTTTAACAATCAGCTCTGCATTACCTTTAACCCTAAGCAATTTTATACCCTTATATTTCGCTTCATTCAACCCTAAAAGTAATGTCTCATATTCCACAGTGTTATTTGTATTCTTGAAGTCTAATTTAAAGGAAAAGGGGAAAACATTACTGTTAGGGGAAAGAAGAACTACGCCTACTTCTAAACCAGAGTTGGCACAACTTCCATCAAATTCCATTTGCCACAATTTGTCTTGTTTATCAACTACTTCTTCTAATTGTTCTTTATCAGGTGCAAGAATAAGATAATTTCCAAATTCACACTCTTGGAACAAAATCTGAGCTTTGGGATTATCAGAAGGAAAGACTGTATATTTATTTTTCGGTTTAGGTTCAAGTTTGATCTTCTGTTTTCCTAGTGGAATGATAGCTTCTGACCAATCCATCTTCATTTCACCTCCAAGATCTTTACAGAAAGTCCTACTTAAAAGCATCCCATAACTTGCAGGAATGTCAACAACCAAAATAGTCAGTTTCACCCTTTTATGAGGACATGCTGCAAGCACTGCTTGAGCATCCTTTGCTTGCCCAATGAGAGGGATCTGCTTGCCATCCATCAAGTAACATCTCCCAAATGTTTTAGTAAGTGTTAAACCTAAAGCTCTAGCAATAGATGACAACATTATGTTATTTGATGCCCCTGAATCTATAATACAATTGTTGAGCTTTTGGACGTTTAGGAGGAGAGAGATATAAAAAGGTTCGGGCTTCAGAACTTCACTGTCAAGCTTATCTTCAGTATTGTGAAAGGTACAAGGATTAATCGAATTACTGGGAGGGCAAGAAGCAGATGTAGGTGTTTCAACAACAAACAAATCATTATCAACCACACACTTATGCACTGAGGACTATGAGGTAGGATCTCCTTTTACATATTTGACCAACTTGTCTAATTCCCTCGGGTTCAGTTTCAAATATTCGGCGGTAGAAAGTTGAACAGTTGAAGCTTTGCAAAATTCAATTATGTCAAAGGAGCGAGAAAGAGAAGAATTATTTTTACTTTCAATATTCCTTTGTAAAATCTTAACTTCGGGAGTCTTTGCATGAAAGGAGGAATCATTACTTGCTGGATCCTTACCCTTGAAATTAGTTCTAGTAGAGTTCACAAAAGGAGCAGGCTGGGAGGTTCATTGATTCCTTGTAAGGATTGCACATGCAGGGTCTTCAAGAGTTACCAAAATATTTCCACTTCTTTTTGAATCTGATTCATATTCAAGGTAAAAGGATCCAGAGTTGCCAAGTACTTCTTGAATCTTCTCCGCTCCAATGAATTCTCCGAGTTCATCCTTAGTGCTTCCCATTTGGACATGCCTTATCATACAGGACAAGAATTCCCATCATGATCTGAGGTAAGGTGAAAAGAGCACATAGCACCTTTATCAGGAGGGACCTCTATTTGAAATCTTTGGGGGGCAGTAGGAATTTGCAAAGTTTGCCCATAATTATACTGTTTTGGTTGTTTTCTACTTATATCTTGATATGGTTGTGGGTAAGAACCTCCAGTTTTTGGAATTTGCCTTTTCAAGGTAATCATATCGTTGACTAATCTTTGGACAACTGGATCAGTCAAAGAAGTGGAAGCTTGAGATTGACCTTGAGAAATTTGCACATCTTTTCTCCACGTCCCTATTGTTATTAGATCATCTTCAAGCTCTATAGCCTGGTTTTGTGCAGTATCAAGATTAGCTGGCCTATTCCTTCGAAGATGGAAACCAACATCAGGAGGCATAGAGTTGATGAAGAAAAATTGTTGGTTATCATCAGTTGGTCTTTTAGCCTGGGGAATTTTATGAATAATCTTATTATATCTAACTACATAATCTCTCATTGGATCATGGATCGCTTTCTTCATTTTTGTGAGCTGAGCCAAAAGTGAGTGCTCATCATCAACACTCTTAAACTATTTCTTAAAAGCAGTTTTCATTGTTTGCCAATCAGTTATAGATCCTACTTGCAAATGACTGAAGCAATCTGCTGCTCCCTTGGTAAGAGTTTAAGTGAAAAGCCTAACAGCCACATCCTCATGTTGCACTGCCAGTATCCCAGTAGCTACATTAAAGGAATTCAAATGTTCTTCAACCAAAATTTTCCCATCTCCATTGAACTTAGGTAAAACATCCCTAGCCCCTTTCAGAAGAGGATTATGAGCACCAAGAGAAAGAGGCCTGACTGTGGCACCCCATGGTTGGGCCATGATGAAAATAGGGTAAATAGTTACAAGAGGATGGGCTTGAATTCCAGAAAGTGTTAATGCTTTCCAGTGACTAGATGAGAGAGGTACTTTGGGAGTAGTTTTAGTAGGAGAAGAAGGTCTGCTTTTAGCATTCCTCTTGGGAGTGAAGTTTGTGGAAAATGATAACCCTTATAGTTCTTCAAAACAATTATCAACAACTCCCTCTCTGCTTTGTGATCTGGTATAAGGACGAGAATCCAGTGCTATTTCTTCTAGGGTCTCTAAACAATTCTTTCAACCACAACAATGCTCTTGGGTTATGGGAATTCTTCTGAACAGTTCACCTCTTTCTTTTTCTCTTTCCAAAACAAGGCAATCTTATTGATATTGTTGGTTTTGAGTTTCAGTTTCTAACCCATATGTAACATACTGATTTATTGAATGTTAACTTCCCTAGAAGAGTCACCAAAAATCTACTAGTGAATAGATTGTGTCTTTCTTTGAATTGAATTGATTCTAAGCTCTGTTACCCCTTTCAAAGACAAAAGTTCAACTAAACAATTGGATAAGTGTGACATACATCACTTCCCTCTAAATTTTAGATAGGTACAACTCCCTCCATGAGTTATTCAGGGAATAATCTAACTGAAAAAAACTGTTATGCTTTTAACCTAAAAGCACGTAAGGCTGCCCACTTCATTCTTTGATGAGAGGCCAGGCAATATACAAAATATTTTAGGATAATTTTCTACAAAGCGCTTCACCATGAATATCAAAAGAAATCAAAGCAAAGTTTAATAACACTGATTTCAGTACTTCTTAAGAATAAACAAGAGAAACAAGGTTCAGCTAAATATATTTCCAAACAACACAGAAAGAAGTGCCAGATTGATAACAACATCCATCATCGGAAAGTTAATCACAAACATTTTGATTAGATTAATATTTGCAAAGAAATACCACTCCATGGATTCAAACTCAAAGATTTTCCACCTCAAAATGCATATGATCTTTATATATGTATTTCATGCAATAAAGACATAATCAATACACGCATAAGTTCTTTCCAAGTTCAGATTCTGAAAAACTTGATCACTTCCTTCAAACCCAACTAAAAACTTCTAAAAATGTTAGTATATTTTCTAACCCTTTCTCTATCTATCTTAATCTAATTTATAGTAGTCTTTTAAAGAACAGAGGAGGTCTCCCTCAAAACTCAACCTCCTCTGAAACAATTATAAAAACCAACAAAGTATTTAGGTGACAGATGTCTCAAAGTCATTGCAAGGTTATGAAAAGCATATAAAATAAAAATAAAGCATTAGCATCGTGATATGCCTCTTCTCCATCGTCATCCTCTCCTCCACTTTTCTGGGCATCGTGGGCGGTTGCAAGCTCCTAAATTATAAACTGACTTGGATTTTTCATCACATTGATCTTTGCTTTTGCGGCTTCATTGTCCCACCTGTGTTTCACCATTATCTCTCTTGATAGTTTCAGAAATAGGATCATACCTCGCAATGCACTCCCTAACTAATTCTAGGCAAGGGATAGCAGGAGGAAAGGTTGTCGCCTCTATGAGGCCACTACTTAGAATATCTAAACCAAAAGAATTGTCAATTCCTTTAAACACCCTTTCCTTCAAGACTTCTAAATTCTCTCCTTTCAGGTTTGTATCACTGACAATGGGTTATGTGCAAGGAAGAATGAAAATATTTCCGAAAAGGTGCAGAGTGGAATTCATAATTCATAAATAACAACCCTTATTTCCCCCAATAAATTTTATTACGAGAGAGAAAAACAGCTAAAAATCACTGGAGAAGATAGGAATCAAAACTCACCTTCACAGTTGAAACCAATCGAATGATTACCAGCAAACAAACCTTCTATCAAACACTCTGCAACAAGGAAGAACAAGTTTTAGAAATTAATCACTTCATACCTTATAGCAAATGAAGTGATAAAAGCTCATTTACTGCATTAATTTCGACTATCAACTCAAATGTGTCGAGCATTGGGATTTGACATCACGCTTGTGTATTGAATGCATGGCGGCGTTTTTGGGGTAACCGCCAATTCCCAAAAATGATTAATTGCCTTCAAAAATTGGCCAGTTGACATCACCTAAGATATGGTTCAATCTTCATCATACTTAGCAATAAATGTGCCATCATGTCATTTAGTCCATGTGACCCACCTGATTTGAACATGCATGAACAATTTGAACTGACTTCATGAGGGTTCAGGTAGTTCAAAGCATACGCTGTGCCAAGGAAATTTTACTTTGAAAAGATTAACTTTTGTTAACTGTCGCTGGCCTTTTGAACTTTATCAAACATGTTGAACATCAATGAACTGTTTGAACTAGGTTCAAACGATTCACCATTTGGAGAACGAGGATGTGAAACATCATCCACGGTCGTGAAATAAAACTGTTGTAAAACACTTGAGTGAACGTTAGTCTGGAAACATTTTAGACACAACTGAGAACCTGCGATACCTAAATGAACATTATTTACTCCTTTCAAAATGGTTCAAGGGGTTCATGAGGTTCAAACAGACCATTGAAACTTGGCTCTTCGGATTAAGAGATTATTTACAAGTGGATTAAGGATTGAACCAAGGAATTTTTAACAAGATAAAGTCTCAAATAAAATTTTGTAGGGCAACTTACTCTTGTTATGAGGGATGAATGACAGGATAACACATGTTTACATTTATGTCATAATTCTCATACTCTTTCACATAGGATTCATCAACATTTACCAAAGGAATGTTTACTAGTATCCTCCTATTGTTTGCAATTAATATTTCTTTTGTTCTTGCATCTATCACTCCTTTCAAATTAACAAAACATATTAGTCCCATAAATGTGTTAAATAAATCAATTATCTCCAAAACTATCACCACCCCAAAATCTACAAATTGCTTTATTCCATGTATACTGACTTATACATTCTTCTAAGTACCCAATATCTTTATATTAGTTCCAACCGCTAGGCTTATTTTGTAGGGAGTTGGCTCAAGTGTCGACTTTCATAAGTATTCGCATATCCTCTTTGGTAGCAGGTTCACATTTGCCCCTAAGTCCAACATAACTCTATTGATTCACATGCAATGATTCCAAAGGTTAATCATTATTGGTCTAGTCTTCTAGTTCTTTCCTACTATCCAAACTATGGTGTTGACTTCTTATTCCAATACTTGTTGAATTTGTTTAATTTTTTTACTATATCATGTTGTCTTGAGCCAACACTATCTATGCCATTTGTTTCAGAACTCTCTCTTCTTGCTCAATAAAATAACTAGATTGTTCCTCCTCTTTTTTCTAATCTTCTTCTACTATCCTCATGGTCCACTCAATGAATTTCTCATGCTTCTATTTGGTAGGGAAAATTACTTCCTTCTCTTCTAAGCTCCCATCTTCAATTGTTACCATTTTCTTCTTGTTAGTGTTAGTTCCTTTTTTGGTTACCACTATGGTTTTCTCTTCTTCTTTTGGTTTAGGTTATATGTGGTACTCATCTTCTTCTATGCTACTCTCTTCTAAAGTCTAGCCTACATCTTTCCTAGCTCTGCAACATCTCCTTGTTTCTTCTAGAGGCGTCTTTGGTACCTTTTGGAGAAGCCTACTCCTCTAGTTGTATTTGAGCTTTGTGGATCATCACTTTGGGTTGGTGTCACACTGTTGTAATGTTGGCATGCATTCTCATGATTAAATAGTTCATGATCTTCTTGAACACAAAAACCACACTTATTCCTCTTTTCTCTCCAATGCTTAGTTGTATAATATCTTATCTTTCCAAATTTGAAACATGTAGCATTTGATCACCTTCCTCTGCAATACGATCCATTATTTTTTTAAGGCTCTTGATTTTGTATCGTGTTAGAATTTCTTTGGTTCTAATACCATGACAGTACTTTGTATCCACTGTGTTGAGCATATAGCTTGCTTTCTTCTAGTCCTTTCACATATTCCATATCTGTATCATAATTTGGTTCTTCTCTCACCCAACATCTTGAGAAAGGTAGTCTACTATCCCATCTTCATCCCATTGTCTACAAGTGCTATAATATACAGAATATGATTTTTAGACTATATGAAGATCAACCCTTAGTGCATACACCTCCTTCTCTCCAATCTCCTTAGGGAATTCATTTCACATGTGTCCCTCTTTTCCATAATAAGAACAACATATGTTTTTCCTTGGAGCTCCTATCTCTTTCTTCATCAGCTCCTATCACACCTACAACTATTCAATCTCTATCTGCAATTGTTCCACATTTTTATTTTCCATTTCCTTCTTTGTCTTGTGCCATTATTGGTTTTCTATCTAGTAGGCTAATGTCACCAATTAAAATTATGTAGCAAAATATCTTCCTTCTAAATCCATCCTCATTTCTGGTGTTACAATAAAAATGAACCACTCCATATTCTACTTGTCATTGATAGGTTCTTCCAGTCTCTACATTACTTCTTTGAATCTCCTATCAAATTATGTGATTGACTAATCTTCCCATTGGGATAATTCCCTCAATTTTGTGATTCCTTTTGTAGGGAGTTTCAGGCTTTCAATTTTTTTTTAAAATGCTCTTTGCACCTCATCTCATTCCTTATAATTTTGTGGATATGCTTTGTGGTACCATTTTAGTAGTTCATTCATCATGGAACCAATGAAATAAAAGTTTTTTTGTCACGCATTTCATTTCTGCTCTACCATATGAGCTCCAATAAAAAAATATGCTCCTTGGGATCACTTGTGTCCTTCTCAAAGATGGGCATCTTCCTCATGTTACTCATGATGTCTTCTTCTTCAAAGGTTTTCCCTCCCCGAATTTTCAAATTCCTTGGTGTGTTGTTTCCTTGGTCTCTCCACTTGATTATCTAATTATTGCTCTCTTGACTGTCCAAATTTTTTATGTAAGTTGTCAACAATCCTAACTTATTTGTGTTTTTTTTGTTTCTTCTTTGCTCATAGTATTTATATCTCATGTATTTGGCATAGGGGATAGCTCTTGGTCTCTATTCAATGCATTGTATATTTCTAGGGATGATGCTTTGTGAATAGGTGGCATTCATTCATATTTCACTAGTATTACCTTAGGATTGAGATGATTTTCCACCACAACCTCTTTGTTCCCTTTCATGACATTCCTAGCTTCTAATTCATTTATGTCACATCGGTGTTCTCAGTTGCACTCTCTTCCTTTATTTTCAATTTCTTTTAGTCTTCTATCGTATATTTCCTCTCTTTCTTGAGTCTTCCTTCCTTTCCTTTCACTATTGCCTTAATTTCTAAAAAAATCATTTTCCCACCTTGAGCTTAAAATATTGGTTCATATCTTACTCTTATCCATGACACGCTACTTAACATTGTGAAGTCTTGTTAGCAGTCAGGGTTCTGTCCAACCTTTGTACCTAGTCGACAAGTTAACAAGTTCTCGAATCTTTCTTTTAGATTCAAAAGTTCAAGAAGTTCCCGACTGACTGACTATCCTTGAAATGTCAGTAGTCCCTGTAATACACTTTTTCTTGTAGTCAGTCAATCAAGTTATAATGGAACCCATGTACCCTTCGCTAGTCTAGTTTATCAATTTAACATTTTTCCAACAACTTGACTCAAAGCATTTCAACCCTCAAGGCGTTGTCTTTTCATGACATCAACCAGTTCTGTTCATTTATGACCAGTAGAGGATAAAAGACATAAGAAGTATGTTAGCACACTTTTCAAGAGAAGTTGTAGTACCTTAGCTAGTAGAATTTAATGCCTTAATCTTTAAAATGGCTGCCATCTTTCTAATTTCTTTTTCATCCCAAACATGCAATGACAAAGAGTTCTAAGTTTTCTTGTATCATAAAGGAGGTTGTAGAGAAGTAGAGAGATGGGTTAGAATCATTTTTTCCCATTTTTATACCCTCGTCTCTTTAAGTCATTCTTTTGAGGCGAGTTGTCTTGAAGACCTTAGATATTTCCTTCATGGCCCTGTGAAGACCTTAAATATTTCCCTCATGGCCCTATGAAATATTTTCTTTTTGCTTGGTTTTTTCTCTATTCTTCACTCCAGGGTCCTAAAAATGGAACCAATGTTAGCAAGAGGAATGGAGAAAGTAAATTCTAGAGATTGGTACCCCAAAGTTATCTTGTATGGTCATTTTATACCCTAGAGGACACAATAAGAGAAATCAACATATGTGAAAGTGACTTAATAAGCCATCCATACATCATCATCAACACAAGAAACAATAGTAACATAGAATTGGACTAGTAACATATTCAATTATATTATATTTTCATATCAAAATACAAGGTTCTCATTCTTTGCTTTGAATATATCACAATATATCTCTCTATTATATCGTCATATCAAAATGCAGGTCTTAGTTTTTATTTATATCTTTTGGATATGATTTAAAATATAAATACATATACGATTCCCAAGAAGGGTTATATCTCCTAGAGTCGGCTAAGGATATATTTCTATACCACAAAATATATGTGGTAGCCTTAAGTTGACTCTATTCTTGGTGCTTAGCCTACCAAAATTAAAAATGAACACAATTTAGACTTTCTACAAATGAATCAAGCATAATGCAATAGCCAATGATCTACAATAAAAAATGCAAGTGTACAATGAACTCTCCTTGCACATATAGATTAAGTAGGAAGTAGGAAGGTGAAATAGAATGACTAAATAACTATTTAATTGGTGTGACACATGTAGAACACTTGGGACAATTGTGAAGGCATGTGTCTAGTATCTATGAAGTGAGACAATTAAACCACTAAGTGAACTTAAACTAGTGTGAGTAGTACTATTGGGTGTATAAACTAGATAATAGATAACTAGATGCATAAAGGAACTTTTCATGGTAACACTCCCCCTCTTAAGTGAAACTTAGGGAGTAGACCAATAAAAATGTGTCCCAACTAAAGGAAAATGGGAGCATCCCAAAAAGACCTCTGAGGTCTAGTATGCACATTTAGTATCTTGTTTCTTTAAAATAGATTTCAACAAGTTGATACAAGTATATACTAATATGCTATAATAGTTAAAATATACATAGTTGTTTTTTCATTGATTAAACCTTAAAGGAGATATCTTGTAATTGACATATTTTTGTAGATCTAAGGAAGTTTTAGCAACATTTTGGCATATAGCTTAAATACTACAAATTAAGAAACAAGAAGAATGATATAGAAGAGAAAACACAAATATACATGGGGAAGAACCTTTCGGGTAAAAAATCCCACACTCCAAAACATTGAGCCAATGTATTATTCAGTAACAAGTTACAATAAATTTAGGCTCTAAGAATTTTCATGGATATTTACATCTTGCTCCTCTTTTGGAAGAAATTTGACAACATAAATCCTATGCGAATCAATCTCCTCTCTTAAACTCCTCTAGCAAACACTTGTATAAATATAGAGCTTACAATGCATTAAATGTCAAGTTTACAAAATCCACTCTTTAGCATGCAGATGCCACATGGAAGGTGCCTAATACATTACAAATGCAAAACGTAACTTTCTAATTGACAACTCATGCAAAATATGCAGTTTCCAATTATTACCAAACTTGCATAAGAAATAATAGCTGCCAAATAAGTGATTGCACATCCAAAGGAATCCATATTCCATGTAGAATCAATATGAAATAAAAACTTTATGTATGCATAACTTTGACATAAATAGAAACTTCCAAACTTGACTCCCCAAAGTGGGTGCCAATTTCCTAAATAATAGGAACTTGTCATAGTTAACTTAATAATGCCAAGATGCATGTCACCAAAGTGTACCTCTAAGAATTTTTTACAAAATCATCTCTCCAAATGAGCACCCAAGTGACGAGTGGTACTCTATTGAGATCTCCTCACTTAGCATGTGGGATTCTCCTCCCATATGGGCACAACCTATAAAGTTCACACTTAGGATATAATGAATAAGGAAATGAATAAGGGGCATTTGTCATCCCTATTAGTAGGAGTATTTGGAATAGATGGATTGGATGGGTGTTCCATAGTGGTAGCCAATATTATCTCCTACCTTACCAAAGAATACTATCTCTATTCAAGACCCATTAATTATTTGAAGCATAATTAGATTAGCTTCTTGGTTGAGTGATATTTTCAAAGCTATTGGTCTATCCCTAATACATCAAATATAGTTAATAATTAATGGTAGGACTCTAAAAGGTTGAGACACCTTAATCCCAACATTGACAACATGAACTGGTAAGGTACTAATGTACAAAAGCTCACAAATGGAGTAAAGGAGAAAACCTAGTGGTAAAAAATTCCTCTCCAAAAAAGAGAACTATATACAAAGGAAAGGGGACTCAAGACCCCCCAAGGACAACTTAATTCACCCTAAGAAATTGGCACAACACAAGCTAGTGAGGTGATGCTCATGGTTTAGTGAAGATTTTTGCAACCTTATCCTTAGTGAATAAGTAATCTAAAATTAGAACACCATCATGGATAAGTTGTTGAATGAAGTGCATTTGAATTTCTATGTTCTTTATCCATTGATGCTCAACTAGTCTATGTGAAATATGAATTGCACTTTGGTTATCACACCAAAGTATAGTTGCAGACACTTAAATTAATCATTTTAATTAATTTATTTGAATTCATCACATAATTAATTTATTAATTGTGCCAATTCCTCTTCCTTCCCAATGCTAATTAAATATAATTAATGTTGTCACTATAGTTTATTGATTGATTTATTTAATAAATCAAACTATCTTTATTCTTCTAAAATCCCTAAAATTAATTCTCTACAAATTCCCCCTTTTAATTAATTAATTTCAATTAATTAATTAATCTAGGTGATTCCTACAAATCACCTTTTTCCTAATCTATCATTAACCTAATGAATTCTTGTAGAAGCCCCCTAATCTCACTTATCATTATTCTTTTAATTTTTTATTCCCTCCACTCATTCTCTCTCCTAGTCAAATCCTCCTACAAATCCCATTTACCCTAATCCCACCTAATCATTCTTCTAATCCCTCTCCTAATGAGTTTCTAGTGGCTAATCCTCATGATTAGCCACAAAGTCAACTCCTTGTCCCTTCCATCCAACCACCTTCCTTAAATGCCCTTTTCCTAGGTGAATGTGAGATTTTCAAAATATCACATTCCTCTAGACATCCCCTCCTCCAAGGAATTTTTAATTCCTCCTTATTCCTCCAATCCCTATGATCATCCTTTTTGAAGAATTTTAAATTCCTCATCCCCATCTCTCAAGGAATATTTTATTCCTTTCTCTTCCCTAAGCACATTGTGAAGTCTTCCCAATGAGCCTTGAGGATTGTGGAGACAAGAAGTGCCTTTAAGGCACATCTCTTGATCTCCACACTTGTCTTGTCACCTCCTCTTGGGCCATGTGTGGACTCACATGGAATCCTGACCCTTCATCTTGGATCAATCCTATCCCTCTATTTCTTCTCCTCTTCTCCTATAAATTGAGGACTCCATCCCCTTGTTTATCATCTCCAAGTCAAGTAAGTCTATGCTGGTAGTTTGAGTTCAAGAAACCATCCTCATACCCACATTATGCCAAAATTTGCACTCATCCATACTTAGTCATTTCATCCTTCCTTGTCCATCCATTGTGCACAAATATCGGAGAGCCAATCACATATCACCATTGGACCAATCCAAACAAGCTAAGAAGGGGTGCATTCTTGGCTTCAACAAGAGTCCAAACTGGAGGAACAAGAGAGCTCTCTTGAAAAGGTATACAATGTTGTTTTCTTGTCTTTTATTTTAATTTTTTGTGTTTGTTTGGATTTGAATTAACAATCTACCCTTGAAAAGATTTTCCCTTGCTTCAATAGTAAATTATTTGGTGGATGACCAAAGTCTATCATAAGCTACTGAAGACATAATACCTCTTAGATAGTAAGAACTACTCCTCAATACTTAGCATCAGTGGATGATAATGCAATAATAGTTTTCTTGGTGCCCATGTAACTAGACTAGAACCAAGATAGAAAACAAAACCTAAAGTGGACTTATGAGAATCAAAATCTCATGCCCAATCTAATTCTATGTAGGATATTATCTATGAAGCCCCTAGTGTGTAGTGAATTTCAAAATGAGTGATGCCATAAATGTACCTAAAAATATGCTTGACTTCCTTCTATTAACTCTCATTAGGGTCATATGAAAAATAAGAGATATGCCCAATAATAAAGGAAATATCAACATGAGTGTGGACCAAAAGACTACCAACTAACTATATGCACAAAGTAGCATCAACACTAGGTGTTGTGAAAGTGGTAGTCAAAGTGACACCAAATGAAAATGGTGTAGGCATGGGCTAACAATCACTTATATGAAACTTATTCAAAGAAAGTTAAAGGGATATTTTTGCTAAGATATAGTAATACCCTCAATAGAATAAAGAACCTATAGACTGAGGAAATTATGCAAAAGCCCATGATCTATCATGTCCAAATGTGTCATCAAATTGTGTTGAATATCTCTAAGCATGGATGATGAACTACTAGTGAGAATCAAATTGTTGTCCTATAAGAGTAGTACCAAAATATCATCTCCATGGTTTTGCATGTGGACTATGTGATTAAAGTGGTAATGTATGAAACTGAGTGAAAGTAAGAAGCCATCAATCTTCTCATACCAAATACTTGAGGCTTGTTTGAGACCATACAAAGAACGTCATAACCTACAAACAAGTGAAGAGTCCTAAACAAAAGTTGGAGGCTACTCCATAGATATTTCCTCATGCAGATTACCGTGTAGAAAGGAACTCTTCACATCCATCAGATATGTTGGCCATCTTTGAGATGCAGCAATAGAAGGAACAAGGCAAACTAAATCCATCTTGGCTACAAGGAAAATTTTCTCTAAGTAGTCAAAACCCCCAACTTGTGAAAACCCCTTAGCTACAAGATGTGCCTTGTATCTCTCAATGAAAAAATGAAATACATACTTGGTGGATAGTATAACCACTTCTACCAAGCCATTTTTATTCCCTTATAAAGATAAAGTAAGCCCCATGTATTAATCTTCATCAATGAAGAATACCCCTTCGACATAGCATTGTCCCAGTCTAAAATATTCTACGTGCACATTCTTCAGTATGACCCACCTTGGAATCTCTTCATTTAAAATATATTGGGACCAAGGGACACTCCTAAAATAGAGTTACCTATATTTTGAACTATTTAGCAAGGACCCTCTCTTGCATGGAATGATACTTAAGACAATAATAAATAAACCTTTTTTAACCATTCTAGAAAAAGACACATGTAACCCTAGCTTTTTCCTCCATAGTTATAGATCCAATCATCCAAAACCTTCCTTATTGGAATACTACTATGATCAACAACCACAAAAAATATAACCACATTTTAAACCTTGGTTTCTTCCTTATTCAACACACACAATAGATCATCATTGGGATCAACATCTAGAGTACAAAGGCCAGAGGAGGATTGTTACCCTCCCTCTCCTTTGTCTTCTCAAAAAATATCAAGACCTCCATGCTTTAATTTTTCACCTCAAACCTAGTAGAATCTAAAAATTTCTCAACCTCACAACCTATAATTGCATCCTTCAATGATTTCTCTAAGGAATTAATTCCAGTAGAAGTACCATGTTTTGCCAACTCCCTAGGAGACTTCTTTGAGGCCTCACTACCTCTGAGATTTTTATGTGAAGTTACCAAACACCTAAGTGACATGGGAGGGATATTACCAATTCAAACATTTCTAAACAAAAAAAAAAAGGAAAAATTGAGGTGTGAAAACAAATACACATTGAGGAACCAACAAAGCAACCTAACCCAAAAGACCACCCAAGGGAACAAAAATTGGTCCTCAAGGCAGACAAGGGCATGAAGAATCATTAGGAGGCCATAGAAAGTGCATAGTAGGTTATTAATGGAAGATGATTGTTGATCTCTCAACTAAACCATAGAAATATCTCCAACCTTCCCATATAAACTCTAGGTTCCTCACATAATTCACTCAAAATTACCCACAAACAGGTGTTAAGGATACTGGTTTCCTGAAGAGGGATCCATGTTATGTAAATTTTATTTCAAGAAATGTTTTGGGAAATGTGATGGTCAACTTGGGCTTTAATTATCCTTATTTTAATATTGTGATAATTCTTAGGTATAATTTAATTAGATGATTTATAGTCTTACATTATGATTCATGGTTTTCTCTTCCATTATGATATGACAAGGAGGTTTTAATATAGGAGGTATTAAGAAGTTATAGATGATACAATTTGAGAATTTTTATCTCTTGTAATCTTTTGAACTTGATAAAAAATTTCACTATTTTTCTTTTTGAGTAAGCATTTTCATAACATTCAAATGAAAGTTCTTTAACAATTTTTATAAAGGTATAAATTTTAAAGCATACACAAATTATTCATTAAAACATCTAATATTCATCCAACTAAGAACATTTATATCTAAACAAAACAAGAGATGTGATATAGCTCAAGTCCCTGCCTATTTATTAAAAATTGATGAGTTATTGTTTTTTGTGAAAATAATATAAGGATTGTTTGTTATTTGGATTTCATAAGGAGATTATTGATTGATGTTATGTGTTTTTTGGCTTGTTTGGTACCTCAGGCCAATTGTCGTTTTGTTTGGTGCCATTTTTGTTTTGATGTTTGTTAGTCCACCTGCAATTTTTTTTCTCTTTTAAATATTCAAATTCGCGGGTTGCCTTTTGTTCCTTTACTTCCGTCAGGTTATTTGTTCTCCTTGTACTTGAACCATTGAACTCTTTTTAAAAAAAGTTCGAATGGTTCAAGGTTCAAAGCGCGTTTTAAAAGAGAGTCATTTTTGGTCTTTGTCATTGTGTGAACAAGTGCGCTTTTGTTTGTGGTCATTGAAGTTTTGAACCAGTTGAACCAAATGTCAAGCGGTTCAAGGTTCAAAGTCCAAAATGCCTTTTGATGAGTCGCGACAATGTATCGTTATATGACGAGTGTGAGTCCTTATGTTTTGAGTTGATATGCGACCTTGAACCTTGAACCAAATTTCAAGCAGTTTAAAAGGTTCAAGGTTCACATTTAATAGTCCTTTTCTTTTGCCGCTCGTTCCCGGTGTTGTTTTGTGTGCTGCCCACTCACTATTATATTTCTTAAGTGAGCTTGAACCGATGAACCTTTTTGTCAATTGGTTCAAGGTTCATGGGTTCATTTCAAAACTAAATCTAAAGCTTTTTGGTGGAAATAAAAGCGGTACGACAAGAAGGAATATTCCCTTATTTGGCAATTTAAAATTCTAAATGTGGAAAGTAATCACGAGAACATCAAATTACTTGTGTGGAAGTGATGGATAATTAAGAAGGTGTTCATTTGTGTCATTTCACCTTGACTTCACACGCTTTGGTAAATCATGCTGAAGCATGTGTAGCTCTAAAGATATTTATCTATCCGATTGAAGGAAATGTGTATGAATATATTTCCATATTGAAGAAGGTCACAACTGCCATAATTTAATAAATTGGAGGCGCCGAAGGTAAAACCAGCTCTATTCTCCAGAAGAATTTCCAGTTTTCACGGTGTTAATAGGTAAGTTCAATTGATTTCTCCTAAGTTGTGTTTCTTTGAGTTTTGAGGTTTTTATCAGTATAAAAAAGGGAAATCTCTAAATTGTTGGGGTAGGATACTATCTTCTTGTTAAAATTTCTTGGTTAAGGGAGTAGATAGTTAACATGAGGCCAATGCTGCCGAAGCTTGGCTAGACCTCATGTCTAGTGAGTATTTTGCCGGAATTGGAAGACACCTCCTTAGTTCATGTAGATTTAGGGGATTTCCTGGAAAGAACCAAGAACCATCAGACCAGTTCATTAATGGAAAAGATAGTTAAGAGTGGTCTTGTGGAAGCTGCTGCATTCCCGCTCGTCGCACCGTGCCCAGATTTAGTGTTGGCATGCATGAACATATATGACTCTGAGAATAGATGTATTAGAAGCAATGATGGTGAGGAGTTGGTTAGTATTAATAGAGAAATGGTGATGGCAGCAATGGGTATTTCACATAAGGATGAGTATGAGGAATAGACTATTGGGAGTTCGTATGCCCATTTCTCTGAAAAGAAGAGCAAGTACAGGAGTGTAATTGCTAGAAATTGGCTCTTGAAGATTCAGAAAGGAGGATCATGGCTACCCAAGCCCCTGACCAGAGAGAACTTCATCATAGAGGTACGAGACATTGTTATACTTTTGAACAGAGTAAAGGGGAATACACATTCCTTCTATTGGGAGGATTGGATGTACTTTTTCATCCAAGTGATTCTATCCGGTGAGAAATTTCTGGATTGGTCTCAAGTAATTGCAGAGAGACTTCACGAAGGATTGAGCAATTTTGTGGGGATGACAAGGTTTTACATGTCTTCCTACCTTTTCTACATTTTAGCTTGCACAAGGGATTGGCCTGGACTACCTAATGAACCTTGGATTGATAGAATGAGGGTTTACAATTTTTACCCTCTGTTGCAACAACAAAGACATGTTGAGCAGATTGACAGGTGGAATGGAGTCTTCGTAGGGAGACTTACCTTTGAGCTTCAGGGTGATGCAAGTAGGAGAATATCTATTGAAGCTATGGAATTTGTGAGTATATATGGAAGTTTCTTTATCCAATTTCCTTGGTTTACTTACATACGGGTAGGTGGCTTTGAAGGCCAACCATTCAAACTACCTAGGTACACTTTTGATAGCTACGTGCTTATAGAAGTGAGCAGGCAATTGGCCTACATAGATAAAAGATCAGGAGCAAAGGGCGAGTTCGGGGTGGTATTTCCCATTGAACTCAGATATTACAGTTGCAAGTCTATATTAGATGCCTTGAACCTAGAACTAGAGTTCAAAAGGATGAACCTGCAGCCATATGTGGCAAGGCAAAAATTTGACAACAAGGGTTATGCAAAGGAGAACCTTAATGTAGATAGTCATTTTTTCCATGAACCTTAGATAGAGGATTATTGGGAGAACTGCAAGGATGAGTATGAAGTGAGAAAGAGACTGTGGTCCAGATTCACTTTGCAACAAATAACTACCATGAGGCTCCCAATTAATATATCCGGCATATCAGAAGATACAGAGAGGGATATTTTGGATCCTGAGTTTGATACCGAGATTGAAGGAAAACCAATCCTAGAAATTGACTGGAACAAAAAGGAAGATGATAGTATCCAAACAAGAACCTTCAATGTTGTTAGGAGAATAGAGAGATGGTTGAGGAATCAAAAGTTCAAGGAGGGACCCCACATGTCCTCACACAAATCAAGAATTGATTCATACATTATGGTTCAATCTCCTATTTCTGCCACCAATGAAGTTGCTTATGTTGCAGGTGTCTCAAATCCCATTGTAGAGAAAATTCAACCAAGAAGGTAAAAAAGGTCACCATCTAGTCTTACAACTGCCCGAGTAACTCAGTCCAGAATAAAAAAGAAGAGTAGGGAGCCTGTCCTGAAATAGGTCATTGTAGACTTGGACCCCAGTGAAGAGCTTGAACAAACAATGGATTGACAGGATCAAAGCGAGCCCGAGATGCAAGAAATGGACACAAAGAAAGAAGTGGAAATTCAATAGGATGCCATGAATACCTTGGTAATTGTTACTTCACTAGATGCATGTACCACTCCACCACCTAAGGAACCTACAATTGCACCAAGATGGCTGGAAGCCGCCATTGGAAAAAAGAGGAGTGTGGTGCCGGTCACAATTCCAATGGAGGACATGGTTAACATATGCTTGGGAAAGACATCAAAGCCAAAAAAGCTCAAAACACAAGCAATGCTTGATGTGGATGACACAACAGGTCACTGGACAACCGAAGTTGCCAAACCCATTCCTGGAAGAGATGCAGACAAGGATAAGGAGAAGGATTTCATTGTGGAGAAGATATATTTGGGGGTTGCTTAAAGGGTTGTAGATGTTAAGCATCTGGAATCCTCCATGAAGAGGATAATTTCAAGGACTTGGAAAGATGAAAAGGATAAAAGAGAACTGAAACAAGTTGTCACACAAATGGTTGAGTACATCAATGCTATCCACAACCTAGACCCCCAACCATTATCATAGATACCAATGTCATTTGACCCTAAATCACCAGCAAACCAGAAAATGATAGATCAAGTTCAAAGGAACAAGGTAGTGACAAAGATGTTTAATAAATGGTTGGACCTGATAATACAACAAGAGTCAGTTTATATTAGTAATCTGGTTAAAGTTTATAAGGATGTTGAAACTGTGAGTAAAGAGCTTGAACTGGAAATGACCACCTGGGAAAAAGAAAGGATTAAGTGGGTAGCAGTCCTCGCATAGATGAATAATGTTCAGAAGTATGGAGTGATGAAATTTCTGGCTGAGAAACCGGTGGAGAACTTGGATGACAATGTATTGTACGTGTCAAAGAAAAACGGGGAATGGTGCAATTCGATCATCAAGCAGGGCCATGAAGAATCCACCGAGTTACTCAAAGGATTGACTGACTTGATTGACACAATGTAGAAGGACCACGATGCAGAAGGACCTCAAGTGTATTGATATTCAACTCATGAAGGAGGGCGCCAAGGTAATTGAAGAAGCTGCAGACGGATCCAGTTCATTCAGACAACAAAATCCTTGACCACTGATGACTTTTCAAAAGCGGCAAGGATTGAATCAATGCTCATTGTCTATTCGGACCATTTAGAGGTTCACAAGGTGAAAGTTACACAGGTAAATATGGACAAAGAAGTTTGGAAGTAGAGGATCTTGCACATCGGTCTGCCCTATTTCCAAGTCATCTTAAACTTCTCGACAACACACCATGAATGGCTTGGTTTTGCGGCAAAGCAAGACAAGTCCGTAACCTCCTCTACCACAGTGGAAGCCTAGTTGATCCAAAAATGAAATGCTAGCCTTTTAGTGGCTGTTAATTTAGTTTTCTTTTATGTTGCTTTAAATGGTTTCTTTCACCTAGGTGAGAGTAAACATTATTTGATCATGTAAAAACTATGGCCTGGTGGCTATTTAAGCTGAAGAGCTTGTCTTTGTATAGGTTCCGAAAACTGTGATTTTGGGAGCAATAGATAAAATTTTGGTTTCTGATATGAATTGTTTGGATGATACAATGACTGGTTATCATGAAATGTTGTGTTATCTTTGAATCTGTTCATTTTGAGATTTGTAACCTTTCTTAAGTTGTTATGGGCACAATACATTTTGGTGATCAGTTATCTTTGTATTTCTTCTCAGTTCATGTTTATTATTGGTTGTTGGACGACTCGCATTGAATTGATTTGCTTGATCCCCCTTGCCCTATGAGGCATGAGAGACTATCACTCGAGCCATTAGTTTTTGCTGAGTCCGAATTTTGTTTTGAATTTATACAACAAGTATGTTATAAATCAGAGTCTGTGAACTCTCCTTTGAATATTCTTTGAGACATTTTCCTATGTTGCAGTTTTGAAGGCGTTTATTTGTGTTGATGGATAAATGCTAGAGCCTTTCAATGCGTTCTGGTTAAAATTGTTAGCATATCAATTGTATAATAACTTCATTGTAAATCATACGAGGAGCTGCCCTCTAATGCAGAGGTTGAATTTTCATTAATTCTTCCAACTGTTGGTATATTTGTTTCTTTCTAAAGGGTAAAACGGAATCATATTTTGCTTTAAGAAGATAATAGTTAAAATTTGAAGGAGACAAATCTGTTAACCAACAATGTTGAAACAAACATACAAATATTTTAGCAATGAAAGTGAAAGAAGACATTTGATGGAGTAATCTGATAGTAGCCTAAAACTAGCAATTGCACCTTGGTGTGCAATAGGTATGCCAAAGAGGTGTGGAAGATCAATTAGGGAATTTGTTGGTCTATTAGTTGCATACTCTTGTGCATGAAATGAGGTTAACTGGTAGGCCATTTAACAAGTGATGTTGTTTGTGCAACAAAGGTCTTAACAAAGAAATGATATCTTCAAATCAACTATGCATCTACTTACAAAGATCTAATTAGGAATGAATAAAACCTATGAATCGGGAAGATAATTAGGCTAATGTTATGTTCATAGTAGGGAGAGATGTGTTGACTTCTCTTTTTCCATTTGTCCTTGATGACAAAATTTTTGGTTTGATTTTTACATTGCATCTTGGTGATTGATTCTGACACATGACATTTGGTTCATTGGCACCTATCGAGATAGTATGACAATGATGGAGTAACATTTTTGAGTAACACTGATAGAGTAAACTACTCTGATATCAGTATATCAGAATAGCTAGACCAATAGGACCAAGACAATTTTAATTTCATGCAATACTTGTATGGACAATTCATGATGGCCCAGGGCTAACACATTTTTGCGGTATGTTATAATGTTCAACTTGCACACTTTAATAATGTTTAATTTTTTAAAGTATAAATCGTGGATTTTTTTTAAAAAATCCACTCAATATATATAATTATAAAAATTAACATATTTAATCCAATTATACATGATCTTGTAGGTCTTCAAACAAAAGGAAAATTTGCATGTCCAATTTGTGGTTCAAAGATGAAATCTCATCATTCAACAAGTTTAGGAAAGTAGGTGTTTGATGAGTATAAGCACTTCCTCCACAAAAATCATAAGTATCGAACTACTGAAAAATATATTTTCAATGGGAAAGCAGAGACTACATCAAAACCATGAAGAATGAAACCTCACCTATGGAAGCTAGAATATAATAGAATTAATTGTTAAGGTAATGTCATTCAATCTAATTTTTTATCTATCATATATGATATGTTTGAAATTTATATTTTTATATTGTGTTTTGTTTACTCATGTTGTAATTGACGATGATTGTCGTTGTTAACTTTTTAAAGTTATATGCTTCATGAAGGTTGTCAAGGCATTAATTACCACCTTCCAAAGTGACTAAAAAGTTATCCCAGACAATTTAGTAGGCTGCCCTACTATGCGCAACTACAAATTGTGAATTTGTTTGATACTACACATATTGGAAAGAATATAAGAGAGACATTATGAAAGGCATGACAAAGAAAAAAATGTCAAAATTTGTAGTGACATTCAGAAATCCAATCATGCCATGAAAAATGTCATTCAATTAAATAGCCATGAAGACCAAATTAATATAAGTGTCCTTCCTTGGTTATTAATAGAGCAACAAAGCAATGCTATAAAAGAGGTCATACAAAAAAATTGTTTTCCCATAGGATTTGCTGTGAACATAAACACTCATAACAAAGAGAAGTGAATTTGTGTCAGGGATGAAAACACATGATTGACATACCTTCATTAAGGTAATTCATGTTCTTGTATATTTTTTATATATTTGTATACTACATGTACTTTTCATTGTATTATGTTTAGTACTAGTTTTGGAAAAATAATGAAAGGATCATTTTATAATTATTGCAGTACGTTCTAACTCTATCTCTCCCAGACCACTTCGACAATAATGTCAAGCAGGTTATATATGATCTTGGAAAATACATGAAGTAAGTAGTGTTATTTATTCAATATGTTGTATAGGTATTATATTTGCCATTTTTTTTACTTATTATGTATTATATTGCATATAATTTTGTTAATTCTTGTTAATATATTTGCATCTCGAATCACTTGTAGATGGTTGTCATCTAAAGAAATCCATAAAGAAGATATTAAATATTGGAAGACAAAAATTCCTCATCTAATATGTGAAATGCAAAAGTGTCTACCTTCAATATTTTTCAAAGCACAAGAACACTACCTCATACACCAAGTTGAGGAGATTGAATTGTGTGGACCTGTACACATAAGGTCAATGTGGATGGTTGAGAGGGACTTGAAATTTTTTAAGGCTTTGACAAAGAGCACAAACTGAGGGTTTTGTGGTGGAGGGATATATGGTATACCAAACTATGGTGTACATTACTGAATATCTTCCTAAGTTTGTGACAAAGATCCATGTAGATCACATTTGGGATCCCAACTCCATTAAAAAATTTGAAGGGGAGTACCTGATGGGGAAAGGTAGATTGGGGAAAGTGAGAGGTAATTATTGGATGTTCATGGACATTACTCTAAATACATTTTACATTTGGTTTATATATATATATTGTAGTTAATTAATTCTTAATCTTCAATATACATCAATTGTAAATTTCTAGTTATTTTTTCTACAGTTTCTTGAGAGTGAGATGCATTTCATTTCTATTTCACAAACAATCTTGATTGGATGATGATATGGATTGAACGATGTCAGCAATCTTGTCACGCATTAACATGGGAAGGTGTGGTTTGATTGGTTAAAGAAGCTCATCATAATGGAGATTCTAATTTTACACCAAGGGAAATTGATTTAGCATATGGTTTAAGAGATAAACAGGTATGTATAAATATATTAATCACCCATATTATTTTATTTTTTTCAATTGTAATGATGTATATATATATGTTGCTTTTTGCATACATTCGACCAAGAATAAATATGTTTATCAACTAGCGATACAATAATTTTTACATGTTTGACATATTGCAGGTGAAACACTACAAGGCTATGTGGTGCAATGGTCATAAATTTTGCATCAAAAAGTTGGATGGCACGAAGAAAACTTGTGATTCTGGGATAACTGCAATATTTCAGGTGACTAATATTTCATCTAGAAGTGACATACATCCTCAAGTCTTAGAAAATTGATACTATGAGATTTTGGATGGTATACTTGAGTGTGACTTTGGGTCCTTTAAATTAGTTCTTTTTTTCGTCCAATGGTACATGATACGATTGGATGAAAATGATCATGATAGAACTGTTATTGAACATGATAATGGATTTACAATGGTCAATACATGGTCATTTGAGCGAGCTGAAAATGAGTCCTATTTTCTTCCAAGCCAATGTGAGCAGGTATTTTACTCAGAGGTTCCACATAAATTGGGTTGGTAATTTGTTGTAAGACATGATCCTAGAGGAAGGTTGGTAAAGAATAATGTCAAGGAAGAAGAAGATACAAAAGAACTAGAAGATGATGTACACGATGATCAGGATCAACAATTAGTTGATGATGTGCCCGACAAAGATGTCAAAGAAGAGGAACAAGATCACGATGATATAGGAGTTAATGTTCATGAAGAAGATGGTGACGATGATATCAATGATGGTGATGATGATGATATTAATGATGGTGATGATGATGATGAAGATGATGATGATGATGATGATGATGATGGTGATGGTGATGGTGATGGTGATGGTGATGGTGATGGTGATGGTGATGGTGATGGTGATGGTGATGATGATGATGATGATGATGATGATGATGATGATGATGATGATGATGATGATGATGATGATATGACCAATAATCCTTACAATGTCGATTTTGGATTGGAAGATACAGACAAAGATTTGGATGAAGAAGAAGATCAATGACATGATTTAAATGTATGACGTATGCGACTAAAATATTATCTATTTGATATTGATTTCTTGGTATTTTTTGGTGAAATCTAAATGTTGTGATTATGTAGGAGGAATTATTTGCAATTATGTGGGAGGAATTGTAATTTGTGATTATCTTTACATGTCAAGTCATTTATACTTTTACATTACAAATATTTGCATCATGTTGTGTTCCCTGTTGAGATATTTATGGAAAATTTAATGGATGAATCATTTTAATGGTTTGTTATGCAATAACACAATGATTACCATTATGATGTATGATGCAACTAATACTATTTATTTCATTTAGCTTGAAATGAAACCCATCCAAAAATACACATTCCCCCTTAGAGAAGACAAATTGCATATGTCATTAACACAATAATTCATACAACATAGTGTAATGGTGGGAAAATGGTGAATGATAAATCAAGAAGGAAAGTACCCTTTCCCTCAAAGAGAGATGATAATTTTGCTATCGATTCAAGCACTTTTAACCATTACATTAGGAAGAGGAGAGGATAATTCGCTAAATTCAATCTCTCCACACAAAGATGGAAGATTGAATTCTGAATAAAGTGGGAATGATAAGTTGATCCCCTCTTCCTTGTTTGATTTTGAAAGGAAATTGATTATGTTATGTAGTGCAAAAGTGACAAAGAATCAATTATAACTTGAGATCAAAATATGGGATGAAGTTGTGCACCTGGATCTAGCAATAAAATGTCAAGACAAAGTCGCCTTGCAAATTTGAGGAAAAGTTGCCTAGACCATGCCAGGAATGTACACGGTCCTCTGAAAAAATTCATGAAATGAAAAGGGTTTTTCCACCTCTACAAATGGAGCCCGAATCCGAAAGTACAACTACACATCTGCAACCTAGACATAGAAAAGAGAGGAAAATGATTTGATTTTTGTCATGGGTTGACATTGAGGGAGTTTCCCACCCGAGGCACAACCCACAATGCATGCTCTAGGAAGGGTTCTGCTCCAAAATAGGGCAGGGACAGGGGCACCAAGCCCTTTTCCTAGGAGGAAAAGGGAACAAATCCCCTATCCAAGGGGGGACAGTGGCGCCATGCCCTTGTCCTACCCCTTTCTCCAGGGCAGAGTGTGGACGGGGTGATGCAGAGGCCAAGTAAGAAGTTGTTTCTGCAAGCTGAGCAATCTCTGGTCTTCAATCAAGATAGAGGATTCAAATTCGCATGCGTGAGGACCCTAATGCAGTAAAATTTTTTAGGGTTGCAATTTTATGACACTACATTTATCCCCCACTTTAGTGGGAGTATAAGCGTATGCCAATACTGTCGATAAGTACAAGGAAACAAGATTGAAAGACTTCTACCATGTCAAGGAGGCAAGATGCGCCAAGCCCTTAGAGGACTTATGTTACAACTTCAATTGACAAAGTAAAAGGGAAGATCGAGAAGGGAAGAACTATGATTGGAAGTAGCAAAGTTCCTTTCACTATGAGTCATGAAAAGAAAGGATACTAAATCTTACCAAGCAAAATAAAGTTCACTAAGTAATTCTAAGTATCACAAGAAGGAAAGTATAAGAGGAGTGTATTCCCCCATATTAAAGAAATTGCATGCGCCTTATTGGGAGTGATTTATTTAAGGTAGGATACAACTAGGAGATAGAAGGAAGGGAGCACCTTATCGCAAGGATTCAGCCCCCAATCAAGGTATTTACCCAAGGATAATTAACACAAAACATGAGGTAGTGTCTCTTTCCTCAGGGTCAATATGCTGAATGATAACTCATGTATATCATGTATGTATATGCATATAATAATCTTCATTCTCCAAAGAAGGACACTTCCTTAGAAGAAAGGGGAGAGAGGATGTCTTTTGAGTCAACATGAAAGAGACCAAAAAAATATCTCAATGCTTTGCATCATCCCCAAGTAGACATTAAGGGAACAATAGAAGAATAGGGATACATATAGAAGAATGGTCACAAAGAAAAAGAAAGGATAGAGAGAGAGGATCTACAGTGCTAGTATCGCTAATCTAGCACAACATCCACCTCCCGATCTCGCTGATCATTATTTCGGGAAGGCGAGCAACATACCAGAGGAGCGACATCGAGCACAACATATAGAGCTATCACAAGATCCAAACAAGGAATATGCTCATGTTGTAAGTCATTTGTTCGATTCGAGAAGCTAGGATTAGGGTTTGTGAAAACTCATCTGATAAATGTTTGTCCACATCAACATACTCATACTCACTATCAAAAGCATTAGGAGTTGTATTTCCATTATAAAAAACATTTTCACCCATTTCTTCATTGAAGTTTAGAGAAAGAGGAGCAAGAACATGAATAGGAGTAAAACCATCACATTTTTTATGCAATTTATGATTTGGAGATGCTGGTTGAACATCTTGCTTAGGAGAAAAGGGAATCATGTTAATTGTTGGAGTCTGAAGAGTTTGAATATTTTGAGGGATAACTTCACGAGCTCGAACACAACATCTTTGTCAACATTCTCTCGCACAACAATTTCATTGAGTCTTAGTGGAAGGTTGAGAAGGAGGAGGAGCATTTGAAAAAGTAGGAATGTTTCTCTCCTTGATAGTGGTAGGTTTAGGTTGAGGTCTTTTTAGTTGAATGATAGGAAAAGAAGGCCTCTTCTCTCGATAAGAGGAAGGAGGTGGAACTACACCATAGAAAGGAGGAATATTAGGTGTAGGAAGGATATAGGTCCATTATGAGGAGGAGGTACAGGTCTAACCTTAGGAAGAATATTGATGTTCTCCTTAAGAGAAGGTAAAGTCACATCCATAGGAGTAGGTGGACAATTTTCCTTAGGAGGGAGATTAGTTCTATCTATGAGAGGAAGAACCTCATCTTGAAGAATAATAGGAATGCCAAGTGTTGGTGATCTAGGTTGACTTAAGGATAAGATCATATCATTCTTCCATTTTTGATAAGATTGAAAAAAGCATTGCTCCTTGATGGAAGAGATTGGAATTGTTTAGGCCAAAAGAGATCAATAGGAACACCAGGGCTTCTTTCGGATGGACGCAATAAGCTATGGTTCATGGTTATAATTTCTCAATTGTGAGGAAATTTAAGACACTTGTGGATTGGAGAAGAAATAGCCTTCATGGAAGATAGCCAAGGATATCCCAGCTTCACACGCAATCGCTCAGAAGAAAGTATAATAACAAAGTCAACATCCATGGATTTAGCATGAACCTCAACATCAAGGGTGATAGAACCAATGGTAGGACAAGGGAAGTCATAAAATAACTTCATAACCACATTAGAATCATCATATATTGGTTTATGCAATTATAAAGTGAAAAGATACTCTTTAGTAATGACATAACCATGCAAGAGGGATCAATCAAGGCACCATGGCAAGGGATATCCTTAACCTTCGCAACTATGTATAAAGGGCCATCGGGTGCTCTAATGGTCTCACTAGGGTCAAATGCAATACAATAGGTGTATCTTGTGTCTCTACCATATTAACCAAGTTCTGATCCATAGAGGTGAATTCTTCAGAAATGAGATAATTAGGCACCATATCAATAACGTTAGAGGTATGAGATGGAAAGGGATCAGTGAAAATCTTAAGATTTTGATTAGGAGGTGCAAAAATTTATTCCCTTTATCATTCACACCTGCCACATATATAATATCATTATCAATCAAGTTTTGAACCTTATTCTTCAATGCAAAACATTTCTCAATATCATGACCAGATCGACAATGAAATTGGCAGAAGAAATTGTTATCAAAGTAAGGAGATGCAAGTTTGGAAGGATCAATTTGTTTTATAGGAGGAATCTTGATAACATTTCTATGTAACAACCGAGACATAATACTATGTAAAGATTTTATTCAAAGGAGTAAATTGCCTTTCTCTTTGGAAGGATTTAGAAATAGAAGGCACACCTGTTGTAGCATTCGCATGGTTGTTGTTGATTGTATCATTAAACTTGATGAAGCTTTTTGTTGGTTTGAAATTCACAAATAGTTGTTGAACACTCTCCCCCTTATCACTTGGAGCCATATGAGTGGATTGTCCCATTTGACTCACAACCAGTTGATAATTCTGAAGTGTTGCACACAACTGTGAAAAAGAAGTAAACTCAGACAAAAGAAGCTTTTCCCTGATATATTTTTGTAAATTAGAAATAAAAATTATTTGAATATCATTATCAGGAAAATGAAAAGAAATTTGCGAAGACAAATGCTTATATCTATCAATGAAATATCAATGAAATTTGTAATGCCCCGCTAGGAACCCTAAAGGAAAAACATCACAATCAATGCAACTAAGGGTGAAATAATTTTTTTTTGTTTAAAAGAACAATTGCTTGAATTAAACCATAACACATCTAATAACACAGTGGAAGTCTAACTCCTCAATTTCCTAAGGGTCACCAATGATTATTACTTTGTAAATTATATTAACACCATGGAAAAACCTACTGTTTAGCTTATAGGAAAATTAAACGTTTAAGATAAAATTTCCACAATGAAAGAATTCAAAGTACTCCAAAACAATCATTTAATATATACAAAAGAATTAAGTAACTGAAATAGCATACATTACAATGTTTCTTTTCTTTACAATATTCAAAAATACATGTTTTCAAAAAAATTACATCATGAGTTAAAATGTTACAAAATGAAAGTTACATAAAGTTTCATTTCAAGACCTCAAGTTTTCAACTGAACAATGGTTACAAACAAGAGCTGGTACATGAACCACGAACCAAGAACCTTAGCCAAGTCCTTCCTTGCCTAAAGATACATTCCAGTACATCCAATGGGAAGTGACACTACCACTCGACCATGTGATTCTGAAAAGGAACCACCCCACCATGCTGGAGATAGTAGATTACCCTCAAGCAAGCAAAATAAGACAAGTACAAAAGGACTAAATGACTCCACACACATCCATGTGACTCAACTCACAAAACACTAGTGACTCTAAGGAGAAAGTGTCATCGCATGTCTTACGGTGGATACCATGGTACAGCCTCCATAGGTCCCGACCCCCATCTTGGGATATCCTGGTAACCTCTCCCGAACCTCTGATTCCAACTTAGTCTCATGCGGACCCTGCCAATCCTTTCATGAAGACAAGGTGGTAAGTTTGTCATTCTAGGCCTTCTCGCTACATTATGAGCCCTGTACTAGCACTCACCTATGTGCGAGGCACATTATTTTATTTAACATTTATTCTACCCTCCCCTAATCATTTGTTAGGTTATCACTTTCTTAACCAACTTCTGACGGGTTATCCTGTCACCACTTCGGGCATGACCCCCACTCCAAAGCCACTCTCTCTCTTAGGACACTACAAGATAGTTCTCTCTACAGAACTCTATGGTGACACAGATAGCCATACCTAATCCTAACATACCTCAGATGAAAGATACATAATTACTAACCTAAGGTTGACCATTTGGACCAACTCACAATGGCTCATTTCCTTAAGGTTATACATCTAAATATCTGGCCAAAACATAGTAACACAGGACATACTAACAACATGACTCAATGTGCTTAACTGCAACCACCATATAAACAAGGCAATCTTACATAAAAACATCTAACACACAACTAACTTGCAGTACGAATATACGTTGCCAAGACACGAAGAATAGTTTAGGCGACATAACTCAAAATTTAACACTTAATAACATGTTTAAGAGTTCAATTACTCTTGTTAACTACTATAGGTAAGCAACCTCAATAATTTCCACTTATACCATAAACTAAGATCAAAATAGATATATTTATTTCTTCAAAGAAGTCTCACAAGAAGACATAATACATTTCTCAATAGAATAATGTCTTAATTTTTTTGACACTAGAGTGTTACATTACTCTTCCGGGAAAAATGGAGAAGTGCAGTCGTCAGACTCTACAGGATCTAAAGGAGTATAACCTTCAGATTCACTTCCACTTAGGGGAAAGTACCTCACGGACTCATTATCACTTAAGGGGGTATACCCCTCCGACGAGTCAAAACTTATAACTATCGGCCTTACTAGCAAGCACTCTAGCTTAGGTTCTTTTCCTTTTTCAACAGTAACTTCTATAGTTGGACTCTGAGTAGGACCTTTTTCTATCTCTTTGCTCTCTTCAAGAGCTAGGTTCTCTTCATTAGGGTTGTCATCCACAATAGGCTTGACAGGTGTCAGAGAATCTTTCTTGACTTTCAAGTAATGAGCATATCCAGCTACAGATTTGCGAGTTGTCTATTTGACACGCACCATCTCTGTAACATATCAACATTAAGCCATTACTTCCCAAACTCTCCTAGAGCAACATCTAATGAATCTTAACAACTAGGCTTGAATGCAAACATAATTCCTTTTATAAAAATAATCAAGTGTGCAATATGTACAAAATTTCCATAGCTATAGCTATAATACAATTACACTTAATATTCTATTATTTTCCATGAACTAATCCAAACAATAATTTAATACTTTTACCGAACACATAAACTAGACCATAAACATTACTTATCACTAAGGATTATAAATAATAATGTTCCAAAACTAAATATATTCCTGACCTTTTGCGGTGTTAACCCATATGCAAGATCTCTACGTCCTTCTGCTGAACGATAGTGCGCCTTGCGAACCTTATCTCTAATAGACACCAATACTCTATCCGAAAAACCAACTCTCTTTGATGCCTCCTAAAATATTCTCTCTATCTATCTATTCTACTCTATCTTTCTCCTCTATTCTAACTCTTTTCTCTCGAGTTCACCGTCCTTCCTTCGATGTAAAATGAATTGTGTGTTCTTGTTTCCTTACTCCCACCTCTATTTATACTAAAAATCACTCATGACTTCTCCTAAGTCTAAGGCTTAGTAATAGTTATTGACTAGGAGTCTTTTACTTCCATCTCTTCTTGTTCTTCCACGTAATGAGTCTATCTCTAGTTATCTACAACTCTTTACGCTCCTTGATCATGGTTATAGAAGTTATCAATTGAATGGAGAGGTTGGTACATTGCATCAAACACTTATGTGTTTGTATTCAATGATTTTGGTCTTTTATCTTCCAGGTCTTGAGTCAACTAAGGTATACGTTTAAACTAAACCTTGCGTGCTAGTCTATTCCCCTCCCCAATCAGTCAATCTGCAGTTCGATGCAGTGAACTGCAGCTTGTGGAGGAGTGGCGGTTTAATTCTTTGAACAACGAGAGGGGGCAAGAGGTGTCATTGCTCACTGCATTAGCATGAATGAAGGAAGAGGGAGTGTGCGAGTTAAGAGGGAGGAGGGTGGTTGGTGGTAATACCGACCCCTCCCTTTATTAAGGGGGGTGGTCGATATTACTATCGACCATCCTATATATATTACTCACTATAAACCCCCGCCACCACCTTTTAAATAAAATTTGTTTTATTTACTTTATTATAATTTCATTATTATATTTTAATAATTAATTAATAACCTCTATTAAAATATTCAAACATTAATCCCACTTCAACAAATTACATTTAAGAATATATATATATACTTTGATTTCCAATACTTACAACTAATGACTTTTCATATATATATATTAAAGTATATTAAATATAATATATTTATAATTCTAGCTATATACATGCATATTCCAAAAACATAATAGTTCAATTGGCGATATCAACTAATGATAGTATAATCACCCGATCTTTATTCAAATAACTACCCATAATTGACAATCATCCCTCGTGTATGTAATGTCTATACATATATTCAAACGATCGAGTCACAATTATAGAACTAACATGTTGATGCGATTCATATCTACTTATACCAAGATATTAACTCATCCTTTATAAACAACATTAAGTCACTAGATCACTTGACTCTTTTTCCTCCAAATACCAAAACTACTCTTTACTCTTATAGATGTAATAAATGTAACAATTACCAATGGCATACAATAATTAAGAACACTAAACACACAAACTAAGCAAGCATCAAGTGACTTTTCATAAAGATCAAACAATAAAATATGAAGACCAAACAAATTGACGGAACAACTAACTGACGACACTCACCCAAGTGTAACTGACTAAAAATAGGGTCAACTACTATCTCCTTCACTTCCATTGAAAAATATAAGGCACGCTCAGACCTATGTAGCCAGGTGGAGACGTTACCCCGTACCTACCTAGTACTTGTACCTGCAATATCCTGCATCACCGAACCACACGTGCATATATACCATATATAAAACATGACATACACACCGATGAAGGAGAATCGTGATGTTCCTTATCTCACCAAAATGAGTGAAGAAAAATCATCCCCTTGCATCCAATACACTTGTAGATACACAACATACATTGCATAAATAAAGCAAAGTGTCAGTACATTGCAATAAACCATACTATGCCATAAATCAGAAGTATAGAAATAGTGTAAATAAATTATGCATCTCATATTCAGATTAAGCAGGGAATAATGTCATATAAATCTGAATAATAATTCATGGTAATGTATCCACTGAAAATAACAAGAACAAAATATGAGTCCAAACGAGTAGGGGTACTACATTCTCCCCCCCAAGACTAGGCTTACTCCTGGAAGCCTAAAACAAATATGAATACAACTCTCTCATCTTCACTGCATCCTCCCAAGTCACTGAGGTCTCATCATTTGGGTCCCATAGGACCCTTACTTGGTCGATGGTGTGACCCCTAAGGATCAAATCCCGATGCTGAAGAATGCACATGGGCTCCATGGAAAGCTGCCCGTCCTCGACCTGCAAAGAGTTTCAATCAAGAACATGCATCACATCATGGTGATAAGGTCGAAGAACTGAAACATGAAAGACATCGTGGATGTGGGATAGACTCGGTGGCAAGGTAAGATGGTAAGCAACAGGACCTATCCTCTCAATAATCTCAAAAGGGCCAACAAACCGAGGTGCCAACTTAGAACCCTTTCCATAATGGATCAGACTCTTCCACGAACACACTCTCAGAAACACATGGTCACCAACCGAAAATTGATGATCTACCCTATGAGCATCTGCATAGTTCTTCTGCCTATCTTGTGTAGCTACCAAATGCTCACAAATCTACCCAACCTGCTGCTCCATCTCCTAAAGAATATCCGGGCCTATAAGCACCCTGTCCTCTAACTGATCCCAACTCAAAGGAGTGCGGCAAGGATGACCATATAATGCCTGAAAGGGGGACATACCTATGGAGCTATGATATCCATTATTATACGCAAACTCTACAAGATAGATACAATCCTCCCAATGTGACTACTGGTCCATAACATACATGCGAAGCATGTCCTCCAAAACCTGATTCACTCTCTTTGTCTGACCATCTGTCTCTGGGTGATAAGCTAAACTAAAGTTCAACTGAATCCCCAAAGCATGCTACAGTGAGGTCCACAATGCTGAGGTAAAGATTGGATCTCTATCAGAAATGATCCGTCTTGGAACCCCATGCAATCTCACTACTTCTTCCAAGAAAACTCATGCCACCATTGCTGCTGTATAGGAAACTCGAATAGGAACAAAATGAGCAACCTTTGTCAATCTTTCAACTATGACCATGATGGCATCATGACAACGCAAAGAGACAAGCAACCCAACAATGAAATCCATGGAAATGATATCCCATTTCCAATCCGGTATCAAATTAGGCTGAAGAAGCCCTGCCAGGTGCTGATGCTTTGCCTTCACCCACTGGCACTCTAAACACTTTGACACAAAATCAACAATGTCACGTTTCATGCCTACCCAATGATAGATCTATCTAAGATCTGCGTGCATCTTCTTGACACCTGGATGTGTTGAATAAGGTGCACGATGGGCCTCAGTCATGATCAAGATGCGAAGACCCTCCAAAGAAGGTACATAGATCTGCCCATGGTGACGAAGAATTCCATCTGCCTCAAGATTATATTCAGAATATCTTCCCTCTAAAGGCCTTTCGGACTCTATCATGGTTCTAACATCCTGATACCAAGTATCCTGAGGAAGAACTCCGAGAATCCTCTCTCTCAAGTCAACTCCAAGGGACAATGCCGAAACTTCATGCTGCCTATGACTCAAAGCATTTGCCACTACATTCTCTTTCCCCTAAATGTATCAAACCTCAAAATCATACTCACAAAGGAATTCCATCCATCTCCGCTGTCGAGCATTCAAATTTGGTTGTGTGAAAATATACTGCAGACTACGGTGATCACTATGCAGTTCAAAATGATGCCCTAACAGAAAATGATGCCATCTAACCAAAGCATGAACTATAGCTGCCAACTCCAAATCATGAACTAGATAGTTCAACTCGTGGCTCTTAAGTTTGTGAGACTCATAAGCAACCACTCGTCCATCTTGCATAAGCATTGCACCTATACCTTCCAAAGAGGCATCTGTGCATACTATAAAATCTCTAGATGGATCAGGAACTACCAAAATCGGAGCACTGACAAGGAGTTCCTTCAAGGTATGAAAAGCTAACTCACATTTTTTTGAACAAACAAACTTCTTCCCTTTCCACTGTAGAGAAGTGATTGGGCGTCCTATCCAGGAAAAGCCTTGAACAAATCGACGGTAGTATCCGACCAAACCCATAAAACTCTGAACTTTTGAAATGTTGGTCGGCACTGGCCAATCAACAATGGCTTGGATCTTGAAGGATCCATGGATACACCTTCCCCTAAAACTATATGACCAAGATAGTTCACCTCAGACTGGAAAAAGTCACACTTTGCCAAATTAGCACACAATTGATTTTCCCTCAAGCACTGCATTACTTGTCGTAAGTGACCTTCATGTTCTTCCATAGTTCTAGAATAAATTAATATGTCATCTAAGAACACGAGGACAAAATGATCAAGGTAGGTGTGAAAAACCCCATTCATGAGGCTCATGAAAACCAAAGGCGCATTCGTCAACCCAAATGGTACTACTATGAACTCATAGTGACCATAACGAGTGTGAAACGCTGTCTTATGAATATCTGCATCCTGGATGTGCAACTGATGATATCTAGATTTCAGGTCAATCTTAGAGAACACCTTGGCTCCCTTTACCTAATCAAAAAGATCATCAATACGAGGTAATGGATATCGATTCCGGATGGTTACCTTATTCAGCTGTCGGTAATCAATGCATAACCGAAGAGAACCATCCTTCTTAACAAAGATAACAGGCACACCCCAAGGAGAAACACTAGGACAAATGAATCCCTTGGCTAACAATTCTTCTAGTTGCAACTTCAACTCACTCAACTCCTGAGTGGTCATCTGATATGGAGCTCTTGAAATAGGTTCTGCACCAGGAACCAAATCAATGTGAAAGTCTATGTCTCTCTTCGGAGGCATATCAGGAATATCCAGTGGGAATACATCAGCATATTCTTGAAGAATAGGGTGACTGTCAAGAGGGATTTCTCGACTCTTTAACTCATCCATGTCCTCAATAGTAACTGCAAAAAGTTGACACCCTCTATGCATGCACCGCTTAAGTTGCATAGCAGAGATCATACGTAAGGATATTGGTCTCTAAACTCCAAAAATTTTCACTTCCTTACCAAGGTCATCTAAACACTCCACTGTCTTCTTGTGACAATCTACATGAGCATTATGAGAAGATAGCCAATCCATCCCCAACACAACTCCATAAGAACCCAAAGGAATGACTCAAAGGTCAACTGAAGTAACTATGGTTCCTAGATTCAACTCACAATGGGGAACAAAGGCATCTACAGAAACACGAACACCTGTACCCAACTCTACTTGCCACCTATTCATCTCCTTAGTAGACATGAGTCCACACTGCTCCACAATAGATGAAGAAATGAAATAATCTGAAGCACCAAAATCAAAAAGTACAGAGATAGGGATTCCATGCAACATACTTGCTGCCTCTATAACTATATCCTGATGATCAGCTTGGCGGTTATCCACCGTTGCGAACACTCTGTGAGATCTCCCTGCATCTCCCACTGTAGGCTCTGACGCTGTCGACTGTTGACTACCTGTGTTGTGGAAATGCTGAGGACACTGCATAGCTCTATGACCATACTGCCCACAAGAGAAGCAAGCTCCTCTATTACATGTCGGACCACTGGATTGCTGAAAATTTCCTTGGCTAGGAGCATGAGATGCACTTTGCGAGGATTGCCCTGTAGGGCCTTGTCTGCCCCTCTGCCAATTTCTATTTTTCTTAAATTGAGCATTGCCACCCTTCTGGCTCTAGAACTATTTTAGTTTTGATGGTTGCTACTATTGTGGTCCACCCTTAGTAGGTCCCTGAGGAGTCCTAAATGGTGTAGCTAACTGGAATTGATTCCCACAAGCTCTATTCCCACTGGAAGGAGCACTCCCTATCTGCACACTTGTTTTCTCACCAAGAGCATGACTAAGGTTTAGCTCTACCAATCGGGCCTTTACCATAGCTGTCTCCACTGAAGTTGGCTCAAACACTCTAACACCTCCACTGATGCGATCATTCAAGCCCCTCAAGAAGTGTTGTACAAGCATAGCCTCATCATTACCAATTCCAGCATACTGCTTGAGCTCATAGAATCTGTGCTCATACTGGTCTACCATCATACCATACTGCCATAGTGCATGGAACTCATCTGCCCGAGTCTACCTCCACTAGGGCGAGAGAAACCATGCCCTGAATCTCTCTAGAAACAACTCCCATGTCACGGTGTTAATGCACACATCGATCATTTCCTCCTCCAGTCTCCACCAGATCGAAGCAAAGTTTTCAAGATGCATAATAGCACATCTCGCCTTGGTGTTGCTACTATATGGGAACATAGTAAAACACCTATCCAGACCGATAAGCCAAGTCTCTGCCTCGAGACCGGTACCCAAAGCATTAAAGAAAGGAGGATTGGACCTCATCAAGTCCTTTATGTGACCCAAAGAAACTGGATCTTCATTGACTCCAATCTCTCTCCTTCTGGGTGATCTTTCCCTCTCTCTCTCCTCTGGAATTGGCTGAACAACCTCAGGCCTGGGGCCTAACCTAGCAAGAACCTCCTGAAACATTTGTCTCAGCTCTTCCCTTTCAGGAACCTGTTCTTCTACATGAGGTAAGTCCTGATGAACAGACTGTTCTGGCTCAGCATTAACATGAGTAGGTGGTGGTGAAGGACTATGATGATTAGAACCACGGCCTCGTCCTCCACCTCTACCTCCACCTCTGCCTCTATTGCGACCACCCATACAGCCACCTCCCCTAGCTCTCCTAGCCATGACCGAGTACTACAAAAGAGAAAAGATTTAGATTTATGACAAGGATAAACAAGGAAAACACAAATGTTAAGACCTAAATAAAAGGTCAAGTTGAATAGGCACACTACAAACCCAGAGTACCCAGTGTTGAAACTTGGGCTCTAATACCAAATGTAATATCCCGCCAGAAACCCTAAAGGAAAAACATCACAATCTATGCAACTAAGGGTGAAATAATTTTTATTTTTTTTAAAAGAACAAGTGCTTGAATTAAACCATAGCACATCTAATAACACAACGAAAGTCTAACTCCTGAATTTCCTAAGGGTCACCAACGATTATTACTTCATAAATTATATTAACACCATGGAAAAACCTACTATTTAGCTTATAGGAAGATTAAACGTTTAAGATAAAATTTCCACAATGAAAGAATTCAAAGTACTCCAAAACAATCATTTAATATATACAAAAGAATCAAGTAACTGAAATAGCATACATTACAATGCTTCTTTGCTTTACAATATTTGAAAATACATGTTTTCAAAAAAATTACATCATGAGTTAAAATGTTACAAAATGAAAGTTACATAAAGTTTCGTTTCAACACCTCAAGTTTTCAACTGAACAATGGTTACGAACAAAAGCTGGTACATGAACCACGAACCAAGAACCTCAGTGAAGTCCTTCCTTTCCTAAAGATACATTCCAGTACTTCCGATGGGAAGTGACACTACCATGCGACCATGTGATTCCAAAAAGGAACCACCCCACCGTGCTAGAGATAGTAGATAACCCTCAAGCAAGCAAAATAAGACAAGTACGAAAGGACTACATGACTCCACACACATCCATGTGACTCAACTCACAAAACACTAGTGACTCTAAAGAGAAAGTATCATCGCATGTCTTACGGTGGATACCATGGTATAGCCTCCATAGGTCCCGACCCCCATCTTGGGATATCTTGATAACCTCTCCCGAACCTCTGATTCCAACTAAGTCTCATGTGGACCCTACCAATCCTTTCATGAAGACAAGGTGGTAAGTTTGCCATTCCAAGCCTTCTCGCTACATTATGAGCCCTATACTAGCACTCACCTATGTGTGAGGCACATTATTTTATTTAACATTTATTCTACCCTCCCCTAATCATTTATTAGGTTATCACTTTCTTAACCAACTTCCGACGGGTTATCCTGTCACCACTTCAGGCACAACCCACACTCGAAAGCCACTCTCTCTCTTAGGACACTACAGGATAGTTCTCTCTATAGAACTCTATGGTGACATAGACAACCATACCTAATCCTGACATACCTCAGATGAAGGATACATAATTACTAACCTAAGGTTGACCATTTGGACCAACTCACAATGGCTCATTTCCTTAAGGTTATACATCTAAATATCTGGCCAAAACACAGTAACACAGGACATACTGACAACATGACTCAATGTGCTTATCTGCAACCACCATATAAACAAGGCAATCTTACATAAAAACATCTAACACACAACTAACTTGTAGTATGAATATACGTTGCCAAGACACGAAGAACAGTTTAGGCGGCATAACTTAGAATTTAACACTTAATAACATGTTTAAGAGTTCAATTACTCTTGTTAACTACTATAGGTAAGCAACCTCAATAATTTCCACTTATACCATAAACTAAGATCAAAATAGATATATTTATTTCTTCAAAGAAGTCTTACAAGAAGACATAATACATTTCTCAATAGAGTAATGTCTTTATTTTTATTTTTATTTTTTTGACACTAGAGTGTTACATCACTCTTCCGGGAAAAATGGAGAAGTGCAGTCGTCAGACTCTACAGGATCTAAGGAGTATAACCTTCAGATTCACTTCTACTTAGGGGAAAGTACCCCACGGACTCATTATCACTTAAGGGGGTATACCCCTCCGACGAGTCAAAACTTATAACTATCGGCCTTGCTGGCGAGCACTCTAGCTTAGGTTCTTTTCCGTTTTCAATAGTAACTTCTATAGTTGGACTTTGAGTAGGACCTTTTTCTTTCTCTTTTCTCTCTTCAGGAGCTGGGTTCTCTTTAGTAGGGTTGTCATCCACATCAGGCTTGACAGGTGTCAGAGAATCTTTCTTGACTTTCAAGTAATGAGCATATCCAACTATGGATTTGCGAGCTGTCTGTTTGACATGCACCATCTCTGTAACATATCAACAATAAGCCATTACTTCCCAAAATCTCCTAGAGAAACATCTAATGAATCTTAACAACTAGGCTTGAATGCAAACATAATTCCTTTTATAAAAACATAATAGTTCGATTGGCGATATCAACTAATGATAGTATAATCCCCTGATCTTTATTCAAATAACTACCCATAATTGACAATCGCCCCCCGGGTATATAATGTCTATACATATATTCAAATGATCAAGTTGCAATTATCGAACTAACATGTTGATGAGAGTCATATCTACTTATACCAAGATATTAACTCATCCTTTATAAACAACATTAAGTCACTAGATCACTTGACTCTTTTTCCTCCAAATACCAAAACTACTCTTTACTCTTATAGACGTAATAAACATAACAATTACCAATGGCATACAATAATTAAGAACACTAAACACACAAACTGAGCAAGCATCAAGTGACTTTTCATAAAGATCAAACAATAAAATATAAAGACCGAACAAATTGATAAAAATACTAATTGACGACACTCACCCGAGTGTAACTGACTAAAAATAGGGTCAACTACTATCTCCTTCACTTCCATTGAAAAATATAAGGCACGCTCAGACTTGTGTAGCCAGGTGGAGACATTATCCCGTACCTACCCGGTACTTGTACCTGTAATATCCTTCATCACCGAACCACACATGCATATATACCATATATAAAACATGACATACACACTGATGAAGGAGAATCACGACGTTCCCTGTCTCACCGAAATGAGTGAAGGAAAATGGTCCCCTTGCATCCAATACACTTGCAGATACACAATATATATTGCATAAATAAAGTAAAGTGTTAGTACATTGCAATAAACCATACTATGCCATAAATCACAAGTACAAAAATAGTGTAAATAAATCATGCATCTCATATTTAGATTAAGCATGGAATAATGTCATATAAATCTGAATAATAATTCATGGTAATGTATCCACTGAAAATAACAAGAACAAAATATGAGTCCAAACGAGTAGGGGTACTACAAAATTAGTCACTTTTTCTTTAACACCTTGTTTACAATGCATTAAATTAGTCAAAGTGATTTTAGGACCAATGTTGTTTTGAAAGTGTTGGATGAAAGCATTTGCTAGTTGTTTTTAAGTAAGTGATAGGATAAGAAAGTAAAGAGCAATATCATTGTAAGGCCTTATCTCTTAGTGTTCTTGTAAACAATTTTGCAAGCAATCTTTGGTCATAAGCAAAATCAGTACACAAGGTTTGAAATGTTTTGACATGCGTAAGAGGATCACCTTTTCCATTATAGAGTTCAAATTGAGGGATTTCAACATGTTTAGGTGGCATGACTTTAACAATATCAAGAGAAAGTGGGCTTGCAACATCAAAGGCGGGCACATTAAACTTGGATTGACTCATGGAAGCAATTTTTTGTTGTAAGGAAGACACAGTTTTAGAAAGATTGTTGATTGTCATTTCGGTTGAAGAATTGATGTTAGACAAAGGTGATTGAGAAGGTGGTGTGATGTTTTTGAAAGAAGACATGGACTAAGAATAAGGTGGTGGGACATTATGATAAGTAGGAATTGGTGATGATTGGGTAGGAAAAGGGACACTTAAATGAGGAATAAATTTGTTGAAGGAAGTGCCCCCTTGTGTCACACTGATTGGCTGAGGAATAATAGGAACACTCATGGAAGACATAGGTAAAGATAGAGGATTAAATGAAGAAGAGGGATTGCCCCCATGACCTACGGCTCTAGGAATTACATTTTGAGTTGAAGTAGCCATGATGTTAGATGTGAAGGTAAGAATATTAGTCATAGGATTTGTATACACCTAAAAATGGTCTGAAGATAATTAATTAAATAAGCAATTATTTAATTAATCCCCCTTCCTAATTTAATTGAATTCACTAAGTAATTTGATTAAATTCCCCCTTTCATCTACTCATTAATAAATCTAAGGATTTATTTAATAGGTTCATTTTCATAATCCCCTTTGATTAATTAATTCTCCCCTCATCTTCAATTAATTCTTCTAATATTCTAATTAATTAGAACAAATCAATTTATGAGTTGTTGAGAATTAATTAGTCTTATTTGAATTTTAAATTCAAATTACCCATATGCCTCCTAACTTCTAACCACCTAACCTAACCTCTTCTAAACCTATCCCATTCCATCTAACCCTGGGTTTAATTACACCTACCTTAGCTTGCACATCCGAACCTTCTTATCCTAACCTCCTATGGTGTGGATACTCTCCCCATGAGACACATGGCATTCTTGGGCCACATGTCCCCTTTCCTTAGACACTTGCTCTCTCATGAGAAAAAAGATTCTTGACACTTGTAACCATAGAGATGACAAATGTTCTCTTTCATCCAACCTCTCTAGAAGCTTCTTGACACTTGTCACCATAGAGATGGCAAATGTTCCCTTTCATCCAACCTCTTTTCCAACCTCCTCCAATTTCACCATTGATATCTTCAAAATCAATCTTGACCGTTGATTCCTGCCACCTCACCCTTGGCCTTGGAAATCTTATAAATAGACCCTATTTTGGAGCAATAATGATCCCATCTCATTTGCATTCTAGGCAGTGTTACTATAGGCATAATATCTCTTAGCATATCATTTGAGCATTGTTATTATAGGCAATGGCATTCTTAGATCTAGCTTATTTTCTAGCATAATTGTTGAATCATGTAGCTTAATCATTCTATTTTATAGCTTAAATGCATCATTATCATCTTAAATCCTCCATCTAGATGTAGTCAAGTCACTAGAATTTGCTTATACAGATCTGAGAGCAAATCTACACTCGTATTTATTAGGAGGCAATAGATTGATTAGCCATGGTTTTATCTTTCTTTGTTTTAAATTTGCTAACCATGCTTGTAATGATCTATTGAATGTTTTGTGTTGCAGTTGTAGGTATCACACTTCACAGGCATGACATTTTGGCACCCACAGTGGGGCCGAAATTATCATTTTTGGCCTCTTAAGCTTCATCAACATTCATCTCTGCTTGGGTCTGGTTCAGAAACTCGTACGAGCTCCTTTCTGGCTTGTACAAACTTCTTTGTGAGTTGGCACGATAATCCTTTCCTACTCGTATAAGCTCATTTCTCTGTCATACAAGCCTGTTTATGCTTTCTCACAAGATCTAAAGTTTTGTCGTATGAGTTGGTAAAGCATGTTGTACGAATTTCTGCTTCTGTTTTTTTTAGTAGACTGCATTTTAGGGTTTTCAGGTTTTAATCCGATCATTATTAATGCTAACCTTGATTTGTTTATGAGCTTTTTGGCAGCCTAACTAGTTTTGTAGGATGATTGTCGAAGATACACTGGCCAAAGACTTTTTTCAACCAAACACATAATTATTACTAATGGATCTATTTTGCAGGTCGCCTAAAAGAATTCAACAAAACTTTGTGTATCTCTTAAATTTTTCTAGGCACACTTGTCTCTTGCTAAAGGAATGAACAATCATGTATTTTCTATTTTTTATGATAGGCAAGTATGCTCTCACCTTTCTTAGGTAATAAAAAAGCTAGACTCATTTTTTACTTTCATTAGTGCATATCTTTAGTGGGCCTGCCCTCCCGAGGAGCTAATAACTCTTAGCCATTAAGGCCAGTGAGAGGGGAACGACCTAAGTGGGAATGGCTAATGCCAAGTAATCCAACTCACTATAAAATAAATGTGATTTGATGAAAATCAAGTCAACGACAGTGCTCGGGAATAGATATCCTCCGTACCTTCGAGTATAGCAAACCTTGGTTTTCAAGGCTGAGAGACCTCTTAATTGAGTATTATACCCCGACGCGCTGAACGAATCCCTTATTAGTTCTGGTTAAACTAGAAGCTATCTGATTCACCTTCGAAAGGGTGATAATCTTTGTGCAAGAGAGATAGTAACTCTCCCAAGACACTTTCCATATTGTGCCCCCATTAGTGTTTGGAGTCGGATAATACGGCATTGCGAATCCATTGCGTGAGACTCATTGGTCGTATTCTAATTAGCTATTGGGTGTGTACCTAAGTTTGCAAGCAAAGGTTTTCTCTCCTCAACCAACTTCCTTAGGGTTTAGCATGCCTGAGGTCACTTATCATATCACGTATTTTCTATGTATTCATCCCTAAATTGAAAAATCAAACATCTAAAACTAGAAAACATAAGCAAAACATCAAAATTCATTGATCAAAATTCGGCCAAACAAACACATTTACCTTTGTCTAGTTATCTATTGTACGAGGCATTTATCTCATCATTACTAACTGGTCATTTGTCATATGAGATTAATCTTTAGTCGTATGGTTTAGAAAAGTTTGTCGTACGAGCCTGTTCTTTTTCACATGAAAATTCTAGTTTGTTGTATGGTCTTGTATCTTTTGTTGTTCGAGGCTGTATAGTTTTTTGTACGAATCTTTGTTTCTGCCAGTCTAGAGCTATGTCCTACATGCCTTTTTCAGATCAGTCACTTTTTCTTGATCAATTTACATTAATCATAAATGCCCATTCTCTGTCATTTTGTGTTGGGATTGCCTCCTTTGTTCGCTTGGTCAAGTTATCATTCATCAAAATCAGACTTTAGAATATAAATGCCTCGAGATTTTCAAGTTCTCACCCTTAACAAGTTCAAGATCTAAACATCTCAAAGTGCATTATCACCCTCTTTGATAAAATAATCACTCAAACATAGTTTCTCATCAGGATCTATCATCCTTTATCATGAAACTACAACGCTTGGTTAGAATAATCTTGTCCCACATCGTAGGATATATCATTCCTACTGGACTTGGTTTTTATCAAATCATCACCATTGCAATCCAAAACTGAAGATTGTAAAACTTGCAAACTTTTAAACACTTGAATCATCTTTTTGTGTCATATCGCGCTATCACATTTACATTAATAGTTGATGACTTATCGAAAAAACTTTTGGACAATCGAACCCATGAAATGGAAATAGAAACATTTGAAATAGCTGAAGATTATATCAACATGACATACCAAAGAAAAACACAAGAAGAAAACATGACAAACCAACATATCAGAGAAATCAAACAAGTCCAAAATCAAAATCCAACTATGTTAAAACCTCACAAGGATTCAAATATATCTCCAAAGAAAGGTGGCTCTTTTATGCAACTCTTAAAGATAGCCCTAAAGGATTTGGTTGAGAAAGATCAAAATCATGCACCTATGTCTAGCAAAGGTTCATCCACCCATAAGCAAATTGACTCTCCAAAGGCATTTATTCCTACACCTCCTGAAAACTTACAAGAACCTTCCATAGCATCCTCACAAAAGAATACATCCAAAGATGAAGTTCACCAAGTGATATCTAGGATTGCCATCAAGCCCATTTCAAAGGATCCTATTCAAAGCTGGTCTCCTTCATATCCAAGCATTAATTCATTGCAAAATCCCCATAGCATTCCCTTGCAAATTGAAGTCCTCTTTCATAAAACGCTCGTTAAACATGTCCTAATAGATGGGGGAGTTGGCTTGAACATTTGACCTTTGAGTCTTGTCTATGCTTTGGGTTATTCAAAAGATGCAATTGATCCCTTGAAAAAGATAAAAATCAAATCATATCATGAAGAAGAGCATTCCTCTAAAGGAATTGTGATTTTACCCATCAGCGTGGGACCTTTGCAAAAAGACACAACATGCCAAGTTCTATATTTGGACCTACAATACAACATACTCTTGGGAGGACCATGGATACATGATATACAAGCTATTACATCAAAATATCATCAGTGCTTGAAATTTCCATATAATCCATTGCAGTGTTGTAGTAATATGAAATCAGCTCAAGAGGTCATAGTTTCACATAAAAGAGAGGCAACATCTTCATGCAGACAATCCAAGGAACAATCATTTGCATCAATTTTGTCAAACATGGAAAACAAATGTAGCTAAAAGATCGAGGGAACAGAGAATATTTGCATCATGGAAAAACAAACAAGAGTAACTTGAAATTGAAAGAGAAGAAGAAGATGTAGGAGTCGATATAGTTCACATGTATGCAAGACAAACATTAGGAACTAGCCTACTTGAATCAGAATCACATTCGGATAACATGGAATTAACTAAGGATGATCATGAGCTTCTTGTACAAGGTCATTTTGATGAGAGTACCTTTCTAGACATGGAAATACATACTAAAAGCCTTGACATCTCTATCATGATCCCTAATATCTTTGACATAATTCAACATGAGAATCATTTATCCTTAATCCCTCTTGAACCTATGGACTAGGAAAATGAAGGACATACCACCATTGATACCTTTCCTAATGATCATGCCATATCTTTATATCTTAATGAAATCGAACCCACAACAACTCTCACCAGGAATTTCAGCAAAGCATCTTCCAATCAAGTGGGTGCCAAATCTCCTAGTCACAAAAGTGAAAATAACAAAAATAATATCAAGTCTAATGCATAAAACCATTTATTAGCAACATTGGACCGAGAAAAAGTAAAAATAAAGGATGCATCTAACAGTGAAAACCTCCTCAAGGCACTGAAAGATGGGAGATTTGACACCTTATTTGAATGCTATCAAAAGAAGTTATCCATCTTGATGGAAACGACATAGGCATTTATCATTGGCACAACTAATCTATATCCAACAACTTCTCTATCAGAACTAGCAAGGAAAAAATATATGGAGCCCTTCAAAGGATGGAAAATCAATTTTACCTGGTCATATGCAGATATTTTGGGGTTCAATCCATATCTTACAATACATCACCTGAATATTTGTCCAAGAGCAAGCATCAATAATGGAACACAACACGGATCGGGAGTAGGCATTCTATTCATCACACCACAAGGTCATACAATTCCAAATGCATACAAATTAAGCTTTCCATGAACCAAAAACACCATAGAATATGAAGCTTTGGTTACAGGTATCAAAATGGCTATAAAATGGAACATAACACAACTACAAGTCTTTGGAGACTCTCAACTTGTCATTAATCAAATCAATGATGATTATCAAACAAAAGATGAAAAGCTAATGCCTTATAAAAATATGGTTGATGATATCAAGAAATACTTTGTAGAAATAATGTTCCTGTAGATTCCAAGAAATGACAACAAAGCAACAGACATCATGGCTACACTTTCTTCTCTCCTTCAGACACAAGAAAATCAACAACATTATGAATTCCTGGTGGAAGAATTGTTTTACCCTGCTCATAATTGTCCTGATTCCCAAACTATCTGTCACCTTGTGGGGCACGATTCCTCATGTTATGGCCAAACTTACACATACCTAAAAGACAACACCTTACCTCCTGACTTATCTAAAAACCAAAAAAGAAACTTTATTTGCCAATCCTCTCATTATACTCTTATCGCATATACCCTATTTAAATGAGGTCTAGATGTTACTATGTTAAGATGTCTTGAACAAGAAGAATATGAGAAGGCCTTACATGAAGTCCATAATGACATTAGTGACACTCATTCAAGTGGTCTTACCCTTTCAAAAAAACTCATACACTTGGGCTATTATTGATCGACTATGGAACGAGATTCTTTTCAGATACCTAGAACATGCAAACATGTCAGATCCATGGGAATTTGATTCATGCACTAGTACAAGAACTTCATGCTTTGGCAACATCTTGGCCTTTCTAGCAATGGGGTCTTGATCTAGTAGGAAAGATAAATCCTTCTTCATCTAATGGTCACAAATTCATCCTTGTCGCTACAAAATATTTCACAAAATGGATTGAGGCAGTACCTCTCACAAACATCACAGGAAAATAAATTGTTGCATTTATCTTGAACTATATCTTCTATTGCTATGGAATACCAATGACCATTATCACTAATAATGGGTGACCATTCAAGAATCAGGATTTACAAGAACTATGTGAGAAATTCAAGATCCAACATAGATTTTCCACACCCTACTATCCACAAGGAAATGGGAAAGCAGAAGCATCAAACAAAACTATTCTGAAAATTCTCAAAAAGATAGTGAATGATGATGGAAGAGATTGGCATATTCAATTAAACCCTGCTCGATGGGCCTACCATATCAGTATCCGCACACCAACACGTGCCACACGTTTCTCTCTTGTTTATGGATCAAAAGCAATACTGCCAATAGAAGTAGAGATACCTTCTCTATGAGTATCATTAAAAGGTCTTATCCCAGATGAAGAACAACGAGTATCTAGATTACAAGAGTTAGAATTAATTCATGAATGAAGACAAAATGCCTTTGATCATTTAAAGGTATATCAGCAAAGAATATGCCAGAGTTATAATCACAGGGTCAAACCACACATCTTTCAAGTTGGGGAACTAGTACTAAAAGAAAATCCACGCAACCAGGCAGATCAAGAAAAGAAAGGAAAGTTTGAACCAAACTGGTTAGGTCTATTTGTGGTAACAACAATATTTGGATCAAGAGCATATCAACTCTCAACACAGGATGAAGATTGACTTGAAGAACCCATCAATAGCATGCATCTAAAGAAGTTTTATGTCTGAAAAAGCAGAAAAATAAAAAAAAGTGAAAAAGCAGAAAAAAATCAAAAACACTGAAAAAGCAGAAAAACCAAAAAACCGTGAAAAACCAAAAAAAGTGAAAAAATCAAAAAATCAAAAACAGTGAAAAAAAAGAAAAAGAAAATCAAATATGAGAAAAAGTGCAATAAAAATAGATGGTGAAAACCTGGCAAACATGCACTATCTGTCTGCTATCTCTTCCATCTATTAGTTCATGCATCTTTCCACTTGCATTTATTTTCCATCAACGCTATCCTTATATATCATTGAGCCTTTGTACATACGCAGGCATCCTAGTTAATCTCTCACCATGGTTTGGATCATTGAGTATATCATAACGACTTTGTTTGTAGGCTTGGGACAAAATCTGCACTTAGCTGGGGGCAAAATTCTTGATCATTTTGAGCTTAATCAAACAGGTATAACAAACAATAAGACAACCCTTATCAAGCAAAAACTAAGACACATCCAATATTGAACACGAGACCAAATTATCAACCATCAAACTATCACAAAGTCAGTCTAAACAATGGATAATATCTTTTGGATAATTATTTTAACATGATTGTTCAACTTTTCTATATTGATTTTTGCTATCATGATTTTTGAGTGACTCTAGGATGTCTTTGACTAGAGGAACAAGGAAGGAACATGATATTTTTCTTGTCTTTTGTTTGAAAATTAATCATTAATATGTGAAAAATTTTCTCGGGACATGATCATTGGAGTATCATCGAAGACATTTTCGATTTGCGTATTAAAAAGGTTAATACGTCCTGTTTTATGCAAGCAACACTTAGGTCATCTTGATTCAATTATATCTCGATGCTTGTGTTAACTTGCCATATCAGAATCCAAGAAAGCGGTGCTTAGGTCATCGTGGTTTAATTATACCATAAATGTTTGCACTCACTTCCCACATTTCAAAAGCTCAATGATGACAAAAATGCAGTAATCCAGTGACTGATCTGATCTTAGATTTGTATTGGCATTTGCATTTAGCTTGCATTTCATTCTTGCATGGGATCCCGCATGCTCCTTTTATCCAAGGTTAGATCTATTGCAGGAATCATCAAGGTATCATCACAAGTGTATACATAATCAAACTAATGATTCACATCTCTCCAGATATTGTCGACCCAATGAAAATCTTATGCTATTCTCTCAATAGAATCAACATCAGCATATCCGAATCTTCCTACAACTTGATATCAACAAACTGTCAGTTCTTTATCTAATCAATCTTATCAATTCTATCAAATCAAACCTAATCTATTCTATCATGTCTTATATAGGATGTATCTTTCTTGAAACCAGACATTCTGATCATGTCTTATATAGGATATATCATTCCTAAAACCAAATTCTTTGATCATCTTTGTCTTATATAGGAGGTATCATTCCTGAAACCAGACTGAATCTCGATCTTATCAATCTAGCCAATCAAGATTTATCAATAATCAAGAACCACATCACCATGATTGTAGAAGTCACATTTTCATCAACCACAATTGCAAAAATCAAATCATTTCTAATCAGGATATCAATTTCGCAAAGATCCAAAAACTCCAAATATCAATTATCTCAATTGATCTCCTGACGGGGCATTATCATATCACAATTTATTAATCAATAGCTGGGGCATCCTATCGAACCAATATCATCATAAAAATGAGATTATTCTTTGAATCAACACGTCATCACACCTTGCTTCAAAGAGGGGAAAATGTATACACCTAAAAATGGTCTGAAGATAATTAATTAAATAAGTAATTATTTAATTAATCCCCCTTCCTAATTGAGGAGGGTTAAATGGGATGGCGGTGCTATGCGTGGAGGGAGTTGAGTGCGGGATAGGGCATCACAGTCCTAGCTTGTAGGAGGGCCCATGGTGTGACGACATGAGGGTGGAGGTTGTAGACGGGGGTGTTGCTGTAGGAAGGGTTGGTGTCGGGGCTACGGGGGTAGGTGGAGTGGTCGCTGCGGGGGGTGGGAGGTGTTGCGGGGGTAGGGGCTCGGGGTCCTTGCAGATCTGTAGACTGCACATGGGGAAGGGCTATGGGGGGCTCAATCCATGTGGTGGGGAGAGGGTGATTGCTGCATGTAGGGTACAAAGTCTTTGGCCAACTCCTATTGGAGGGTGGGTTCTCCGAGAGGTGAGATGCATAGATCTGGTGGAGAGGCCTCGAAGGTGCCTCACGATATGGATCTTTGGGCTGCGGGGGGTTTGAAATCTCCACCCCATAATTTAAAGACCTTTGACAATAACCTTTTTGCCTCAGAGTCCGGGGCTGGAAATGCTGGGGGTTCACAAATTTTGAAGATTAATGGCTGCCTGGAGAAGTGCAACGAGAGACCTAGGGTGAGTATTCCTTTGAAGATGATAGTAGAAGATGTTGATTAATTTTCCAAACATTCATTATATTGCAAGTTTTTGGGGATGAGGGTCTCTCTAAAGTTTTTGGAAAACTGGGCTCGGAGAACTTGGGCTCCAAAAGGGGAGATGGAGATTACGTTATTGGCAAACAACTACTTCACGGTTACCTTCAATTGCATGGAGGATCAGACTAGGGTTTTTGAAGGAGGGTCGTATTTTTACAACTAGGTGGGATTGTTTATCAAACCCTGGCATGCAGGGTTCAACCCTTCAGAGGAACTCCCATATAGGGTCCTAGTGTGGGTCTTCTTACCACGACTTCCAGTGGAATGTTGTCGGAAGGATGTGCTATAGATGCTCACTTTAGTGCTTGGGAGGCCAGTTGGAGCATCCTCACAAACCCTGGGGAGAAGGGTAATGACCTTCGCTTGCATCTGTGTTGAGATTGATCTTAGTAAGCCTTTGCCAAATGCTATTGATATGTGTGCAGGTTCTTATTCTTGGGTTCACCAATTGGATTATGAGACTTTACCTTTTCGGTGTCGCCTATTTCATGAGTACGCTCACTTGCAGTGCAAGTGTCCTAGGTATAAACCGATGGTGTGCCAATCTCAACAGTCAACCCATAACATAGATGGGGTTGATAAAGGAAAAGCCACCATGACTGGGGAAGTTGTGGGTACTGATGGTTTTGTCCCAATTAAGACAAAGAATAGGAATTGAGGACAAAAGAGGCCCTTACAAGAGATACAAGAGGAGGATACTTTCAACAGGTTTGAAGCCTTGGACGACCTCACCCAACAGGAGGTGAACCTTGGGCTGACTCCTTTGGATCAGGATGCACCAGGGTTGGTTGATGATAGTATGATTTGGGACTCGACCCAAGCTTTGCAAATTGTTGGGAGCCAGAAAATGGAGATGGATAAGCCAAATGTAGATTAGTTGGGGTCCATACCTAGTGCTATAGTGGAGTTGGTTGGGGGTAGGGCTCTCCTTTATCTCAAAAATTGGAATCTATTGGGGCCAAAAGTAACAAGATGGGAGTACATTTGGGTCTCCACCAGAAGGACATTAAGAAAGGATCATTGGAGAAGAGTTCAAAGGCTGGCAAAAAAAAAGACTTAGAGAAGATCAAATTGATGGGGGAGAATTTGGTTGAGTCAGGGTCAGTAAAGACTTTGGATTCTCATTTTTCCAACCCCCCTAAATTATTGTTTTGTCATGGAATGTGAGGGGCTTGAATAATGGCCCTAGACAAAAAGCTATTCGGGAGTTGATAAGGAGCCACGCTCCTGATATCCTATTTTTCTAGGAGACAAAACTTTCTATGGAAAGTATGATGGATCTAGAACCAAAGATTTGGGGGTGATGCTAGTGTCAGTGTATTGGGGTTGTGGGATCCTCGGGAGGGGTGGCCTATCTTTGGAACCCTCTAAAGATTCATCCTGACTGGTGGGTGGTCTCCAGATCTTCGTTATTCGAGGTTATCTCTAGTCTTGAGACTGGGGAATATATCTTGGTTACTAACATCTATGCCCCCACTGATCTTCAGGGTAAGCAGAATTTATGGTCCCATATCTCTGGTATGTGGAGGTTGGTCCCCTTGCATCCTTGGATTATGGTGGGCAATTTCAATGCCATCCTTGAGTTGAGTGAGAAGAAGGGGGTGTTATGTGGTTAGAACCTTCATCTTTCCTTTTTCGAGATAATGTAGCTTCATTGCATCTTGTTGACATTAAGCCTGGTAATGGTCTATTCACATGAAACAATAGGAGGATAGGGGAGTATTGGATTGCATAAAGGTTGGATCATTTTCTAAGTTGTAGTTTTTGGATTGGTGGGGATGTTGGCAAATGCACATTCCAATGAGAAATTGTAGGTGATTGAAGGTTTTGTCATTGATGGAAACCTTGCAATCATATGATACCGGCAAGATAAATATACCGGCACCAACACCGATAGACTCTACACTGGCATACAGGACACTGATAGTGAAAGGAAGGATATCGACACCTTGGACAACTTCAATTTTGTTTAAAATGTATTTTGTAATTAATTGTAAAATAATTGTAAGCCGACATGGCGAGTTGTAATATGACTCATATATGCATAAGATCATTGTAGATCATTTTGTAATAAGGTGATAGGTGAAATTATGCAGACCTAATATGCGAATTATTGGTTAAAGGGTTTATGTATGTAGCAGAGCTTAAACCTATACTGGATCTGGCATAGTAGATGCTAATCTGAAGCAGTACAAGACTTTGGATTAATATAATCCATTTTTGTAAGTCAGTGTGACTTCTTTTGTAATTGAGCAGTGAGCTCTAGGCACTTGGCCTTCCTGCATGTGCAGGCCCCTATTGTAAGAGTAATATTCCCTTATTGGCTAGTAAGTGAATATTGTGGGTCACAAATCCCACCAAGGTTTTTCCCACACTGGGTTTCCTCATTAAAATACTGTGTTATGGTGTGCTTCTCATGTGGTTGTTGTTATTCCTGCTTAATGCATTATTTTTGGTTTACTAATACATAGTTTTAATATGTTTTTCATGTTTTAAGTCAAGTAAATTTATATACCAGTTAGATACTGATTCACCCCCCCTCTCAGTAGCTTTGGGAATCCTAACAGGGGAGTGGTCCACAAGCTCAAAGATTCTAGACTAGAGAGGATCCAATCACTGGCCCATCAAGTTGGTTTCTTCTTCTGCTCAGGTCGCTCCTTCTCCTTCATTCAAATTCCAACTTATGTGGCTTCAAGATCCTACTTTGCAGACTCTTGTTGCAGAGTGGTGGAGACAAGGGAGTCGAGCCTTTGAAACTGCTATGTACACTTTTTCTAAGCAACTGCAATTTGTTAAGTTTCAGCTTAAAAAGTGGAACCATCAGGATTTCGGAAATATTTTCCATGCTAAGAAAGCTTCTCAGATTGTGTTGAATGGCATCACCAGTGACATCAGAGAGCATGGTTTGTCTGAAGCTTTGCTTAGGAAGAAGATAGGGCTGTGAAGGCTCTAGAGGAATGAGAGCTTAGGGAGGAAATATACTGGAAACAGAGAGCTCGTATTGATTGGCTTCAAGAGGGGGATAAGAACACCACTTTCTTCTTCAATTCAATGAAAGCAATAAGACATGGAAATGCCATTCCGGTTCTGGTTAATGATAGAGGTGAGCAGCTTTTATCCTTGTGGGATATTTCTAGGGAGTCTTTAATTTATTTCCGGGCCCTCTTGAGGGAGAAGTCTCAGGGGGAATCAATGGAGGAGAATCAAGTTCTTGATTGCATCCCTTCTTTAGTTACTAGGGAGATGAATGAGTAGCTTATGGGTCCCATTTCACTGGAGGAACTAGAGAGGATTGTTTTTCACATGAGAAAGGGAAAGGCTCCTAGACCGGATGGGTTCCCGGTTGAAATCTTTCAAGAGTTCTGGGATATTATCAAATTGGACTTATGGGAAGTAGTTCAGGAGTCCCAAAAGAATAAGCAGATGCTTCGGGCATTGAATGCGACTTTCATCGCACTCATCCCCAAGTGTGATGGGGCTGACCGATTAGGCCAATTCTGACCCATCTCTCTCTGCAACGTAATTTACAAGATTATCTCTAAGCTGATAGATGATAGGTTGAAAAAGTGTATGGGGGATGTTATCTCTGAGGAGCAGAGTGGGTTTGTGGAAGGGCACCAAATCTTGGATGGGGTGGTCATTGCTACAAAGACTATTCACTCTATTGCAATTTCCAAGGAAAAAGCTATGTTTATTAATTTGGATATGGCTAAGGCTTACGATAGAGTTTGTTGGTCCTACCTTCAGAAGATTCTCAGGGTGTTTAGATTTGTTGATGAATGGATCTAATAGGTAATGAGTTGTGTTATGTCTACTTCTTTCTCAGTGCTAATCAATGGAGATCATACTGAGTTGTTCTGTGCGTCTAGGGGTCTTCGCCAAGGGGACCCACTATCCCATACCTATTCATTCTTCTGGTTGAAGGCATGGGGAGGTTGATTAAACATAATGTGGGTCAGGGATTTATTTAGGGATGGAGTTGGGGTAATTACTTGCAACCGCAGTCTCACATGCAGCTTGTTGATGACACGACCCTGATGGGTCTTGCTCGGATCAGAGAGGCCACTAATCTGAGAAAGGTTTTGGATGTTTATCTTGCAGCTTTGAGCCAAATGATTAATGAGGATAAATCTTCTATCCTCTTTTTCAACACTCTTGGTTCTATTCAAAGGAGAATTTCTCTTATCCTGAGATTCCAAGTTGGCTCTGTTTCCTTGACTTATTTGGGTATTCCTATTTCTCCTGGTAACCCTCCTAAGGAATCCTAGCAGGGTATCTTGGATAAATTTTGCACAAAGGTTGATCACTAGACTAATAGATGGTTATCCTTTGTTGGGAGGGTTTAGCTGATTCAGTCGGTAGTTCAGGATCTTTTGACTTATCGATGTATGCATCAAGTGGCTCCTAAGTGGTTCTTGAAGGGATTGGACTCTCTGGCTAGGCAATTATTATGGACAGGTAGCCTCTCCTCCTCCAAATAGAGTCTTGTCAATTGGGAGTTGGTGTGTAGCCCGAAGCAATCGGGGGGGCTTGGTTTAAGGCAGTGTATTTTATTTGGGGAGGCTTTGGCGGAAAAAATTGTACTGGAGGTGGTGTGTTGAGTAGGATCGTGGTTGGGCTAGGATTTTGGCCTACAAATATATGCACAAGATCTCGATGGAGGAAATTCCAAGATATCCACTTGAGGGTAAAGGTTCAACGATTTGGATTACTCTTAAGAAGGGGGCTTCTCTTATTAAGGAAGGTCTCTTTTGGATTTGCAGGAGGGGGCAAGAGGTCCTATTCTAGAATGACTCTTGGGATGGCTACCCCCCATCCTGGATTAGTTTCTCAACCTTGGGAATCTCTGCTAGAGGTTTTTGGAGGCGGGGTGGTCTAGGGTGAGTGACTTCAAGGTTGTGTATAGGTGTGGGTAGCTAGAGATGGAGTGATGGAAGGCCCCTAATGAGAGGCCGGTTGCTGGGATGGAGGAATAGTGTGCGGAGTTGTATGGCATTCTGGAGAATAGACATTGTAGTTCTCTCAAGGGTAGGGATGGACTTGCTTGGTTTCTGAATCCTAAGGGCGTCTTTACTGTTGCTAGTGGATATTGGGTTCTGTTGAACCAAAGACTTGAGGGAAGAGAGGTGCCCTAGTGGAAATAGGTGTGGAATAATATTTCTTGGCCAAAGTGTAACTGCTTCGCTTCGACTTTGGCTTTGAATAGATGCCTAACTTGGGATAATATCTGCAAGCCAGGATTTTTGGGGCCTTCCATTTGTGCCTTGTGTGCTAATAGGGAGGAAGACTCCTCACTTCAGATGCCCCTTCTCTATGCTTATTTGGCACTATTGCTGAGGGGTGTGGAAGCATCCTTGTGTTCATGTGGATTAACTGGTGGAGTTTTGGAGTAGTTTGGGCAGACCTCCTATCTTCTCCTCCTTTCTCCAGACTGTCTGGTACATTGGGCCCATCTTCATACTATGGCAAATCTAGCTCGAGAGGAACATGAAGATCTTTAGTGAGGATAGACTAGTGGTTCAACAAGTGTGGAAGAGAATCATAGTTATGATCAGGGAGACGGTGGAAGCTAAATGTGAGTTGCATTTTCCTCTGAATAAAGACAAGGCAGATATTGTGAGTAGGTTGGGGCTGCAATAATTGTCCCCCACCTCAGCTTATGTTAGGAGAGGTAGACGTACTTTGAAGAAGGTTCAAAGGATGGGGAGATGGATACCTCCTTAGGATGAGCTTATCAAAATTAATACTGATGACTCCTCTAGGGGTAACCCAAGCCCTGCTGGGATTGGTGGTGTTGGTAGGAATTGTATAGGGGAGGTGGTCCTATTATTTTTGGTTCATAAAGGGTGGCATTCTAATAATTTTATGGAGGGATTTTCTATTCTCTATTCCTTGGAGTGTGCCTAGGAGTTGGGTCAAAGAAAGGTTATCTGTGAATCAGACTCACAAATTGTGGTGCACTTGTTGACAGAGCAGAAGGCAAGTGGGGTTCATTGGCAGTTGGCAGAGATTGTTCATTAGATTCTTCATATTAGCTTGACTATGGAGCAGGTGTCTTTTATCCATATTCCTCGTGAGTAGAATAGAGAAACATATTGTTTGGCTAAGTGGGCCTCGGAACATGGTAGTGATTGGAAAGTTGAAGGGTGGGAACATGTTTCCCCAGATTATTGTCAAGCCTTGCAGAAGATTCTTGCTAAGGACATGGATGGGTATGAAATTGGTTGATTGTGGGTTGGGCTTGTGGTTCTTTTCTAGGGCCTTGGGGCCTTGGGTCTCTTTGTAATTCTTGTGTCTGATTTTCAATAATAATTTTACCCCTTTATTTCAAATCCCCCTTCCCAATTTAATTGAATTCACTAAGTAATTTGATTAAATTTCCCCTTTCATCTACTTATTAATAAATCTAAGGATTTATTTAATAGGTTCATTTTCATAATCCCCTTTGATTGATTAATTCAAATTAATTAATTCTCCCCCATCTTCAATTAATTCTTCTAATCTTCTAATTAATTAAAACAAATCAATTTATGAGTTGTTGAGAATTAACTAGTCTTATTTGAATTTTAAATTAAAATTACCCACATGCCTCCTAACTTCTAACCACCTAACCTAACCTCTTCTAAACCTATCCCATTCCATCTAACCCTATGTTTAATTAAACCTACCTTAGCTTGCACATCCTAACCTCCTTATCCTAACCTCCTATGGTGTGGATACTCTCCCCTTGAGACACATGGCATTCTTGGGCCACATGTCCCATTTCCTTAGACACTTTCTCTCTCATGAGAAAAGCTTCTTGACACTTGTCACCATAGAGATGACAAATGTTCCCTTTCATTGAGCCCTCTCTAGAAGCTCCTTGACACTTGTCACCATAGAGATGGCAAATGTTCCCTTTCATCCAACCTCTTTTCCAACCTCCTCCAATTTCACCATTGATATCTTCAAAATCAATCTTGACCGTTGATTCCTGCCACCTCACCCTTGGCCTTGGAAATCTTATAAATAGACTTTATTTTGGAGCAATAATGATCCCATCTCATTTACATTCTAGGCAGTGTTACTATAGGCATAATATCTCTTAGCATATCATTTGAGCATTGTTATTATAGGCAATGGCATTCTTAGATCTAGCTTATTTTCTAGCATAATTGTTGAATCATGTAGCTTAATCATTCTATTTTATAGCTTAAATGCATCATTATCATCTTAAATCCTCCAGCTAGATGTAGTCAAGTCACTGGAATTTTCTTATACAGATCTGAGAGCAAATCTACACTCGTATTTATTAGGAGGTGATAGATCAATTAGCCATGGTTTTATCTTTCTTTATTTTAAATTTGCTAACCATGCTTGTAATGATTTATTAAGTGTTTTGTGTTGCAGCTGCAGGTATCACACTTCACATGTATGACAAGATTAGTCAAAGGAATAGAGGAATTGACTTATGTTGAAGGTTGTGAGTAACCTAGGGTTTCGACACGACTCTTGATAGACATGACATTAGAATCAACAATATGTGCAATGCCACACAATATATCAATTCTATTCGTATCACTTTGAAGCATGTGCTTAAGGCCTTCAATTAATGGAAGAGATTCATTATTAGGGTATTCTTGGGATATCCATTGTTGAAAGCTATCAAATTGACTGTCCAATGTAGAAAGTTGATCCAAAGAAACCCTAGTTAAAGCTTCTTCTTAATCATGGGATCCATCAATGGGGTGAATAGGCACATGATTAGGATGAGAAGAATTAGCATGATCCTCATTAAAGAAGTCACCCAAATTAGGCTCCATCTCCTTGGTAATTAAACCTTTGGAAGCCTTAATTCTAATGCTTCATCTAATGGGGATATGATAGGTAGAACTAATAGTGGTAAAACTTGTGCACTAGAGAAAATTTGAATTTTGAATTTTGAAACAAAGCTTACAAAATTGAGGAATGCAAAATTCAAGAAAATAATGATTACACAATTTGAACTTTGTTGGGGGAAGAGGATGACACAATTTCCAAAAACAAAAAGAAATTGGAATTTTAAAATTAGGGCCAAGGGAATACCACTTAATTTTAAAATTAGAATTTTTAAAATTAGGGTAGACTATAATTAACCTCTTAATTTTAAATTTTTTCTTAAAAGTTGAAATGTTGAATTTTGAAGGTATTTCCAATTCTAGAGGGATCAAAAATCGATAAAATCAGCCAATCTTCCAGATTTAGGCTATTAAATACAGTCATAACAATCTCCTGAAATTTCGGGAAAAAGTCAAGGATCGTGGTAGGATCGCACATGGTCCGACCAACTTTTTTCAAAATTTTTAGGGATGGATATTATGATGATTTTAAAGCTAACCCCCCCAAAATGGCGAATTTTACAATTTCTAGATGGGCAAAATGAAGGCGCAAATGTGAAAATAGGACTCTATTAGGGTTTTGAAGAAAAAGAGGAATTGAATTGCAATTTTGAAAAGGGTCAAACCTAATGGATAAGGACACCTTGGAAAATGTTTAGAAATCTGAATGTAAATGAATTTGATTTGAAATTCACACAAAATCCAATTAATTTTTTAAAAATTAGGGTTTGATGACCTAACCACTTAATTTTGAATTTTAAATTTTGGGAAAAAGGGGTGAAATTGAAAATTTGAATTGTAGGAATGAAGACAAATATGAGACAATCATAAATCTGAAAATTAAATTGAATTCCAATTTTTGCACAAGTTCAAGATGATTTTTGAGGATTAGGGTTTTAACAAGTAACATCTTAATTTTGTAAATTTTAATTGCCAATTGAACAAGACAAGGAGGAAATTGAATCAAAACAATTTTCAGATCTAAGATAACCACAAGAATTTTTTACAAATCACAAGTTCAATTTTAATTTTAAAACTAGGGTTTTGAATAATTTAACGACTAAGTTTGCAGGAAGTTGAAACTTGTAGATGAAAAATATGCAATTTTGTTCAAAGGAAAGCATGCGAGACATTGGGTTCACCAAAATGGAATGGTGGGAAAATGGTGAATGAGAAATCAAGAAGGAAACTACCGTTTCCCTTAAAGAGAGATGAGAATTTCGCTATTGATTACCATTACATTAGGAAGAGGAGAGGATAATTCACTAGATTCAATCTCCACACAAAGATGGAAGATTGAATTCTGAATAAAGTGGGAATAATAAGTTGATCCCCTCTTCCTTATTTGATTTGGAAAGGAAATTGATTATGTTATGTAGTGCAAAATTGACAAAGAATTGATTATAACTTGAGATCAGAATATGGGATGAAGTTATGCACTTGGATCTGGTAGTAAAATGTCGAGACAAAGTTGACCTACAAATTTGAGGAAAAATTGCCTGGAACGTGGCGGGAATGTACACGGTCCTTCGAAAAATCCATGAAACAAAAAGGGTTTTTCCACCTCTGCAAATGGAGCCTGAATCTGAAAGTATAGCTACACACATGCAACCTAGACATAGAAAAGAGAGGAAAATGGGTTGGGATTGGGGCTTTGCCTTTAGGTCAAACCCCAGTTTTGGAATTAACCAAGTAATGAAAGAAAGTACTTGCAAGTAGATGTAAATGTAAGACTGAATTGTAAATCACCTCAAGGGAGGTTGTAGTAGCAATGTTGATAGAAATGCTTGTGTGGAATCAAATGTTGAAATCAATCTCCTCTTCAATGGTTGAATCCTTGACTTGAATGCAACACCTAGCCTTGAAGGGAGACTTGAGAATGCTCAATACTGGAAAATAATTCTTGAATGCTTGATTGCTTGTGCAACACAACCTTCTCCCAATTCCACCTTATGCAAATGAGAGGACAAATTCCCCTTAAATACATGTTATTGGATTTGATTTTCATCATGGGCCGACATCGAGGGAATTTCTCATCCAAGGCACAACCCACAATGCATGCTCTAGGAAGGGTCCTACCCCAAAATAGGGTAGGGATAGGGGTGCCACACCCCTATCCAAGTGGGGATAGTGTTGCCACGCTCCTGTCCTACCCCTTTCTCTAGAGTAGAGTGCAGACAAGGTGATGCAAAGGCCAAGGAAGAAGCTGCTTCCGCAAGTTGAGCAATCTCCTATCTCCGATCAGGCTAGAGGATTCAAATTCGAATGCGTGAGGACCCTAATGCAGTAAAAAATTGCTAGGGTTGCAATTTTATGACACTAGATAAAAAATACACATTCCCCCTTGGAGAAGACAAATTGCATATATCATTAATACAACAATTCATACAACATAGCACAAAAGATATGAGCCAAAAATGAACATTCTCTTTATTGATTTTAAATATTAAATTGATACATTCATGAAAATATTATAGTGAGTCAGCAAAACTACTAGAAGACTCTTTGCTATTATATTAAGGTTTCTCTAATGCATACAAATCAAGAGTCTAGAATACTTATTCTTGGCCTTGAATTCCCTTTTATAACACAAGGGAGCAAAAAAAGCCTCGGGCCGAAGAAGACACATGTCAAAATCTAATTGCATTACAAAAAAGATCTTTACCTCTATGTGCAACCTACATTGAATGATGGTGGCTGGAATGGTATCATCCTGGAAGCTCGATCCGTGCGTCTGTAAAAGATGTTCTCATGCTAGAAATGAATGTTCTCTTTATTGATTTTCAATATAAAATTGATACATTCTTGAAAATATTACAGTGAGTCACCAAAACTGCTAGAAGACTCTTTGTTGTTATATTAAGGTTTCTCTAATGCATACAAATCAAGAGTCCATTTCCTTCTTCTTGGCCTTGAATTCCCTTTTATAACACAAGGGAGCAAAAAAATCCTCAATCCAAAGAAGACACATGTCAACATCTAATTTCATTACAAAAAAGACCTAAAGCCTAAGACCTTGACCTCTATGTGTAGCTTGAATTAAATGATGGCAGTTGAAAAGGCATCATCTTGGAAGCTCAAGTTGTGGGTCTATAAAAGATGCTCACATCTATACTTCATATCTACTTATGTCAAGATCAAAAAATGCAATCTGGCATGCACTGGCAGGTGTCTTGGAGACTGCTCCTTGCCGACCTAGTGTTCTAATCATTTTACCAAAATGAACATCCCACACAAAAAATTTAGGAGTAGCAAAAATGGAAAGACTATGAATAGTCCTCCTCTTTAGGTTGCTCTTCTTCCAAGGAGTAGTACTTTTTATGTAGCACCTCAATCTCATCAGATGGCCAAGAAAAACCCTTAAGGCTATGTAATTTATTCATAACTTCCTTTGTTTTGTGGGCACGCACAACTGCTACTCTTAGGGAAAAGCTATGATACATTTTCTCTACTTCCATAATTTTATCGAGAATATTAAGAAATGCATCTCCTTGGTTTGGATCACCTTCCAAGGATGTCAAGATGACATTTATTGCTTCCTAGAAACCATGTTTCCATTCTTCTAAGCTCTTAATTTTCCCATCATCTATCAAAATTGTAGGGACATGCCACTTTTTGAGTCCCTAGAAAGAATCAATGATTCCCATCAATGCTTTCCTTTCCTCCTCTATGTTGGGTAACTCTTTATTTAATAAATTATAATTTTTCCAAGTTACCCCTACAATCTGAGGTGGTTGAGCCACATTTTTCACTGCTAACATAACCTCCTTCAAGGTTTGACCCTTTGGCAGCCACATAACTTTGATTGGTTGAAAGAATGCAATGAATTCATCAAGTTGACTCAGGAGCTTGGATGTCAGAGAATATGAAGTGTGGACTTCATCCAATTTATCAATGATTTTATTTAAAATTCTCAAAATTGAATCCTTCCTAATTTTAAAATAATTTCTTATAGCTTCATCTTTGACCCTTTGCATTTCTTTTTTTATCTTCTCAAGCTCCTCAAGTCTAATTTATCCAGAAGAGTCAGCTGCCATCTTCTTGATTTTCTCTTTTAATGCAATGTTATCAAAAAACAATTCATTATACTTGGTATTCAAAACAACATGCATATCGCTTAGCTTTATATGCTTTTTCTCTAAATCCTCTACTTCCAGCTGAGAAAATTGGATTGAATGCTTGGAAATTGCTACAACCTCTAAAGCAGTAGTGTCATGTAAGGTCCTTACAACAACATCCCATGTTTTGTGTTGCACCCCTTGCAAAACCATGGGCTTTTTAGTGCTAGGGGCCTTTGACCATAAAGCAAAATCTTTTGAACTTATATTTACATAGGAGCCATGATCTCCAAGCTCTCTAACGGAATTGGGGTCCTTCTGCTGCATGATCTGATTTAAGAAGAAAATTCTCTCAAAATTCCACATCGGGAAAGGAGCACTCCACTTTTCAAAACCGTTTCTCTGGCCTCTTGAGGAGTGCAAAGAAAATATTTTCTTGTCAAAATTGTTGATTTCTTCATCAGACGTGTTCTTCAATTTCTCCCTTAGCCAAAATGATCTAAAATCAGGGGTATTAACAAAATTGTCATTTTCCATAAAGTTCTTTGAAGCAATAATCCTCTCATCATCTAGTTATTCTATAGGGATTATGCTTGGGATGAGATCCCTCTCTAGATCATTGAAAACTTTGATATTTGCCTCATCTTGGAATGTTTCCCTTGGAGGAGAAGGTGGTGGCACTGAAGTATCAAAATCCTCCTGGATATCTACAAAGTTAGATATTTTATCCTTTCCAATTTCAATCTTCCTAACCTTCTCTGTTGTTACCCCCTCTGATCCAGAGGTCTTGGAGCTTGATCCAATTCACCTTCTAGATTGACTTGTCCTCCTAAACCCTTCAATTACTCAAGCCCATCCAATGACACTTAGTAGGGGATTTTCTAATAAGACCTCCAAGGTTTGAACCACTTTGGCTTGGATTTTCTAATAAGACCTCCAAGGTCTGAACCACTTTGGCTTGCCTCCAAGGTATAGCCAATGGTTTTGGACAATCAACTCCTCCTATTGAGGTTGCCACCTCAATCACACACACACACACCACTCAAGGCTCCAACCACTCCTACAAGGATCACAACACCCAACCACTTTCAATGTACTCAAAATGCATCTACAAAGTGTCTTTGAAGTCTTTTGAGGCTTTAAGAATCTCCAAACCCATCCTTATGGTTGTAAGGAAAGCATAGTGTGGAAAATGCTCTCCTAACACCAGTTCTAATAGGAATCAAGCAAGTATGTCTTTAAATTATTTTGCAGAACATTAAGATATACACAGACTAATGAAAAACTAATCACATAGAAAACACAACAGAGAGTTAACACCAAATTCACGTGGGAAAACCCTTACGGGTAAAAATCCCACCACCAAAGAGAGATCACTTTATTCACAGTTAACAAAAAGTTACAATAAATTTATAGATTCTCTTCACATGCATATTCTCTCAGAATCTATGTCCGGATCACAGTCATCACCTATGTAGAACACTTAGGCTTCCAACAAGACTCCACACCATACATCACACATTAACCTCTCTCTAACTTTTGGTTACATCTCTGGCAACATATATATCAGCCATCGATTACAACATATCAGTTAAGCATAACCGTTATGGAGTCCAATGGTCTGTCATTCAATAGCATCCATCCACCTAACCAACATTGCATTTGGGTTTCCTCTGGCTACTCTAATTACATCTGTCGAATGCAGTTCACACAACAGTTAGTCACTCCAACCGCCAAGAAGTCTAACCATCAACCATCCTGTATTCATGACTTGTCCATTATCCCACATTCGTCAGGAAGTTGGGTCAATTCGTATTCATTTATACTGACAAGACCATCTTCAGTGTCCAAGTGTTTCACCTTTTGGACTTCGGTTTGAACGCACACCCGTAGTCAGTCTCTACTCCATCGGCCATCGGAAAGACCACAAATGCATTGCTTTGATCTCCTAATGAACCAGTAGATGACTCTACTAATGCAGCTCCAAACAGGTCGACTCCATTGGCTCATCGAAATAGCCTTCAATCAGGTAGACCCGATCTCCCGATGACACCACAGTAAATTAATCGAGCCATCGACATAACCCAACAATGTCACCCTGGTTACCGATATCAACCTGATCACCAAAGGCAACCTCATTAGGTCATCAACAAGACAACCAAATAGCTATCTCGATTGTCCGATCTTTCTTGATTTGCTTGATCTCTCTTTTTCCATGGTGTTACTCCCTAGTTCACCACCTAAGCATGACCTCATCTGCCACTGGACTGATTCCCTTTCCTCTTTATGCTCTCCACCACATGGCACCCCCTGATTTTCTCTAGATTCCCTGCCCTACCACCTTAGCATGACCTCACTAACCACCCGGAATGAAGCTCTTCTTTGTCACTGGGTCACGATGGAAAGTCTAATGAGCAATTTCCCATCTGACCTAGCAACCATCATCGAATCTTCTGTGATCTCCATCTGATCATTTGCGATCTGCTCGGCCTTTAACTCACCTTAGTTGCTCTCCTACCAAGTCCCACCACCTGGTCGCCATGTCGTGAGGGATAACATTTCGGGCACCTCACAACCTCAGTACATTGACAACCACTGATAGTCCCAAAATTTTACTCCACCACTGATCTTCCTCAGATCTACCATTACATCTTCTTGATTTGCACAACCCTTATCTCACCTAGGCCGCTCACATATGCCATGTGTCATTCCCTGGTTGGCTCCAGAGTCCCTGCCCTGCCACCTTAGCACGACCTCACTAACCACTCGTAATGAAGCTCTTCTTTGTCACTGGGTCGTGATGGAAAGTCTAATGAGCAATTTCCCATTGCGACCTAGCGACCACCATCGGATCTTCTGTGATCACCATCTGATCATTTGCGATCTGCTCGGCCTTTAACTTGCCTTAACTGCTCTCCTGTCGGGTCCCACTACTTGGTCGCTATGTCACGAGGGATAACATTTTGGGCACCTCACAACCTTGGTACAACAACAACCACTAATAGTCCTAGAATTTTACTCCACTGTTGATCTTCCTTAGATCTGCCATTGCATATTCTCAATTTACACGACCCTTATCTCACCTGGGTCGCTCACATATGCCACATGTCATTTCCTGATTGGCTCCAGAGTCCTTGCCCTACCACCTTAGCACAACCTCACTAACCACTCGGAATGAAGCTCTTCTTTGTCATTGGGTCACGATGGATATTCTAACGAGTAGTTTCCCATCGTGACCTAGTGACCACCATTGGATCAACTCGGACTTGCTCACCCGATAGCCGATCACAAGAAGAGGGTTCCATCATTCCATCGACAAGAGTCACACTGATAGTTGTTCCATCAGGATACATTACTCTGATCAGTCTGAACACAAGTCAAGTTAATTTGAGGCACATTTCCAACAATGGTTTCCTAACCCTTCTAGGTCTCTACCGGGCTCAAATAGGCCTAATTGAATTAGCCCTCACTTGGCGGTTTTAGATACTTAGTTTGCAACTTACCAAACAAGGTTAGAAATAAATTATGGATTTGAGTACCCTTTTCTGAGTTACAAAAAATATTGGAAATTTGCATCTGGGTTATTATTACAAATAGGGTTTCCAATACTGCACTATTTTTTAATGGTTTAGGCCTCATCGGGTGACTTGGAAAGATGGTTTCAAAACCCTTCACCAGTCAAATCATCTGCTCAAAAAAATTAGGTATTCTTCAAGGGAATACTTAGGGATTTCCAACAATGTGACATTGTGTCCTGCACCAATCCCCATGTGCTCTTAAAACACACTTCTTCTGCTGTCCTAACTCACCTACTCCCAACGGTGAGCCTAGGGCTTCATTGTCTCTCCTCCACAAGGTCCTGCAAAACAAAAAAAACTATCCTAAACCTATGTAAAGACCCTAACCTATCATTCTTATTGATTTCAATAGGTTCTATCAATGAATGCTTAGGTTAGAGCCATTTTTGCTCTTAAACCCTACTTGCAAGGGTTTTACACCTAGTTGCAAAGAATGAATGAAATCTTTGCAACTATAGACTATTTATCTTGAAAATAAAAATTATTGAAAATTAAATTCAATGAGCACTCATTCCCAACAATGAGATTCTTCAATTAAGTCCGTACTAGACCGTACCAAGCAATGAAAACAAGAGAAACTGTTAAAAACAGTGAAAGACAAGATTGCTTCAAAAACCAAAAACTTGTTCTTGCATTCCCAATTGTCCAACCTATAAAATAATGTGAATTTTGGCTTTTATGCTATTGTCTTATTTGGTTCAACCAAATTTTCAATGCCATCTACCAAAAATACAACTTTTGCAAAAATTGCAAAATGTTGCTCAACAACTTTTTACATCTTTTGACTCCTAAGATGCAACTTTGCATTCTAATGCATTTCAAGACTCTTGAAGGTCCTCAAACACCCTAGAAGACCTAAACACAACACATTAGACCCCTATTACATGATAACATTCATTTGGAGTATTACTCTTGTGATCTACCTTAGCATTTCACTTCTCAGGCTGACAACATCCTGAACACAAATGACACAATCCAAACTTGGACAACACAACCATGGCTCTACTGAGTCCCAAATGGTTGATCCATTATTACATCATAAATACAACTCACAAAACTTTAAAGAAAACAAAATTTCATGCTTGGAGTGTTAGGTGCCCTGCACCATACTCCCCTGGGATAAAGAACTCAAGTCCCTTGAGTTAAGAGGTCTGCAATATCCACTCCATGCTGAAGTATATCTGATTCTGACATCCACATAGCATCTAAATCAGGTAGCCCTTCCCACTTTACAAGATAGTGGTTTTAGACTCCTTTCCTTGTCTTCTTTACTACCTTGGTGTCCAAGATACTCTCCAACTTGACCGGTTGGCTTGGTGGCAAATCTCTCACCCAATCTTCACTAATGTGTGATGACATGTTCAGCTGATGTGTTTGTGACTCTCCCTCATATGGATATATGTCACATACATCAAAGATACGAGATATACCCAAGGTGGGAGGAAGTTCAACTTCATATGCATTTTATCCATACTTGTGCACCACCTTGAGAGGTCCAATTTTCTTCATCATGAGCTTGATAGGATTCCCTTTTGGAACTCTCTCCTTCCTTAGGTATGCTAACATCAAGTCTCCCACTTTAAATTATACATTCCTCCTTGTTTTACCATCTTGAACTTTATATTGCTCAGATTTTTGTTGTAAGGACTGCCTAACCTTATCATGCACTTCTTTAATACCTTCTGCAAAATTCTCCCCTTGTGCACTCTTAGGTGCCATTGAATTGAGATCCATGAGCTCTAATATGCCCCTAGGATGAAATCCATACATTGTCTCAAAGGGAATTTTACCTATTCTTTGGTTCACCAAGTCATTGTATGCATATTTTGTGTGACCAACTACTAAATCCCAAGTCTGCCCATGTTGTTTTGTAAGACATCTTAGCAAGTTACCCAATGATCTGTTGACTACCTCTATCTGACCATATGACTGAGGATGATAGGCAAATGAAAAGGATAACTTGGTGCCCAACTTTCTCCAAAGTGTCCTCCAAAAGTGGCTTAAAAATTTCACATCTCTATCACTAACAATGCTAATTGGAAGACCATGAATTCTGACTATCTCCTTGAAGAAGAGGCTTGCAATATAGGTGGCATCATTGGTGCTCTTGCAAGGTATGAAATGTGCCATTTTTTTTTAACATATCTACCACCACATACACACTATCAAATCCCCTTGGAGTTCTAGACAAGCCTAACACAAAATCCATACTCAAACATTCCCAAGGCCTCTGAGGGATGACCAAGGGTTGATATAGATGTGCATTACTTGATGATCCTTTTGCTCTTTGGAAGATGGTACATTGCTCTACAAACCTTCTCACTTCTGATTGCAACTTGGGCCAATAATAAAACCTAGCAACCTGCTCCAAAGTCTTATCTATGCCAAAATGACCATCTAGACCTCCTTGATGCTTCTCTTGGATAATATTTTGCCTCATAGAACATTGAGGTATGCAAAGAAGATGACCTTTGAACACTAAACCCTCCTGTATCATGTATTCTGAATAAGAGACATGGGAGGTGTTAGAAAAATCAGAACAAACACTATATATCTCTGCAAATTCCTTATCATCCTTGTAGAGGTCTTTCAACTCACTCAAACCCACACTTTGTAGTTGTATCTCTTGCATAGTCATGACTCTCCTACTTGGTGCATCAGCTACCTTGTTGGATGTCCCTTTCTTGTGTTTGATAGTGAATGTATAGGATTGTAGGTATTCAACCCACTTTAGGTGTCTTTGGTTCAACTTCTCTTGCCCATTGAGGAAACTAAGGGCATGGTTGTCTGTGAAGACTACAAATTCTTTGGGTAGCAAGTAATGACACTACTTCTTCAATGCTTGTACCATTACATATAACTCCAAGTCATATGTGGAGTACCTTTTCTTAGCTTCATTTAACTTCTCTGAGAAGAAGGCTATATGATGACCCTCTTGGCTTAAAACTGCCCCTATTGCCCTTTGGCTAGCATCACATTCTATTATAAACAACTGATTGAAATCAAGCAATCTAAGGGTTGGCAGCTCTGCTATCTTAACTTTCAACATTTCAAACCCCTTATTGGCTTCCTCTGTCCACTTAAAGTGACACTTAATCCCTCCTTTAATGGTGTTGAGTATAGGAGCACAAACATGGCTAAAGTTTCTCACAAACTTCCTATAAAAAGATGCCATTCCATGAAAACTTCTAACATCACTTATGCCCCTAGGGGTAGGCCAATGAAGTATTTCTTCTACCTTACTTGGATCCATCTTTAAACATCTTTGAGAAATAACAAAACCAAGGTATACAAGCTCAGTTTTAAAAAACTCACATTTTTCAAGGTTAATCTTGAGTTGAGCCTCCTTCAAATTCTTTAAAACCATCTCCACATGCTTGAGGTGTTCCCCCTTGGACATGCTAAAGATCAAAATGTCATCAAGATACACAATAACAAATCCACCAATAAACTCAACTAAGACTTCATTCATGAGCCTTTGGAAGGAGCTAGGTGCATTGGTGAGACCAAATGGCATCACCAACCACTCATATAGGCCTGCATTGGTTCTAAAGGTTGTCTTCCATTCATCTCCAAGTTTGATTCTGATCTGATAATAACCAGACTTCAAGTCCACCTTTTTGAAGTAGCTTTCACTTCCTAGATTGTCCAATAGGTCCTCAATCCTTGGCATGGGGTACCTTATAGTAATCTTATTGATTGCTCTTGCGTCAATGCACATTCTCCATTTTCCTCCATTTTTAAACACTAACAAAGTAGGAACAATACATGGACTCAAACACTTCTTGATAAACCCTTTGTCTAAGAGTTCTTGCACTTGTTTGGTGATCTCTTCATTTTGACTAGGTGTCATTTTATAGGCAGATTTGTTAAGCAGATTGGCTCCTGGTATTAAGTCTATTTGATGATTTACAACTCTCATTGGAGGCAAAGAATCAGGCATGTCATCTCCTAATACTTCTACATATTTTTTTGAGTAGACCATGCATCTCTTGAGGCACTTCACTTATTGGATCTGCCTTAGCTTCATCTTTAGGCTTCAACACAATAGCATGGCCTTGATGACCTTCTTGCTTTAATACTTCGAGAAACTCTTTACCTCTCATCAGCATCACACTTGATCCTATTTGATTTTCCTCTTTTGGATCAGGTAGGGGATCCATTTGGTACTTCTTCCTCTTCTTAGTGATGAGATAGTTGTTCTTTTCACCATCATGACAAGCTCTAACATCATATTGACATGGACGGCCCAACAACAAATGACAAGCATCCATAGGCAATATGTCACATAATAATCTGTCCTTATACTCACCAATTTCAAAGTCCACCCATGCTTGTTCATCAACTAAGACATGTTGACCCCAGTTGAGCCATGATACCTTGTAAGGAGTGAGATGAGGTAATCTTTTCAGTTTGAGTTTGTCCACCATTTCAGCTGAGACAATATTCTCAGTAGAACCTGAATCTACAATCACCTTACAAATTTTCCCATGTGACTTACAAGTGGTCCTAAACAAACTTTTCCTCTGTGGTGGCTCTTGAGCTTGGGGTATCTTGAGAATTATTCTCCTCATCATCAAGTTTTCTCCATCTGTCAGTGGCCCTACCTTGCTAATTGAAGAAGTCACACTCTGAGTATCCTCCTCTTGCACCAATTGATTCCTTCTTTCACCCATGTATGAGCTTGTTGAACTTGAGGCTTTTCCTGGACACCTACTCATGGTGTGTCCAAATTGATTGTAGTGATAGCACCTATAGGTGACGACTATATTTCCTCTTCCTGAGCTTCCAAACCTACCCCTAAAATTGCTCCTTCCTCTAAATATTCCTCTTTGTGAGTCCCCATTGCCTTCTTGGCTTTGTTGCTCTTCATTTCTTGATGTTTGCTACCCTCTCCCAAAGGTTCCTCTACCTCCCAAATTCTTACCACCTCTATGTTTTTTATTTTGTTCACTTCTCATCTTGATCTTCTCCTCTGCCCTTAATGCTAACTGAAAACATTTATAGACCATTTCTAGTGTGAGGATACTTATCTCATCTTGTATGTTTTTTCTAAGGCCATTCATGTACCTGGCCAATTACTCCACTTCATTCTCATGCTTCCTAGCCCTCAAACTGAGTTTGTGGAATTCCTTAGTGTATGCATTGACATCTAACTCCCTTTGTTTCAGATTTTGGAGTCCCTTATGGATTTGAACTTCAAAATCCCCTATTAGGAATTGAGCCTTAAGTCTTATCTTCATACGCTCCCATGAAGTTATCTTCTTCTTACCTTCTTGTTTCTTCTTGCATCATATTCCACCAAACTAATGTTGATCCTCTCAATCTTGACTTGACCACATTGACTCTTTTCTCCTCTGCTACTTCCTTATAATCAAAGTGATTATTTAGAGCCTCTATCCAATCTAACAACTCTTCTCCATTGAGATTTCCTCCACAGGTGGGCAATCCATCCAAGTTGTCTTTGGAGATGGATTTGACTGCATCCAAGAATAGCTTTTGGTCTTGGGGCATTGCTACTACTGCTTGTTCCTCTCCATCTTCCAATTCTTCATTAGTCTCATCTCCCCATTCTATCTTTATCTTCCCCTTCTCCTTCTTAACAAATCTGGTTCCTCTACTTCCTTCTGCATCCTTCAATCCTTCTATCATCTCTGCCACCATCTATTAGATGGCTTCTAGATTTATTGCCTTTGGAGGCATTGAACTTGCTTCTAATTCTTCACAATCTGACATACACCAAATATTTCAAAGAATGGCTCTGATACCACTCTGATGCAGAGGTCTTGGAGCTTGATCCAACTCACCTTCTGGATTGACTTATCCTCCCAAACCCTTCAACTACTCAAGCCCATCCAATGACACTTAGTAGGGGATTTGCTAATAAGACCTCCATGGTATAAACCACTTTGGCTTGCCTCCAAGGTATAGCCAATGGTTTGTGACAATCAACTCCTATTTTGGTTGCCACCTCAATCACACACACACACACCACTAAGGGCTCCAACCACTCCTGTAAGGATCACAACACCCAACAACTTTCAATGTACTCAAAATGTATCTACAAAGTTTCTTTGAAGTCTTTTGAGGCTTTAAGAATCTCCAAACCCATCATTAAGGTTTCTTAACCCTTCTAGGTCTCTCACGAGCTCAAATAGACCTAATTTAATTAGCCCTCCCTTGGCGGTTTTAGGGAATTAGTTTGCAAAATTCCAAAACAAGGTTAGAAATAAATTATGGATCTGAGTACCCTTTTCAAAGTTATAGACAATACTAGAAATTTGCATCTGGGTTATCTGTACAAATAGGGTTTCCAATACTGCACTATTTTTAATGGTTTAGGCCTCACCGGGTGACTTGGAAAGATGGTTTCAAAACCCTTCACCAGTCAAATCTTCTGCTCAAATAGATTAGGTAATCTTCAAGTGAATACTCAGGGATTTCCAGCCATGTGACATTTTGTCCTGCACCAATCCCCATGTGCTCTTAAAACACACTTCTTCTGTTGTCCTAACTCACCTACTCCCATCGGTGAGCCTAGGGATTCATTATCTCTCCTCCACAAGGTCCTAAAATACAAAAAAACCTATCCTAAACCTATGTATAGACCCTAACCTATCATTCCTAATAATTTCAATAGGTCCCATCAGTGGAAACTTAGGTTAAAGCCATTTTTGCTCTTAAACCCTACTTGCAAGGGTTTTACACCTAGTTGCAAAGAATGGATGAAATATCTGCAACTATAGACTATTTATCTTGCAAATAAAAATTATTGCAAAGTAAATTCAATGATCACTCATTCCCAACAATGAGATTATTCAACTAATTCTGTACTAGACCGTACCGAGCAATAAAAGCAAGAGAAGAATGTCAAAAACGATGAAAGACAAGATTGCTTAAAAAACCAAAAACTTGTTCTTGCACTCCCAATTGTCCAACTAGTACAATGAAGTGAATTTTGGATTTTATGCCATTGTTTTAGTTGGTTCAACTAACTTTTCAATGCCATCTACCAAAAATGCAACTTTTGCAAAAATTGCAAAATGTTGCTTAACAACTTTTTACATCTTTTGACTCCTAAGATGCAACTTTGCATTCTAATGCATTTCAAGACTCCTGAAGGTCCTCAAGCACACTAGAAGACCTAAACACAACACAATATAACCCTATTACATGATAACATTCATTTGGAGTACTACTCCTGTGATCTACCTTAGCATTTCACTTCTCAGGCTGATAACATCCTGAACACAAATGACACAATCCAAACTTGGACAACACAACCATGGGTCTATTGAGTCCCAAATGGTTGGTCCATTATTAAATCATAAATACATCACAAAAAACTTGAAATAAAACAAAATTGCATGCTTGGAGTGTTAGGTTCCCTACACCACCCTCATCCTTCTGTACACCCCCTTTGGAGGAATCTGTAGGAATCTGGGTCCATCTTTGCATCAGCCAAGGGAGACTTGTGTAGGGATCATTTGTCTTTATTCTCAAATCTGGCCCCCAATATGCTTTATTTTGATAAAGAATAAAGTAGCACACCAAAGAATAGTGCAAGAATACTAGTTTTTCATCCTTATTTTCAGCTCTCACCAATCCCTCACGACTCTTCTCATGAATTGCACTTGCAAAATCATACAATTCATTTATTGAGCAGTGCTAAATGTTGATGGCCATCATCATAAAATTAATGGGCAATTTGGTGAGCCCACAATCAACTCTAAGGACCTTCCCTAATGCATAATAGGTTTTAACAAAATAGGGCTCAAAACAATCAAGCTCTAAGGGCTCCCTTTCAGATGGCAGGATATAACTCCATGAATCTTTGTAAAGTTTCCTCATGAAATGAGAAACAAGATCCTTCCTGTACCTATCCTTTTTGTTCTCATAGTCCCTCTTGAAATTTACCTATTTATAATTGTGAGGGAAGACTTAAATCTAAATCAAAACATTGAATGATTGGCCAGGAGAGATGTCTAGTAGGACATATCCTTCAGTAGTCCTAACCGTCCGGCTTGGAACATCATATGCCTTTTACAACTCCCTTATGAGAATAGGCTCTACAAAAAAATTAGGCACCACCAATTTGCCAAGGTTTAGTGTCCAATGGTTGCACACTGGAATGACCTTGTCTCTGTTGCCATAGAATGAATAAAAAAGGTCCCAGCCCCTTTCCTTGGTGAAGGTATCCCTACACCCTACCTCTTTGTCATTGAAGATAGTCCTCATATGATCCTATATTGTGGATCCCTCATAATTCTGGCAGGTCTTGAGGTAGGCTCCTAGTCTGTTTGGTTGCCCATCGTGCAATTTCTTCCAATCTTTGTTAACCTCTTGTTGCAACTCTTCAGGAGTCATGGCAGGAGAAAGAGGAGTAGTAGGTTGCACTGGTGGTTGCTCCACCTGAGCTGATGACTCCCCTTTGGATGACTTCCTAGAGCACTTTGCATGCTTGGGGGTCTTTTCTTTTGTTTGAGCAACCTCTTTGGCTGGCTCCTGAGGGTTTTCTCCTTGTGGGATTGACTTTTGAGGAATTGAGGCTTCCCCAATAGATGGATTAACTGGAGCAGGAGCATCATGTGCAGGGGATGGAGTTTTAGTAGAGGCGGCTTCGACTGAAGCCTTCTTGGTGCTCTTCCTCTTCTTTGGAGTGGGCTTCCTTGTTTTAGGAGCAGGAGAGGGATCCTCTGAATATCCACTATTAGAAACGATATTGATGGTCTTTCAGACGATTTTTATTTTTCTCTTTGTGGCCTTCTCTTTCGGAGGGAAGCTAGCTTCGGCCTCCTCTGATACTTGCGAGGCAGTTTTAGGGCTTGGTTGCACATAAGGGGAACCTTCAATTTATTGCATGGGGGGACCATATCTAGAGGTACAACTTTAGTGATGGGAATTGAGGAGCTTTCTTTAGTTATGCGGGCTTTCTTGGTAGTAGCGGTAGCAGATTGCTCAGCAGGGGATGCCATCTTAACAATTTGGACTGATTAAAAACTTGGAAAGAAAATGAAAGAGTAAAATCTACCGACTTCTAGGGCACACACACAGGAAACTCAAGATATTACTATAACAGTCTAATAATGCACACAAGTAGGAAAAAAGAACTTATTGGTTTTCTCTTCAACTAAAAAATGTTGGGAAGCACGCTGGAATTCTGAAATTCACCTTTTTTCTCACTCTATGCTGCTCTGAAATCTCTCTAGATGAAAGGTAAGAAAGAATGCCCCTGAATTTTTAATTTATTGTGACACCATTAATTCATTCATGTTGGATAGAGGTAATCATTGGCACCAATTTTGAATTTCATCTATCGATCTAGCAGTTGACAATTGCTCATTGGCCTTCCTTGAATAATGACATGGCATTTTATTATAGTTTCTCATGTCAAATAAGAATTTCATACTCCATGGAGCCTCCGTAGCCATCTTAAATTTCTCTATGAGATAAGCTTCTGTTGTAATTTCCCTTTGTTTTACTTATCCCATGGTGTCACTAGCCATTCTTTCTATCTTCGCAGTATAAGCTTCTATTTTTTTTTTTTGGAGATCTTATCCCGCGTTGATCTTAACCCTTCCTTTCGCCTTTCGCCTGCAAGCCCCTTTCTTTGTGTTTTTATCATCCACAAGATAATCTTTTGAACTAGCCCTTTCTTATCCCAGATCATCTTTCTTATCCCTACAGGGACGTGCAGGATAAGGCTTTCTCTTATTTCCCCTTCACAATTCTTATCCCATGATGCACCTTTGAGTTTCACCATTGTTCTGGATCTTTTCTACCCTACAGGATAAGCCCTTTTACCTTTTGCTAAATTATTTTATTATCTCGAGACTCTTTTCTTATCCCAACGGGGACGTGCGGGATAAGAAAAGCATTGCATCCTTCATTGTTGACTTATCCTGTGTTACCTTGTAAAGCTATTATAGTGGCATGGAAATCCTGCGGGATAAGACTCCCTTTATATTTAAGTCAGTCCTTATCCCGTGGCCATTTCATAGTTTTCCTAGTTCATTGCGAGATAAGATTTTACCGCTTGTTTTTTTTGACCACTCCTTATCCCACGTTGCTCCTTGATCGCTTTGTAGTTGTCCCAGAATAAGGACTCCTTTGTAATTATTTCTTTCTTCTTATCCTAGGGGGTTGAAATTCACATTGAAACCACTTGCGAGATAAGGAATAGGGGGCACTTCCTTTTGAAATCTTATCCTGTATGACCGAGTTACTTGGGGTCAGCACTTAAGTGATCATTTAGAACACATGGAAAACTTGATGGGTTAAGTGGTCGTACATGGGGCCTTCCTAGAAAATAAAGGACTTAAGACCTGGGTTTTTTTAGCAATACTTAAGTCCCCTTTGTCACTTTAGAAATTCATATTCTTTGAAGCTCCTTCGGCCATCTCAGCTATCTCTACGGGATAATACTCTATTATAGATTTCCCTTGTTTTATTTAACCCGCGATGTCATTTACCCCTTCTTCTATCCTTGTGGGATAATATTTTATGTGTTTTACCTTAGAAGCCTTATCCCACGTTGCTCCTAGCCTTCCACCTGCAAGCCCTTTTCATTTATGTTCCTACTATCTGTGGGATAAACCTTTGAACTAGCTTTGTCTTATCCCGCAGTACTCTTTTTATTCTCTCAGGAATGCATGGGCTAAGATTTCCCTTATTTCCAACTTATAACTCTTATCCCGCAGCCATCTCTGAACAAGAGGAACACATCATGGGATAATAATTCCTCTTCTTTCCTTTAACACTCTTATCCAACGGTGCACCTTTGATTCTTACCCATTGATCTTTCATTCACCTTTGTTGTGGATCTCTTCTCCCCACAGGATAAGCCCTTTAACCCTTTTCTTAGTTATTTTCTTATCCTGCGTCTCTTTTCTTATCCCCGTGGGAACACGTAGGATAAGAAAAACAAAGCATCCTTCTTTGTTGACTTGTCCCGCATTGCCTTGTAATGCTATTATGGTAACTGTTACCAAATTTTTGCACATGCTAAATTTGGTGGTCTAATGAGGCCTTGCTTTCACTCATATTGAAAAGTGTCAAACAAATCAACAAATATCAGGTCAAATCATCAGCAAGAAATCAGATATGTATTTTTAAAATTTTTTTTTTAAACTTGTTTGCTTCATGTGTAGATACAGGAAAAGTAAAATACAACATGTGGGTTAGAATGTGGCTCCCATGAGGGTTGAGCCCAACATGTTGATGGAGATGGGTGTTACAAAGATAAATAGATCACAAAGATATTCATGCTCCATTACACTTTCAAGAATGGTGTGGCTTATCAAACCTTCAGGTAAATGCATTATTGCCAGGCATAAAGCCAACACAACTCTTGCCAAATCCTCCCTGTTGCGTGATGAAATGATGTTTTGAAGGCTCAGAAGTTTTCAAACAAAGGCTTAGGCATAGAACACATGCAATAGTAGGGGATGTGTAAAAACATTTACCTCGCATAAGTGGTGGGGAGGAGAGTTTAAATATTTAAATACAAAGCCCCATGCATATCAAGTGTCAAAGCTTAAAGGCTTTTGACAAGGCTAGCTCAGCGTTGGTGGGCCCCCTAGCGCGCATCTCAAAGCACCCAAATTTTTTAGATCGAGAAAATTAACTAGCGAGCAAGTTGGGTAGATCAATGATGATCGCAGATGATCTGATGGTAGTCGCTATACCGCGATAGAAAGATGTCCGCCGAATACTCACCGTGACTTGGTGACAAAGAACATGCCTAAAAGGGGTGGTTAAAGGGAATGCAGGTTTGAGGAGGATCAACGATGGTCGCTTATCCGCTATGTGAAGATGATTGCCTGTTACCCATCGTGGATCAATGATTAATGAGATGGCATCCAGTGGCGGATCAAGTGGCTGACATGTGGTGACACATGGCAGAAGGGAGAAGATCAACCAAGGTAAAGGTCGAGTAGATAAAGGAAGATTGGTCAGTGATGCAAAAGATCCAACGATTGTCGCTAAATCGTGAGATGAAGATGTGACATAGCAACTGGCAAGGTGGCCGTCCAGGTGGGCTCAGAATGAACCAGGGTGGGCCCAAGTCTAGTGGCAGGTCCAAGTGGAATTTAGGTGGATCCACGGGCAAAACAGAGGCTGACACATGGAACGGATGGACAAGGAGATAAGGAACGAGCAGGTTGGAGCCAATCTAACGGGTGTCGTTGATCCGCTATGCGAATATGATTACTTGTTACCCATCACGGATCAACGACTAATGAGATGGTAGTCATGTGGCAAGTAAGATGATAGCCGACTGGATAAGAAAGAAAACTAGGAAGTGACACATGGTGAGCCCGACAAATGGGGTGAGCAGCCCTGGTGAGATAAGGGTCGTGCAAATCGAGAGGATCCAACAGAAGATCTGAGGAGGATCAACGGTGGAGTAAAATTCTGGGACTCCCAGTGACTATCGTTGTACCGAGGTTGTGAGGTGCCCGAAATGAATATCCATTATAGACCAGCGACAAGGAAGAGACTAGGAAGTGGTGGGTTCGGCCATACTTAGGTAGCACCCTGGTGGTGGCCACTGACAAGCCAGGAAGTGACACGCGACAGAAGCGAGCAGCTCAATCAAGTTAAAGGTTAAGCAGGTCCAAGAAAGATCAAGCAAGTCCGATATGATCTAATGGTTGTCGCTATGTCACGATGGGAAATAGCTCACTGGGTTATCCATCACGACTTAGTGACAAGGCAAGCCCACGAAGAGGTGGGTCCAGTCTAAAGTGCTAAGGTGAAGTGGCGATCCAGTGGCTAGCAAGGTGGCATCTAGGTGGACTCAGCACGAAATGAGAAGAACTCATCAGGTAGTTTGCGGTCCGATTTAAGCTTGAGAGCAAGTTTACATGAGTTTTTCTCATGATTTTGAGGTGATAAGGCTTAATTTTGAGCGTCAAATGGGTCAACCTTTAGTTGACTAAGAGTTTGAACTGAATTACCCACTTTTTTTTTTTGCATGTTTTGAAGCCTATTTTGGTGGCTTTTTATTTCTACTTGAGGACCAGTCTTCAGAAAAGATATTTTCAGTGGGAGTTCATCTTCAGTCATTCTGGAGTCATCTTTCCTCTACTTTTTGGAAGGTTTTGGTATAAAGTGAAAAAGTTTTATCTTTCTTCACTAGTTCTTGATCATTCTCTTACTAGTTTTAGAAGAGAATATATTCTTGTAGCTCCTGTGGAGTTTTATGACAAAATACTAAATAAAATTATTATCTTATGCCTTATATTTTTGGAGTTCATTTTCTTATTCATGATTGAGAGGTAGTTTATTGTGTTATTGTCTAGATAACCCTTAAATTTTCTGTCTCATTTATAAGTCACAGGTTGTGCATTGTGATAAATTGGTTCATTTGGTTGATTGTGAAAGTTTTTCTTTCCTTTCAATTTCTTGAAGTTTAATTCCTTTGCATGAAATATTTATGTGCTATGAACCAGAAGTCTATTTGTGCAAATTAGTGTTTTTAGGAGTGTATTTCTGTCATTTTGAGATATCATATTGATGCTTCATCTTAGTTTAGCATTCACAAAGTCATTCTATTTTCATTTTTAGTTTCCTATCCCTTTTCTTGGTAAAGAGTTTAGAGTTATTCATAGGGAACGAACCCTTTATCTGGAGGTTAATTCTCACTATAGGCAACCCATAGGCCTGAGAATTATCCCATGTGTCACCAAGTTGCTTGTGCATTATGGGTGCAATTTGAGTGACAACAGTAACTTGGAGACCTTGCGGAATAAGATTTCCCCTTTGTGCCTAAGACAACCCTTATCTCGTGGGCCTCTCACAGTGCTCCTGGATCATTGTGGGATAGGGTTGTATTGCTTGTTTCTTTTAGCTGCTTCTTATCCTGTGTTGCTTCTTTTCTCACCTTGTAGTTCTCACGAGATACATATTCCTTTGTAATTCTTTCCATCTTCTTATCCTGTGGTGCCGAATCATTGATGCAAATGTGTCGCGGGATAAGATGCACTCTTTGGAAACTATCATTTCCTTATCCCATGAGGTTGAAAATCACATTGAAAAACCCGCCGGGATAAGGGAAAAGGAGTGATTTCTTTGTAAATATTATCTTGTGCGACCGAGTCACTTGGGGTTGCCACTTATGTGATCAATTTTAATTTTTTACATATAATTATAATATCCCATAGGTCAATTTGAACTTCGAATTACTCTGCAAAGCAAAAGACTTTGAAAAACTTCATTCCCATGAGACAAAGCAAAAGACTTCGAAAAACTTCATTCCCACGAGACAAAGAAAAAGACTTCGAAAAACTTCATTCTTGCCAAGCAAGAGAGGATCAGATTCGTAGACAGTGGTGAATGAAGAGTTCATTCGCGCACAGGAGAGGAGATTCACAGGCAGAGGAAATTAGTTTACAAGTGAGAAATCACTTAGCTTCATCTTATGTGCATTCCAAACATAATCAGAATTATTTGCTTCCCTTTTCAATGATCTTCTAGGGTTCTTGGTATTGCAAGGGTTTGTATGCTTTATGAAGGCTTTGAAGGATGTTCTTTGATGTTGGGATCATTTGTATGCACGATTCCTTGGAATCAAGGATGTCAACCATTGGGCACATAATCACCTCATAGACAAAACCATCACACCGATGCCTGTCCCTGCCAAAAATAGCCTTGGCTAGACACCACAACACATCCCAAGTGAGCTCATCACAGTAAAAAAGTCTCCTACATTGCTGCTGAAATGTCTCCTCCGCACATAGGGAGCTCAAACCAAAGTGATGGACCATTTTCCCTCAGTTCTCTTCCTACATTCATTGCTCGATTTGCCTTCCTATTTAACCTCAACCTTATGATTTCCTATCCTTATCGAATATCGGGCTCTGTCTAAAAGATAAATAAATTTGATATCCTATGAAAACCAAATCCATTTTTGGATTTGAAGTGTCCTAATCTCTTGCCACCTTCTCCCAATGTCCCTTCATTCATGATAATCAGAGCCTTATTTTCGTCTATCATGATCACCTCTGTCACTCCAGATCAGTACCCTCCCTTGGTCATACCTATCCAATGCCTTCTTTTTTCTGCCTCCAAGAGGCTTCATAGTCGTTCACTAGAATTTGTTCCAAATCCTCACTCGAGATTGCCTCGAAAACCTGGTCATCAAATTTATTCCCATGTAATCTGCAGCCATGTTTGCCTCCTTGAAAACATGTCTGACCTCGTAGTTGAGAACTTTATTTAAAGAATCCATAATGTCCCTTAGAATCCTCTATATTTTCCAATTTGGTGTGGCACCATTCTTAATAGCGTTGATAAGTATCTATGCATCACCTTCTATCAATTTGGAGTTCAAACCCTTCTCTACACATTGTTTGAGTCCTCTAGCAATATAGTAGCTATAGATGATGCTAGGCAAAGGTATATACGAGCCTATAAGATTGCTACAAAGCAAGGGTCAAGTGTTGAAACAAACAAAGCCAGTAGAGACTCGAGTAGTTACTATGATGGTGATGTAATGCAATAATGATGATGGAATGCCATGATGGTAATGGAATGCAATGATGGTGATGGATTGCCATGATAGTCAAATTACTATGGATTGTCATGGCATTCCATCACCACGAGAACACATTTCTTTGAGACATTTTTTCAAATAGTTCGCTGCCTTGTCTATGCAAGGTAGTGAACCATTTGATTGACCTTCATATAAGATGTAAGCTAACATAAGATAAATGAATTACATATGCAGAAACTTGAACCCCTTTGACTAGGATCTTACACAGTCTACATAAAGGCAAGGCGATGATTCTTCTCATGGATCGACAGGTATAAGTCAATACACCCTATGGAAACCATTTATTATTTGCTTTCTTTCTCTTTACACCCATCTTGGAGTGCTTTAATAATAAGCTAGGTTTTAGCAACTATATTTTGTCAAAACTTTAATTTTTTTTCTCACCTAAACCACCTTGACATCCACATGGTATAGCTCATTCCAGATAATCTCTTATACGGGCTCAATAATAGGGAGAATTATCAATAATGATGAATTCTTCAGTGATCCTCGACCTTATTTGGAGCATGAGATAGTATGAAACCTCAAACATACATAAAAACTTGGAAATATGTCTTGATTTTAATGATTTAAATGAGAAACCATAAGTGAAATGGACAAGAAATCGATAACGTAATGACATCTGCTAGCATATACCAGTCCCTTACTCCATTGGGCTCTAAGTTAATGAAATATCATTGAAACTTGATAGAAATTTATCTAATAGTTGATAAAATCTTAAACAATACCACCTTACAGTAGCATTTTATTTGCAATTTCTTACCCGAACTACTTATCAAATCCTACTACAACCTTTATCCCTCTATAATATCATTCAAGTATTTTAATTAACCCCTTGGATTAAAGCATGAAATGAAAAATTACATACATCATAACAATACAACAAGCAAATGAAACCCTTGATTTCATTAACTCAAAAGAAGATAAAATCATACATAGGAGAGTAAGGATTTTGAAATGATATCTGTATTAACTTTGAAAGCTATCTGTATGCGGAAAAACGGGTCGATAGAGCTTAAAATGTGAAAAATGAAGCCTAACGAGCCTGCTCACACACCCACAGGACTTCTTGGTGCAAGTTATGGAGTCATGAAGAATGACTCAACTTCCCAAGGTTGGTTCCATGGTTCTCTATCTCACAAGGTCCCTCAAACCAATGTCTTTGCTCTCAAATCACTGAGCAAAGTGGTTTAGGGATGACAAATGCAAGAACGAGGGATGATTTGGTTGATTTTAACATGGAATGCATCCTAAGCTATGCATGATCCTACAAATGCAATAAACTAGATTATAAGATGACAAGATTAGTAGCAAGACTATCCTAGCATGATCTACTAGTCTATGATTAAGCTAAATGATAAGGAAAATACTCTAAACATGCATATTTAGATTAATTCCTATTTAAAAGAGAGACTAAATGATGAGCACAAATGATATATTAAAGCTTGGATGGATTTTAGAACAAGTATGATGCTAAAGACTTGGATATCTAAAATGGAGGAATGAGAGCTCTATTTATAGCAAAAATAGGGCAATGGATGGCCAAGATTGAAAGAGTTAATCAAGGGTTGAGTTTGAAAGTTGGGAATCCATGTTTGCAATATGCACCAATGAAATGGTGACAATTGTGAACATAAGGTTGGGTTGAGAAGAGAGGTAGGAAGCATTAAATGCTTGAGAAGACCTCATGGTTACCTTAAGGGGTAAGGATTAAGGTTAGGTTAAGGTTAAGTTAGGGTTATCCAATGGATAAAGGTTTTACCCAAAGGATAAACTCTTGTGCAAAGGATTAAGGATTAACCATGGTCAAAGCAATACATGGTTGATGAGACCCTTGGGTTACATGGAGGTTGAGTTTAGAGAAAGTCTCTAATCATGCAATAGGGTTGAGTTAACCATTAATGGTTTGAAGACTTTGGGGACAAATTTGTAAGAGTCCTTCCAAATTTGGGGGCATTCAACAAGTTATCTTGTTGAATGGATAAAGGCTTTAATGCATTTGGAAGACTTTCCTCCAAATTTGAGAAGTGGCCTCCTTAAATTTAGGGAAAGGGGATGATGGATGAGTTTAGGCTAATTGATTAGGTTTAGAAGAATTTAGGAAGGGGATTAGGATGCAAGTGGGAGATGTAGGAAAATGCAAGTGGATGGAGAAATAATAGGATTTAATTGAAATAAAGTTAATTTAATTCAATTTGGTTGGGATTCCCTATTTAATTAAATGCAAATTTAATTAAAAGGTTTAGAAGAATAGATTTAATTAAATAAAATGATTTATTCAATTAAATGACCTAAAAGGGGGTTAATTAAATAAATTGAGTAATTTACTTAATTAAATTGAGGAATGTGGATAATTTAATTAAATTAGATTTAATTAAATAGAGAAATGAACATAAAATATTCATTTAGGAATATAGTCATTTTTATACGTCTACACTATCTTCTATCAAATAACCAAATACATTTTATTTACAGAAGAACCCATTTGAAATTTGAAACTGATGACTATCTTCCATTTTTCTTTGCAAAATGACATTACAATTCTCTGCTATTTACTCATGACTTCTCAAAACTGGAACCTAATCCTGTAGACCGGACCTACACAAGAGACCCTATTTAGAGATTTTGGAACCCTTTCTAATGGCCTTGATTTCCCTTTTATAGAAAATAAGGGATCAAAAAGATTGAGGCCAAGAGACACCTACCATCTAGAATAAACAAGCCAAGAAAGCCATACGCAATTCTATTACAAAATATTCCTTAAAAATATCCATACGCTGGCACCTATGATAAAACAGAATCACAATTTGTAACTGAACATTGACAGAAACAAATGTGATGGAGTCATGCCATTATCATCCTAATGTGTTCAATCAGACTGTGAGATGATTCATTCTGCCCTACACAACATTTCCCTTCTTGGAAGGGAAACTGGATCTTGGCAAGAAGTAAAATCACCCCCAAACTAGAGGAAGATCCCCAACCTTTATGCACAGGATCAGATAAAGTCGAAGAAGAAGCTTATAGGTAAACATAATATGTTGGGGAGGGGTTGTAGCTTCCATGTCATTGCAGAGATGACTAGCTTCCGCTCCCCACTCAAACAAATCCTTCTTTCATTGCCCTATGGGATCCTTCCTCAAACCCCTTGCCACCTAGTGGCAGAGTAGAAGCGGAGGATGTATCAAAAATGGAAGAAAGATATGATCTTATCCCTAAGCCAACCTAGAAGTCCAAAACTTGATATTCCCATCATTCTTGAAGATGAAGTTATTCCCCTAACGGATAAAACTAATCTTCCTCCTAAGGAGGATTCCCAACCTATTTCTATGGATGAAACTATGCCTTGTCCTAAGAATAACAATAATATTCCTCCTAAGGTTAGACCTATACCTCCTCCTCATGATGGGACAGGTCTCCTTCCTACACCAAACATTCCTCCTTTATATGGTGTAGTTTCGCTTCCTTTCTCTTATAGAGAGAAGAGACCTACCTCTCCTCTTGTCCAACCTAAAAGACATCAACCTAACCATCCAGCTACCAAAGATGATAACATTCCTCCAACAAATATTCCTCCTTCTTAGCCTTCCACTAAGATTCGACAGAATCGTTGTGTGAGAGAGCACCGATGAAAACGTTGTGCTCAATATCATGAAGTTATTTCTCAAACTATTCAATCTCCCAAAACACCAACAATTGACATAATTCCATTTTCTCCTAAGCAAGATGTTGAACCTAAATCTTCAAATCATAAGTTGCAAAAAACATGTGATGGTTTTACTTCTATTCATGTTAAAACTCCTCTTTTTATACATCTTGATGAAGAAATAGGTGAAAATGTTATTCATGATGACACTACAACTCCTAATGTTTCTGATAGTGAATATGAATCTATTGATGTTGACAAATATTTATCTGCAGAATTTTCAAAAGCCTTAATCCTAGCTCCTAGAAATGAACAAAGTGACTTAACACATGAGCATATTACTTGTTTGGATCTTGTGATAGGTCCATCTACTGTGCTCGATGTCACTCCTCTAGCATGTCTCCCACCTTCCCAAAATAGTGATCAACAAGATTGAGAGGTGGATGTCGTGCTAGACCGGCTGCATTAATACCATAGATTCTCTACCTCTCTCCTTTCTTTCTCTTTTATGACCATTCTTCTATGTGTATCCCTATTCTTCTATTTGTTGTCCCTATTAATGTCTACTTGGGGATGATGCAAAGCATTGAGATCTCTTTTGGTTTCTTTCATGTTGACTCAAAAGACACATGTTCCCTTTCTTCCAAGGTGGTTTCCTTTCTTTGGGGAATGAGGACTATTCTATGCATATATATACATGATATACATGAGTTATCATATAGTATACTGAGCCCAAGGAAAATGAAGCCACCTTGTGCTTTGTGTTTTGTGTTGGGTTTATTCCTCGATTGGGGGCTAAATCCTTACGATAACGTGCTCCCTCTTTTTCTCTCTCTTTGGTGTATCCTACCTTAAAGCAATTGCTCCTGATAAGGCATGTGTGATCGCTTTAATGTGGGGGCATACACTCCGCTCATATTTTCCTTCTTGATACTTAAAGTTACTCAGTGAACTTGGCTTTGCTTTGTAATTTTTGGGTATCCTTCTTTTCATGACTCATAGTGAGGGGAACCTTACTACTTGCAGTCATGGTTCTCCCTCTTGATCTTTGCTTTTACTTTGTCAATTGAAGTTGTAAGATCCTTAGTCCACTGGGGGCTTGGTGTATCTCGCCTCCTTGATGTGGTGAAAGTCTTTCAATATTTTTTCCCTGTACTTTACCAATAGTATTGGCATGCGCCTATACTCCCGCTAAAGTGGGAGATAAATGTAGCACCATAAAATTGTGACCCTTGCAATTTTTTACCGTATTTGGGGTATATGCATTAGCAGACGAATCCCTAAGCCTGATCAGAGACCCGAGACATCCTTAAAACATCAGCAACTTGTAATTTCCATTACCCCGCACTGCCTTTTTGTCACTGCATGTCCTAAATTAGGGTAGGATAGGGGTGTGGCGCCCTTGTCCTCCTAGGAAAGGGGAATTATCATTGATGTCAACCAGTATAGAAGGACAACCGATATGGGAGTATTGTTGACATAAGTTGTCATTAATGTCAACTGGTATAGAAGGGATATAGGTATAAGAGATGTATGTGTTGCACTATCATGGATGCATTAATGATGAGATATCTTTGATATCACCTTATTTTGTAGGCTATCGGTACAGTTTGTCATCGGTAAAGAGAATATGTCAACTGATAAGTGATGTATTGACATGGAGAAGATAAATCAACCTAGTGAGTGGTTGTCAACTAGAAAGCTTATGATAAGTGTACAAGAAGGATGTACAGATTACTGGTATGATGTGTAGATACAAAACTTAAAGACTTCCATCAGATAAAGATGCAGTCACTTTGTGAAGAGATGACTGACAATGAGTGTGCCCCAACTAGATTACATGTGCCTGTTTGAAGATATACTGCACAAACAGGGAAGCCACATGAGTGCATTGTAGGATGCAGATGACAAGGATTCTCTACCATCAGTAAGTGGAGCTTATCTCCTATTATGCAAAGTGTGAATCATAGTTCTATAGGATAAGACAAAAGTGCTAAAGGCAGGTGTTTGAAGACTCACACCGGATCTACCGGTGAATCACAAAGATGCCTCAAGTGCATAAAATCAGGGATATGCACTAGACTGATAGAGAAGGCATGATGAGTTTCCAAGATGGATGATGAGTGATAGGGTTGTCACTTTGACAAACTAGTTGAGATATGGTCTGGGCCAATGAAGAACAAGGAAAGACTGAGTAGCTACAAATAGAGGTTAATGACTGGATTGAAGATGGAGTTTGTTGAAGGTTGATGACATGGTATCATCAAGGTGTTTACCAGTAAGAATGTCCACGGATAATTCTATCATAGTATAGATGTAGAAGACTCTCGTCTAATGAGGATGTGCATAAGGTAGGTTGGAAAGTGTGCTAATTGATTCAGTGTTCCACCGAAAGAGAAGCAGAGTGCAAGTTAAATGACAAACCGGTTAAGGGTTTAACCAACAGGTTTGTAAGCCGGTAGATGAACCTAGTAATGGAGTTGGTCGGTGATCCAATCCATACCGATATACATGTTTAAGCAAAGGTGGATGTCGACACAACTCCATGTGGAGATGAAGTGGCATGTATGCAAAGGTCAGTGTGTTGAATCAGTGAAGTGTCAGGCGGTGAGGTAGATGGTGACAGGTCGACATTTATGTCGACTGTGAGATTCATGGGATGTAAAGTAGAGGTTTGCAGCTCGAGGTCAATGGATAGCATAGATCTAGCACACACGGTTTGAGAAGATTGAGGAAGGAGAAGGAAACAAAAAAAAACCAGTGTTGGTGGTCGACCAAGAAATCCATTGACAAGTTAAGAGAAGGATGCTAAAAATAGAAGGCATGTTCTAGAAGGCATGAAAAATGGTGGGGTTGATTGATGAGTTATAGTTAATCAATATAGGCTATCAGATCAGATGAGATCTAATTGGACTTGGTTTGTCTTGAGGTTGATGAGTAAACCCTAACTGCTTGAAATTTGAATTGTCTTTTGGTGGGAAAACCAAATTATAAATGTGCAAGCCAAAATCATTGAAGGGCATTGTTGGATGAGGGAGTATTGCTGCATTTGAGAAGAAATCAGTCAAGTTCTCATCAAAAAGAAATAGAAGAGACTGAGGGTGAGGAAGAATAGGGTTGAAGTGTTCAATCGACATCAGTGAGGCTACTGACAATCAACCATTGAGTCTGATAGAGGTCAAACCGAAAGAGAAGAAGTGTGTAGAAGATTGCAAAGAAGGCAAACATAGAACTGACAGAGTGTGGTACCAGTGGAGAGCAGTGGTGTAGAAGGGATAAGAGAGAACCGGTAAAGTGCAAAACCGACAGAGAATAGAACCAATAGAGAAGGAGAAGAGGCTGAACTGGAAAGAGTACAATAGAGAGTAAGGTAGCACCAGTGTGAACTAGATAGAAGATCCAATAGAGAGATTCACAGGAGAGTTACAAAAAACATTTGTAACAAGAATATTACTTTTGTATTTAAATATACTTATTGTAGACAACTGAGTTGGAGCTCGGTGAAGGGGTTGTAGCTCCTTGGGTTGGTGCCCTAAATTGGGGGTTGGTTCTCCTTCGGTTGGTGCCCTAAAAATTTTAATCAAAGTTTCACTGTAAGGCTGGATTGGAGCAGTAGACTCCAACAAAATTTCTCACCAAGGTTTTTCCCATATTGGGTTTTCCTCGTATATGCTAGTGTTATGTGATGTCTCCTTGTGTGTGATTGCATTGAGTAATCTCTCCTTATCATACTGGTAGGTTATCATGGGTTTAGTATGTTAACCGATACACATACTTCGGATTTTAAGGGAAAATAATTGAGTAACATTGATTTAGCTCCCTCTCTCAGTGGCACGTTGTGTCTAACAATCGATATCAGAGTGTAGGTTCCCAAATAGATGAGCTTTCTCTAGCTTGGGTAGATTTTGGCTTAAGGACACAATGGTTTTTTTAGTGTCAATCCCTACTCCATTTTTTGATGGTTCAAACTATTCCATTTGGAGTTGTAGAATGGAAGTCTACCTGTCCTCCCTTGGGTTTGATGTGTGGATATCTATTGTAAATGGCTGCCCTAGCAAAACCAGTCCTCCCACCGATTCAGAGGCAGAAAGTAGAAACTAGTGCAATGAAGCATAAATGAAGGTTATACTCTATGGTTTATCAAATTATGTTACCTCACAGGTGGATAGATGCAAATCGGGAAAAATCTTATGGGAGAGATTGAAGAAGCTCTATGGAAATGAGCCCACTACTACAAAACTAGCTTGTGATGATAGGATGAGAAATGCTTCTCATGTGTCTGTAGATGATGAAGGCAGATCTACTAGTAGCTGCAACATTGATGAAGAAGGAAACAACCTCTTCATGGCTCAAGAATCAAAAGATTAGAGGTGCACATCTGAGAATGATCATGCAAATCACTCCTACCAGCAAGATGTGTGTCATAGTGATAGTGAAGGTGAAGAAGAAGAGGAAGCAAAAGTTGACCTTGAAAGTGAGCTTGTGGATGCACTTGAAGAACTCAGTAGAGTAAGAAAGGAATACAAGCTATTCAAGAATGTTTCTATAGTGGAACAAAACTGGTTGATGAAATGCCATGAAGATTTTGAGAAATATATCTCAGAGTTGAAGCCTCAACAAGGAGACACCAAGGTGTACCAATGCATTTATCTAGCCTCTGAGCTAGAAGTAAAAGATAAAGAATATCAACAACTGCTTGAAGAAATGGAGGTTCTCAAAAATGACCTTGAGAAGTGTTAGGATGAGCTCAAGGTAAGAATCCGGTTTGATAGCAGTAGTGATGCCTTGGAAAAGATGTTGAAGAAGAAAAAGCACTCCAAGGATACCAAAGGATTAGGAAGTGCTACAAGTGAATGCTCCACCAGCAAGAATGTCCTTCACAATGACATTCTGTTTGTCACCTCAAATGGAGAAAACAAGGGTCAGACCTTCATAGTTAGAAATGCTCCCTAGAAGAAAGTTGACCTAACCACAACCGGTGAAGACTTGCAGACAATAATGAAGGACGGTACTACAAGAAGAAGGAACAATATAGATCCCAAAGGAAAAGGGAAGATGGGAGAAAGCAGCTTCACCAGAAGTAAGAATATGTGAAGACAACAAAGAGGACCTCCTACTGATAGAGGACAAAGAAATGCTACCGCCCATAAGACAAAGCAAGTGTAGGAGAAGAAGAGATTATATGGAAGAACTGCAAAGAATGAACAACCTAGGATCCATCCTCTGAGAAGGAGAAATGAAGATGCGAGACCGGTAAGATCTCCCCATGTATGGCAGAATAAATTTGTATGTCATATGCCATCCTTTAGTGGTTATTGCTTTGCATGTAATGGTCATGGGCATAGGGAAAAAGAATGTAGAAAGAGATAGAAGGAATAATCTAGGGTCTCATAGATATCATGCATATGAGCAAAATGTATCAAGGAGTAGATACATGCATATCGCCTCTCCCAGTTATGGAAATGATATTTTTTATAACTGCAATAGATCAAGCCATAGAAGTTTTGAATGTAGGAAGAGGAACTTACAGTCATATGGAAGTCAGAGATCTGCATGGAGTCAAAGGAGAAATGTCCTAGTAGGATCAAGAGGTCCACCGGTTTCGGTTGCCAATCACAACAACATGATCATAAGAAGATGGTCAAACCGGTATGTTAAGAGATTCCCCAATAATGAAGTTGGGATGGATGTTGTATGCTACTATAACACTTCTTCCAGTTGTGATACTGAGTTTGAAAATGAAAGGACCCATCAACAAAAGAAGGTAACACCTTCTCCCATGACTGAAAATGGGAAGAAGAATGAGACCAAGCAGGGGTGGAGGAAGAAGGCCATGGACCAATAATGTGCATTCTATGCACAAGTGATATATCTTAAGGCTTAAAGGAGATGCAGGACCTTAGGGTGATTAGTATACTGAACTTATCATTCACCCCCTCAGTGAAGAAGGATATATGGAAGAACAAGATATTTCCAGTATGAAGGAAGAAAATGAGATGATAAGTATGTGTAGTGGAGGCCTTGGCTACACATCTATAGATCAAAGTTGGATCAATACTACATGTGTCAATGGATGTAGATTAACAATTGAAATTAGATGCAAAGTGACACAAAATGTCAAGAGTGACAAGAAGGTGCTCCGGTAGCGATGATGGACTGGTACAAGTAAACCGATATGTGCAGTATATTACCGGTATGAGTGCTAACAAGTACTTGTAGTTTATATAAGCCAATGAGGTTGGAGATCATTGCATTAGCCCCGGTAACATGGAATGAGGAGGTTATATCTTAGGTGGTGTTGATGAAGACCTGAATGACATATGATTGGCTCGACAGTTGATCATGTAGGCATGCATGTTTTTGGGCTAACCAGTTTAACTCTTGGCATGATGAGGACATTGTATGGCATTGTGTACACCTAGAATCATGTAATAGGCTATAGTAGATATATTGGAGTTGATAGATAATTATATTAATCACATATGCATAGCTCAACTGGTATATGGTGAAGATTGGAGCTCTGGTTTTGGACCTAACCGACAGTGTGAACCTGAAATGTATGACTCATGGGGAGTTGACAACCATGTTTTCTGATTGAGTATTAGACTTGCTGGACACAAAAGGTGTGTAAGTGTCTATGGTTGTACCGGTATGTTTGGGTCTTTGGTGGTATCCAAGATTGTAAGATATTTTAATACCTATTTAATTGAAATCACATATGGATCAATGGAAGTGTTGCTTGCTAAAATGGAGAGTTACCTGCACAAGTGAACATGCATTTTGTATCAGAGAAGATACAATTGGTATTAGTGTTAGCCTCAACACCTGATATTAGATTTATGGGGTAAGAATAGGTACTGCATGTCAAATGAAAGGTGATGCAGTCTAACCAATAGGTAAGTAGTATTCACTGACACATCCTTCTGCAAATTGAGTGCTTTAACAATTTGTATCAGATTTGCATGCTCAATTGGTGTCAGTTGATGGTTGAGTCCTCCATATCAAGATCTGTAACTTAAGAAATTGTACCAATTGGTATCAAAGGAGGAAAGCATCCGGTAGAGAAAAAAGGGAGGGAAAAATTTCTATCAGTGTCTGGTAGATACAAGGAGGAGTGATATCCTGACAGTGCCCTTTGCCATTCTTGTCAAAGGGGGAGAGAGATTATGTAGTGTGCCAGATACTACATGTGTTGACATCAATGCCAAAGGCGGAGATTATTGACATTGTGTTGCAATTGATGTCAACCGGTATAAAAGGACAATCGATATGTTAGTATTGTTGACATGATTTGTCATTGATGTCAACCGGTATAGAAGGGATACCAGTATAAGAGATGTATGTGCTGCACTGTCATGGATGAATTAAGGATGAGATATCTTTGATATCACCTTATGTTACAGGCTACCAGTGCAGTCTCTCACCGGTAAAGATAATATGTCAACTTGTAAGTGATGTGTTGACATGGAGAAGACAAATCAACCTAGTGAGTGGTTGTCAACTAGCAAGCTTATGACAAGTGTACAAGAAGGATGTACAGGTTACTGGTATGATCTATGGATATAGAACAACAAGACTCCCACCGGATAAAGATGCAATCACTTTGTGAAGAGATGACTGACAGTGAGTGTGCCCCAAATGGATCACATGTACTACCTGTTTGAAGATATGCTGCTCAAATAGGGAAGCCACATGAGTAAATTGCAGGATGCAGATGACAAGGATCATCTACCATTGATAAGTGGAGCTTATATCCTATTATGCAAAGTGTGAATCATAGTTATGTGAGATAAGACAAAAGTGTTAAAGGCAGGTGTTTGAAGACTAATACCGAATCTATTGGTGAATCACAAAGATGCCTCAAGTGCATGAAATTAGGGATATGCACTGGACTAAAAGAGAAGGAATGATGAGTTGCTAAGACAGATGATGCATGATAGGTTTGTCACTTTGAAAAACCGGTTGAGATATGGTCCGAGATGACGAAGAAGAAGGCAAGACTGAGCAGCTACACACAGAGGACAATGGCCAGATTGAAGATGGAGTTTGTTGAAGGTTGATGACATGGTATCATAAAGGTGTTTACCAATAAGAATGTCCACCAACAATGCTATCAATGTACATATGCAGAAGACTCCCATCTGATGAGGATGTGCATAAGGAATGTTGGCAAGTGTGATAATTGATTGAGTGTTCCACCGAAAGAGAAGAAAAGTGCAAGGTTAATGAGAGAACGGCTGAGGGTTTCGCTGACAAGTTTGTAAGCTGATAGATGAACCTGATAATGGAGTTGGTCAGTGATCCAATCCATACCGACACATATGTTCAAGCAAAGGTGGATACCATCACAGTTGCCACATGGAGATGAAGTGGCATGCAAGCACAAGTCGGTGAAGTGTCAGGCAGTGAGGTAGATGGTGACAGGTCAACATTTATGTCAACTATGAGATTCATGGGATGTAAAGAAATGGATTGCGACTCGAGATGAATGGAAAACATAGATCCATCACAGATGGTTTGATAAGATCGAGGAAGGAGAAGGAAACCAAAAAACCAATGTTGGTGATCGACCAAGAAATCCACTGACAGGTTAAGAGAATGATGCTAAAAATAAGGCGTGATCTAGCAGGCATGAAAATGGCGGGGTTGATTGATGAGTTATAGTTCATCAATCTAGGCTATCAGATCGGATGAGATTTGATTGGATTTGGTTTGTCTCTAGGTTGATGAGAAAACCCTAACAAACTAGAATTTGAATTGTCTTTTGGCGGGAAAACCAAATTATAAATATGCCAGCCAAAATCATTGAAGGGCACCGCTAGATGAGAGACTTGCTGCAATTGAGAAGAATTTAGTCAAGTTCTCATCAAGAAGAAGTAGAAGAGACTAAGGGTGAGGAAGAATAGTGTTGAAGTGTTCAACCGGCATCAGTGAGGCTACTGGAAGTCAGCCATAGAGGCTGACAGAGGTGAGAACCGATAGAGGTCAAACTGATAGAGAAGAAGTGCAGAAGACTACAAAGAAGGAAGACATAGAACCGACAAGAGTGCAATATAGAGTAAGGTAGCAGCAATGTGAGGATTAGCAGATAATCAAAAATGAATTGGATTGAAGATCCAACAGAGAGATTTGCACGAGAGTTACAAAATCCATTTGTAATAAGACTATTACTTTTGTATTTGAATATACTTATTGCATAGCACTGAGTTGGAGCTCAGTGTAGGGGTTGTAGCTCCTTGGGTTGGTACCCTAAATAAGGGGTTGGTGCTCCTTGGGTTGGTGCCCTAAACATTGTAATCAGAGTTATAGTGAAGGTGAAGAAGAAGAGGAAGAAGAAGTTGACCTTGAAAGTTAGCTTGTGAATGCACTTTAAGAACTGAGTAGAGTAAGAAAGGAATACAAGCTACTCAAGAATACTGCTATAGTAGAGAAGAACTGGTTGATGACAATACCTTGAAGATTCTGAGAAATGTATCTCAAATTTGAAGCCTCGATAAGGAGACACCAAGGTATACCAGTGTAGTTATCTAGCCTCTGAGCTAGAAGTAAAAGATAAAGAATATCAATAGCTGCTTGGAGAAATGGAGGTTCTCTAAAATGACCTTGAGAAGTGTCAGGATGAGCTCAAGGTAAGAATCCAGTTTTATAGCAGTAGTGATGCCTTGGACAAGATGTTGAGAAAGAAATAGCACTCCAAGGATACTAGAGGATTAGGAAGTGGTGCAGGTGAATGCTCCACTAGCAAGAATGTCCTTCATAATAATATTCTATTTGTCTCTTCAAATGGAGAAAACAAGGGTCATACATTCATAGTTAGAAATTCTCCTTGGAAAAAGGTTCACCTAACCACAACCAGTGAAGACTTGAAGACAAGAATGAAGGTCGGTGCTGCAAGAAGAAGGAACAATACAGATCTTAAAGGAAAAGGGAAGATGGGAGAAGACAACTTCACCAGAAGAAAGAATATGAGAAGACAACGAAGAGGACCTCCTATTGGTAGAGGACAAAGAAATGATACCACCCACAAGACAAAGAAAGTGTGGGAGAAGAAGAGATTAGATGGAAGAACTACAAAGAGTGAACAACCTAGGATCCATCCTCTAAGAAGGAGAAATGAAGATGTGAGACTGGTAAGATCTCCCCATGCATGGCAGAATAAATTTGTATGTCATATGTCATCCTTTACTGGTTATTGCTTTGCATGTAATGGTCATGGCCATATGGTAGAAGAATGTAGAAATAGATATAGAAGTAATAATCTAGGATCTCATAGATATCATGCATATGAGAAAAATGTATCAAGGAGTAGATACATGCATAGCCCCTCTCCCAGTTATGCAAATGATATTTGTTATAACTACAATAGATCAGGCCATAGAAGTTTTAAATGCAGGAAGAGGAACTTGCAAAAATATGGAAGTCAGAGATCTGCATGGATTCAAAGGAGAAATGTCTCAGCAGGATCAAGAGGTCCATCGGTTTTGGTTGTCTGTCACAACAAAATGATCAGAAGAAGATGGTCAAACCGGTATGCTAAGAGATTCCCCAATCATGAAGTTGGGATGGATGATGTGTGCTACTATAGTACTACTTCCAGTTGTGATGCTGAATCTTGAAATGAAAGGACCCATCAGTAGAAGAAGGTAAGACCTTCTCCCATGACTAAAAATGGGAAGAAGAATGAGACCAAGAAGGTGTGGAGGAAGAAGACCATGGACCGATATTGTGCATTCTATGCACAAGTAATATCTCCTAGGGCTTAAAGGAGATGCAGGACCTTAGGGGGAGTAGTATATTGAACTTATCATTCACCCCCTTAGTGAAGAAGTACACATGGAAGAACAAGTTGTTGTTGGTATGAAGGAAGAAAATGAGATGATAAGTATGTGTAGTGGCGGCCTTGGCTACACATCTATAGATCAAAGTTGGATGGAGATTAACAATTGAAATCAGATGCAAAGTGACACAAAATGTCAGGAGTTACAGAAAGGTGCTCCGGTAGTGATGATTTTACTTCAGATATTTCCTTTCGATTACTTGCAACATTTTTAATCATTTGGTTAATTCAAAAATGGGGTTTGACCTGAAGGCAAACCCCTAATCCCAACAACATTTTCCTCTCTTTTCTATGTGTAGGTTGCAAGTGCACGGTTGTAATTTTAGGTTTAGGCTTCATTTTTAGAGATGGAAAAACCCTTTTTAGTGCACGGATTTTTTGAAGGTCTGGGTGTAACTTCAACCCAGTGCTAGAAAATTTTATTCAAATTTGCAGGGAAGCTTTGTCTCGACACTTTACTGCTAATTCCATGTGCACAACTTCATCTCACATCTCTATCTCAAGATATAATTGCTTCTTTGTTATTTCTACACTTAGTCACAATTTTCTTAATTCAATTAGTCTATTATAAAAGAGGGTTAATTTACTTTCCAAATACATTCCAAATTCCCTACAATTCACTTAGTATCAAATTTCTTTCCATTGGGATTGGATCTAGTGAATTCAACCCCTCTTTTAATGTGATATGTGTGAAAAGTTGAAGGGAATCCTTTGTGAAACTTTCATCCCTTGTTTGAGGAGAGTAAAGCTTTCCAATTGATCTCCCCTCATCACCTTTCACTACATCGCACTTTCCATATATCTTTGAACACCATAGAGCCCGCAGGTTGGATAGCAAAGTGCCCTGCTACCAAGTCATCTAGTCGCAGAGATTTCCAAGACTTACCCTATTTTGGAACCAAATGAGCAATGTTGTTTCTAATTAGTACCTTCCAAGGTTTATTCCCATTGAGTGCTCTGAATATCCATTTGGAAGCTAGTGCCATCCTTTGTAACCTCAAATCTTTCAGGCCCAATCCCCCTTTGTCTTTTGTCATGACACACCACTCCCACCTAACTGCATGAACCTTCTTATTGCCTCTGTCATCTGACCATAGAAATTGTGTGATCTATTTTTGAATATGGTGCCATTGATATTTACTACATAGCCAGGAAGAAGCATAGTATATATTGTAGATTGAGAGTATTTTTTGACATACTTGCACTTTGCCAGTGCTAGCTAGGGAGAGAAAATGCCTATTCCACTTACATAATTTTCCATCAATTTTCTCTCTAATCCATAGCCACATTTCTCTGAGATTAGGATTGATTGAGAAGGGCATGCCCAAGTACTTCACCTGGTGATTTGGCCCTCCCCAAGAAATAGAAATTTTTTCAAACCAAGGAGGAGCTTGAGTGTCCCATCCAAGCATTGTTGATTTGGATAGAGATATCTTGCTCCTTGATGCTTCACATAATAAGTTCATCTTTTCCATTAAGTTGACAAAATTGATTTCAACACAATCTACAATAATAGTAGTGTCATCTACGAATGCACATTGGATAACTCCTCACTATCTAGCAAGGATAGGCCCTTAACCATGGGAGACAAGTCATCTCTCAACAAGTAGTGCATTGCATCAATTGCAATGACAAAAGGGCGAGAGCTAAGGGACATCCTTGCCAGATAGATCGGGATAACCCAAATTTCCCACAGACCTAAGGCCATTGACTTCAACACTTGCACTAGCATCTATAAGCAGAGTTCTGACCATCTTACAAAAACCTTGAGGGAACCCCAACCCTTCTAGCATCATGAAAACAAATTTCCATTCAATTTTGTTATAGGATTTTTCAAAATCTAGAAGTAGCATAGATGAAGGTTGTCCTGACATTTTGGCCCAATTCATGGCCTCCCAACATGTAATTAGGTTCTCTAATATATATTTCCCTTTAACAAACCCAGTTTGGGTGTGGTTGATGACCTTAGGGAGAATTTCCTCAAGCCTTCTAGCAAGGATTTGGCTAGAATCTTGTAAGATACATTAAGATGAGTTATGGGTCTCCAGTTCTTGAGAAGGGTTCTACCTCCATCTTTAGGGAGTAGTTTAATGAGGCCAGTATTGATCTCCACCCCCAGAGAGCCAACATAGATATCTTCTTTGTACACATCCAACAGGAATTTGCCCATCCATTTTGAGTTGGCCTTGTATAATTCCACAGTGAGCCCGTTTGGACCAGGGGCTTTGTCATTATTGAGAGATTAAATGACATTCAATACTTCCTCAAGAGAGATCTCTCTTTCTAATCTACCGCAATCTTCCTTGCTGACCTTGTTAGGAATTATTGACTTAATCTTCTTCCTAAATTCTTCCTTTTGAAAGTCATTATCCTTTGAACAGAATAGGGTGGAGGAAAATTATTTAAAATCATTGAGGATGTTAGGGGGGGTTACCCATATGTCTCCAGTCCTTTCTTTAGATTCCTTTCTTTTAAGCATCTGAAAGAAAAATATTCACCCTTTGTCTCCTTGTTCAACCCAATTGATTCTGGCTCTAGTCTTGATTCCCTGAATCTTATTATGCTACAATTTTCTCAGGGAATCCCTGGCATGCCAAGCTTTCTCAACAAGATTTGTATTATCCGGTTCATTCTGGCACTGGCCTTCTACCACCAGTAGCATATCATGAAGTACATATTCTAGTTTTCTGGAATCCTTGGATTTTTCCCTCCCAACAATTTGGAGGATTTTTCTCTGGCTTCTAACATTTTGATTCCACCTATCAATATCAGATTGCAACCTTGTGTTATGCTCATTGAATAGTTTAATGATCAGGATTACCTTGTTCACATCATCATCCAATAGAAGGTTAGGGTTAAGAATGAATCTGTCTTGATCTTTGACCCTCTCTCTATCAACATTTCCTATGGAGATCAGTGCATGAATAAGGTGGTGGTCTGATAGGGAATATGGAAATACCCTCACACCAACCCCCAACTTATTATTAATGTATTGAAAGGTATCCTTATGAGCATAGAATCTATCAAGTCTTGAATATATTCTCTTGTTCCCTTTTTGATGATTACACTAAGAGATCCATATATTTTTTCACTCTTTATTCTTATCAGCCATGGGATCAACCAAATTTAACCTACTGATCATCCTGTTCCAATAAAATCTTTCATAAGTCTTCCATTCAAATTTGTTTCCTCCTCTCTTATCTGAGGGTCTTTCAACCATATTAAAGTCTCCCCCAAGAATCCAAGGGATTTTATCCAGCTATGATAACCACTTCCATAATTCAATTCTATCCTTTATATCATTGGGAGCATAGATTGAACCAATTCCATATTTAGACCCCTTGATCTTTAGCACCACCCATATAAATCTATTGCAAGGGGAGCACCCCCATTTTTATATTGCACTCTTCTATATGTGACTAAGTAGGATAGTTGCTCCCCTCTTGCCTTTTTGGTGCCTAGTAGAAAAGTGCTCAAAATCCTTCCATATGCATTTGAGATTGGTATCAAGTGTGAATTGGACAACCTTGATCTCTTTAAGAATTAGCACATCAATGTTGTTGAAAAGTTTGAGAAACCTCCTCGCTACATATTTCCTATCTGGGGACTCCAAGCCCCTGACATTCCAAGATACATAGTTCAAATTCATCATAGCAGGTTAAGAATAAGTGTCCATGGGGGTCCTAAAGGTTCTATACCACTTGTGAAAGTCCCGAGGGTCACTTAATTTGACAGGTTGAGAAGCAATTGAAGCATTTGGCCCGCCTCTCCTTCTTTTATACTCAAATATTTGCTTGGCTCTCAGACCTTGGGATACAATTTTCTTTTTTGATTCTTCTTTTTTGTTTTCTTAGTACTAGCCTTCTGAAATCCATATGCTATCATAACCTCTACCACAAGATCCTAGTTGGGAGCCTTGGTGTAAGGGACAATATCCCAAGAGGTCCTCTTGTCACCCTTAGGTTCACACCCCATTTGTTCATCCTCCAATGGGGGCTTACACTTGGAATCATTCTCACAACCTTCCAAGCCTTCCCCAGGATCAAGAGTAACATTCCCATTAGGACACTCCTGTTGATATCCAATGAGCGTACCATTGAGGGGGGAATTATCTGCATCTCCTGATGATGAGTAGCTGGGAGGATCAATATTGCTCTGAGAGTCACAAAACTAGGTAGAGTTATCCAGCCCCTCCTTGGCATCCTTGCATTAAACACTCACAAAATTAGGAGAATGGTTACCAAGGGACTTGGCCACAAGTTTGGCAGGAATGAACATGAGGTTGAAATTATTAATTTTCTCCTCAATCCTTTTCTACTAGTATCAATCATCTTTTGAATTTGTCTATCACAATCTGTTGTACATTCAACTTGTTGGAGGAAGGTTTAGAACAATTGAGATCCTTGTTGAAAGCAGACACATTGGTTCCATCTAGAGAGGGGGAGGAAGGGGGCTTAATAGCAGCTCTTGCAACCGCAACAAGAGAATCCAACTTTGCATGGGAGACATCAAGATCAACAACAGAGGAGGGTTTCTCCTTAGGTAGAACAAGCTGCTCTCCCTTAGGTGAGGGGTCGAGAGAAGCAGGGGGTTGGAGGGGGAAAGCAATTAGGAGTTTTTGGGGAGTCTCTAGAATTATAAATAATCTTATAATCCTGAGAAAGGTTGGCCGACTGAGACTTAGAGTGGGGATTCTTACCCTTGGAGGAAGGGTTTTTTAGAGTTTTTCAACAGAGGACAATTCCTCTGAATATGTCCTTCTTTCTTGCACAAGAAACATGCATTGATTCCTCCTAGGAATTCAATATGGCATGTGAATTTATCATCGTCAAGTTCAAAGTGAATTTTAGACAGGATCTCCACCCCAAGATTGATGGATATTAGGAGTCTAGCATTCATGTGGGGGAGGAGAGTGGATGAAATGTCCATCCTTAGAACATTGTCGATTGAAGCCAGAGCATGACGAAGCCGATTCCATAGTATGGGTGGGACATTCTTCACCATGAACCATATAGGGCATGATAATGCAAGTATTTCATTATGCTTGGCCTTAGGTGACCATCCTATGGCTTTGAAACAACAATTGCCTACATTCCAATATTCTTTTTTAATAACTTATTTTTAAGTTTTAGAATCTTTGAAAAAAATAATGTACAAACCCTTCTGAATCATCCGACATAAACTGAAATGAATTCCTAACTTATTAACCCAAACTTTTTGCAACCAATCATTCATAAAATTCCTAGAAGGGGTCTTACTATTATCTAGGACTGCAAAAAAGATATCCGTGTCTCTTAACCTAGTGCTCTCATTCAGTAATACTGCATTCATTTCATAGCTTAGCATAACGACAAGAATGGTATCAGAAGAATCCTTACCTCCTCTGCTCCCATTCTATGGTCCATTTGGAGATGATTGAATTGCCAGGAAGAGCGCACCACTAGGGGGAGAAGCCAAACTGACGAGCGCTTGTTTGAAACTCTTGTCTTCTCCTTCAACAATGTTTGAAGATGGCCACGACTCGCAAGATGAATTAACACCATCTCCCATCCACTACTATCCCATGCTCGAAGGGAGGGGGAGTAAATGAGTGAGAACGAGGTAGAAAAGGTCGGCTTTGCATGGGCTTCGGCTTGTGCTAGATTGGCCCTAGTTGTAGACCCACCTTTTCTTTGCACAAATCATTCAATCTTGTCAAATAAAATTTTCAAACAAGAATTAATTTTCAAACATAAACTATTCAATATCGTCCCTAACTAATTGTAATATTGTATAAGGTTAATATGTTTCGTAAAGATCTTTTTTATTTCATTCTAATTATGATTTAATAAAAATATTTAAATATTTTAAGAAAAAAATCTTATATTTAGATCATCTTTTACTATGATTTATTATGTGGAATAAATTTTAAAATGCTTTCAAGTATCTATTTTAATTGAATGTAAGTATGTTATGAATTAAAGCCAACTATTTTAAGATAAATGTTATTTGAAATTCCAAGTTCTTTAATAAGAAGTTGTTTAGAACAACTTATAAAATTTGATCGTACATTAACATGAAAGAATTAAAAATATTTTAAATTTAATAAAAAATTGGTTAAAATAAGTTGTGATCTATATATAAAAGAAATTATAAAAAATATATGTAAAAACAATTTTGAGAGAAATAAGATTTTTATTTATATAAATTTAATTTTAGTGAATTTTGAAAAGAATAAAATTCTTAATCATGCAATAATAACTTGAAAAAAATGCATTGAGAAGGTCTAAAAAGAAATTTTAAATAAGAAAAACAAATAAAGCCACAAATTATAATTCACATTTATCACTTGCATGTTATTTTCTTACAAGATCTTTTGACAAAATTTGTAAAGCAATGGGAATACTACAAACGAATGGCCAGACTTGTGAGATTTTGCCAAGATCAAGAGCTTAATGAAAAGTACAATAGAGAGACAAAATATAGGACAAGAATAAACTGTGTTCTCATCAATAGATTAATGATCAATTGTTATTTGGTAGTTACATACAATGAATATGAGCCTCCTTATATAGGGAAGGCTATATGGATATGTGAGCACACAAACATGACATCTGGCTCAATAAGAAACAAGGGTAGGTAGGAAATAGGTGTGGTAGGTAGAGGAAACAATATAATATTCCACATAAGGTGGATTGACCACCGAATGTGGAATGTAACAACAAAACCACAAAAGGTGGAAATTATCCTACACACACTATCCCAATGTGGCACAAACACCCAAGTGTCTCATACCCAAACTACTATGAAATGCATTATCCTAAGTATTTAAACTTAAGTAAGGTGTAATAATATCCAACATGAATAAATAATTACACCAACACCCCCCTTAAGTGCAACTTAGGGGAATACACTTAAGTCTACAATGCAACTACGAAATGCAAGATGGGTCTCAACTACGAGGCCATATTAGGTACAAATGCAAATGCATGCAAACCAATGCAATCTCTCATAAAGTGGGGAAAGAGAGAAAAATCCAATGGGAAAAAACCCTCCCCCAAAAGAGAGATGAAAACTATACAAGAGAACTCTCATAGAAGTGTGTGAGGAACAAAACCCCATGTGAGGAAAAATTCCCCCCATATGAGAGAAGAAGAGAAGCTAGGTAGCCCCCCCTCAATGTAGAATCTGCACCAATGGGAGAAGCTCAAGAATGAATGAAGAAACTGCTCCATGAACGTCGAACAATATTCCTCCCCTTAGGAAGAAACAAAACCAAAGGTGTATCCATGAAGTCTCTTCAATCATGAAGGGAAGATGTAGAAAAAAGCTCATGATGAATGAAATCTGTGAAAACTACTCGTGTCCCCATGTCGATGTTGAAAAATACCCCCTCCAAAGGTGGTGAACTGCTCCACACTACTGAAAAAGGCACTCCAAGATCTAGTGGAGGTGAATGTAGAACAACTCCCAAAGACTCACATGTCTCCTCTAAGGATAAAGAGGCCTCCTCCAACTGCTATACATAAGTATCCAAAATCATATCAACCTTGAAAGAATGATCATGTAGAGAATGAACAAGAGGGTCAGAGTGTTCCCTCACAATAATCAAAGAAGGATCATATTCATCAAAGAGAAGATGAATATCATCAATGATGTCTCCCAAATATACAATGTAGGATTCCACAAACAAACCTGCAATGTCTGTCAAGTACTCATCCAATCAAACTGAAGTTGGAAGACATGAAATATTCCGCTGCACCGAATCACAAGAAGGCAAAATTGTCGCACTAGTTGCATCATCAGGTGCAATAGCTGATGTGATATCAATAGGAGGAGATGAAATTCAAGGTTCAAGAAGGGGGTCACATGTGAGAATCCCCTAGTTCAAAAACCCAGAGTTCTCAAAATTTGAATCATCATATGAAGTGTGATCATCATATGTAGAATCATCATGTGAAGAATCATCATATGTGAAATCATCCTCATCAACAAAATCTGAAAAGGAGTATAACCGAGATGCATGATCAACCACCCCAGGTGCAATGATAGCTCTAGTCTCCAAGTCTCTAATGAAAACTGACTCAGGTGTGAACTCCTCAATTCTCTTAGTTGCCCCATGTGTGATTTGATAGATGGAAATGAGATTGTTTGTCAAGTGGGGTACACACAACACGTCATTGAAGGATTTATCCCCAATGGAAATAGTTCCTTTCCCAATCACATCCATGTAAGTATGATTGCCCATCAAAATCTGCAACATGGTGCAAGACTCAAATGTAGAAAACATAGACTATGAAGATGCCATACGATGAGAAGCCCCTGAATCTAGAAGCTAGCTCCCTGAATCATGACTTGTAGTAGCACAAAGAGATTTTCCTTTTCTTGTCTCAAAAGAGTGAATCTTCCCACTTGTTGATGCCATGAATGCTTGCCCTTTCCCTTTTAATTTTGAGGAAGTGGAAGGTGATGAATCCTCATTCTTGTAGGAATTAGGCAAATTAATATTGTGCTTTTTGAGGATATGTGTGAACTCATCAATCTTCTTAGAATGGCAACGATGCTCCTTATGACCAAAATTTTAACAATAGGCACAAGTAGGTCTCTCCTTCTTTGGTGAATTGTCCTTCTTGGAAGAGGATGAATCTCCTTGTTGTGGAGAAGGTGGTGCTTTGTCCTTAGGCTTTTATTGTCATTTCTTCTTGTTGGAGTTGTTCTTTCTTTGATTTCCTTTGTTCCCTTGATTTGCCACTAATGCTTGAGACTTAGAAATCTTTAGAATGCCCATGCTTATCAACTTAGTTTGTTCCATCATTAACATTTTGACAAAAACATCAAATGTAGGAATTGTGTATCTTGAACCCATTATCATCCTATGGGTTTGGAAACTAGAAACAAATGTTGCATATTCTTGTGGAAGTTTTCCCATCAAATTGAATATCAATTGAGTATCCTTCTTATCAATGCCACAATCTTTGAGTTGTTCCCTCAACTCTTTTGCCTTAGTGACATAATCTTGTATAGTATCAAAGTTCTTGGGATCTAACATGGTGAGATCACTATCAATTTGATATCCCCTAATTTCATCAACTTGACCATACAAGTCTTGAAACTTTTGCCAAACATCCTTAATTAAGGTACATTTGTCAATATGAAAGATGAGATCCTTTGATACATACTTTCTTAAGGTACCAATTTCCATGATATTTTTAGTGAGCCAATCAAAGTGAGCAATAAGATTAGCCTTAGGATCAACGAGAGCAACAATAGTTTCATTAATGTAATGAGTTAGTCCCTTTTCCATAAGTTTACTCCATGCATCAATTTTCCAAGTAGCATAATTATGAGGAGTTAAGAGAGGAACCTTAGGAGAACCCATAGCAACCAAAAAGAAAGAACACAAGACCATAAGAGACACACCCCCCCCCCCCAAAAAAAAAAAATGAAAAAAAAATGATGATTTTGGCACTTTATATGTAGTGCGTGTACAATAGGCCACTTGCAATTAATGACAAGTTGGACTTCTGATTTTTTTTTACAACTAACCCAATAGGCTAAGAACTACAATAAAGAAGACTAGAAAGATAGATCTATGCAATACAAGTGCCAAATTGGCCAAAAAAGACCATATGCGGAAGGTACAATTTATACTCAAAATCACTGCAAACTGATAGCATATTATGAAAGTAGACAAAAAATTATGCACTTTAAAAAAAACAACACCTGAAAAGGAGTTCATATGAACCCAAACGGAGTCCCAGAAGTTGCAGAAATAGGGATTGGGCAGGTACAATCACAAAAAATTGTGATTTCTGAAATATCTATCCATAAAAATCAGAAAATAATTCCACTACAAGAAATTACACAAAAAATTAGCCCATTTAAAAAAAAATGCATGAAAAAAGGAGCAAAAATAAGCAAGATATTGCCATTTGAAGTTGAACTGCAAAATAAAAAAGCTCAATAGGAGGGGCCTACCAAATTTTCAAAAAAATGATGACTTCAACAATTTGTGAGGTTAAATTTGACAGCCATATGACCATCACGAATACTTCACGTCCCTGCGCGCATGGCGTTTGTACAGTACAGACTAATGACGTGGCACAAATGAGACTTGATCCGTACAGTGCTGATGTGGACTGTCCACGTGTACTGCTAACTGTGCAAGTGACATGGTGGTCGTGCGATGGTAGGGAAGATCGTACATATGATGTGGCAAGTATGGTCAAGCTAAATGTGTTGCTAATTGGGATCTGACATGTCAGTACGGAGTGTCTACGTGTCATTGACGTGGATGGCCACATGGCAGTATGTGCACCTGCATGGCAGAATGACTAGTTGTGCAGGGGGCAATACAAAAGTGCCCAAGTGGACTGATGACTACTGCCCAGGTTGACTAATGACTGTACAGGCACGAGGTAGGCAACTGGGCTAAGTAGGCGGCCAACTGGGTGAAACCAGCGGGAGCAAGGACGACCGGGAGTGCAAATTATTGGGGAAGAGTTGTTGGTGTGAGGAGGCACGGAGGTAGTACTGCCGGAAGTGGAGTTGTCAGTAGCTAAGGGTCGGGTCCGCTAGGAGTTGCTGGAGGCCGGGGAAGCACCGGGCTGCAAGTGTCAGAGAGTCGTCGAGCTGTTGGCCAGAGGACGGTAGCGACACACAGCAACTGAGGCCGGGCCAAAATCTTGTGGTAGGGAAGTGATGGAGGCCGACAGGGTTGCTGGAGTAACTGACATGGGACCCGAAAAAGGTAGCCTAGGAGCCATAAGTGGGAAGCATGGGAGTCAGGTCAGTTGAGAAATTGTCGGGCGAAGGAGGAGTTGTTGGGTTTGGGCACTGGTGTAGTCGGCAATGAAGGAAGCTCGGAGAATGCATGGTGGTAGCCCCAAGAAATTCATAATCCTACAATATATGGTACGCCCTGCAGACTTCGACGAGTACGAGGGGGGTAGTCATGGGACCCCCCCGAAATATAAAATTTTGATTTTTAAAAAAAACTATTTTACAATATATTTTTTAAAAACTGTGAATTTAAATAAAATGAAAATTGAAACAAAATTTTTGCAGAAAAATTAAATTTTTTTAATTTTTAAAAAAAAATTGTACCGTATATAGCCAAATTGGCTAATTTTTTTTCCAAAGCCATGAAATTGACTTTTATTCAATACAGGGGAATTTATAGTCAAAATTCATGGAAACGACCACCTAGACGCGATGGCAAGGTCGGATCTGGTCTAAGACACCTCCAAAAGATGCTACTCCTTACATCTACCTCTTGACGCCGAAATAAAATCTCTCCAAGATAAATCAATGGCACTCTAATGACTCTGATACCATGTAAGATTTTGTCAGGATCAAGAACTCAATGAAAAATACAATAGAGAGACAAAATATAAGACAAGAATAAATTGTATTCTCATCAATAGATAAATGATCAATTGTTGTTCAATAGTTACATACAATGAATATGAGCCTGCTTATATAGGCAAGGCTATATGGATATGTGAACACACAAACATGACATGTGATTCAATAAGAAACAAGGGTAGGCAGGAAATAGGTGTGGTGGGTAGAAAAAACAATATAATTGTTCACATGAAGTAGATCACCCAACCAATGTGGAATGTAACAACAAGACCTTAAAAAGTAAAAATTCTGCTACACACTATCTCAATGTGGCACAAACACTTAAGTGTCTTATACCCAAACTACTATGAAATGCATTATCCTAAATAAACTTAGGTAAGGTGTAATAATATCCAACATGAATAAATAATTACACCAACAAGACTTCTATTGAATCTTATGTTTTATAAATTGACCCGTGATGCTTGGTTCTCATGTGAAGATTTGTTCGGTAAACACAAGGAAGCTGCTCAGAGATGTTTCGTTGAAATGGTCTTAAATGAATGCAAAGTACAGGCTGCTATGCTGGTTCAAATTCATAAAATGCGGGAAGGTGAGAGCATTATTGATGGGACTGTGTTAAAGAATGTTGTGTGCATGCTGTGGGATTTTGGGATGGCCTATTATAAAGATTTAGAGTTGGGCATTTTTGAAAGTACCACCATATACTATTCCAGAAAGGCTGCTTCATGGATGTGTGAGTATTCTTGTCCAGACTACTTGCTGAAGGTTGTTAAGCATTTAAGGTTTGAGAAAGAAACAATTGCAATGCATTGTGTGCATCAAAGCAGCCAAACTAGGTATCTAGAAATTGTAGAAAATGAACTTCTTTGCAAGCATGAATGCCAACTTTGGAAGGAACATTCATATTGTCATCCGTTGTTGAGAAATTACAAGATGGATGATCTTTCAGAAATGTTTAACTTGTTTTCTGGAATAGATAAAGGCATTCAGCTCATGGCCAAAATATTTAGACAGCATGTTAGCAGGCATGGTACATCATTGGTTAAACATGGAGGACAAATGGTGGGAGAGGCAATAAAGGCAAATAATAAAAAAGAAGTGATTGCAAGTGAAAAAGATCAGTTTGTGAGGAGTATTATCCAATTGCATGAGAAATACATGCAATGTGTGCAGGAGAATTTTATGAACAACCTTCATTTTAAAAAATGCAGTCATGGCAGAATTTCAAAGTTTTTGCAATGAACAAGTTGCAGGAAACAGTATTTGGGAATTATTGGTCACATTTTGTGACAGTCTTTTGACAAATAGCAACATAACATATTCAGATGTTGAAGATGCCCTTGAGAAGGTTGCAAAGATCTTTCCTTGAGTCTATGACAGGGACATGGTTGAAGATTTTTACAGGAAGAAGCTCGCAGGTAGGCTTTTTTCCCATAGAAGTTCAAATGCTGATCATGAAGAAAGCATGTTAGTTAAGTTGAAGTTTGAGTGTGGAAGACAATTTACATCTAAAATGGAGGGCATGCTTAATGATTGGGCATTGGCAATGAAAACCCAATCAGATTTTGAGGAATACCTCAGTCAGAATCCTCTTCATCCATATTATGGAATTCAATTCTCTGCGACAGTTTTGACATCTGGCTTCTGGCCAAGTTATAATATTCTTCTATAACTTATGACAACCAAAAGGAGAAAATGAGAAAATAGCATTAATGTGTGGAATTGTAGGCGTTGTGAGAGAAGGTTATTCAGCCATGGCGCGTATGTTTGTGCAGGTGATGATGTCGTCCTTCATAGTAATAAATAGCTATCTGATATATGAGGGTATGTTTGTGAGGAAAGACCTGTGTACATTCTATGTTCTCTACACTGGCTGCGGCATTTGCCTGTTCTACAGCTTTTGCCATATACTGGGATTCTAAATCTTTGATTTAAATATGTGGCTTGGTGAAGTTTAAGATAAGGTTTGACCTGTGATCACGATAGAAATTATTAAAATAGATGGTATGTAAAAGCATATGCAGGTCTGGAACATAATTGATGAATCTATTGTCCAATTGGATAATAATCCTGCGAATTAAGCTAAGCCGAATAATTAGACATATATTCATCTTCACAATCTAAACACGATTTATTGTATAGGTATATCTAAATATGATGTATTGTATAGGTGGATATCACTATTTAAATATCACAGTGAAACAGTCGTATCATATTTATATTTTTCTTTTATTTAGAAGTGATAAATAATTATTCTATTTTATTGATGTTTGATCATTGGATGCAATCTTTAAAAATATCAAGTTGCCACTAACATTATAAAAATATTGGCCAACAAGACTCTCTAATATAATGCTAAGAATATGTGCCAAATTGATATTGGGAATAAATGTAATATTGATATTAGACCATTCAATGAATGGTTAAGTTATTTTAGGATAGATAGCAATTAATGATAGTTAAATATTTAGTTTATAAATGGAAAATTGGAGAGTTTTAAATTATAATACATCTTTTATAATAGAAACATAGTCTTTGTTTAGGTAATTGTTTGTTATGATTTTTAATGGCCTTAAAGTACTCTTGTATTTTAATTTGTGATAATCAAAAGGAGAAAATGTCTTTGCTATGGGGTATTGCATACAATTAATATATCATACAATTTCAGAGTCCATAGTTAAGATTAGCAGGTAAATAAAAGCCAAGGATTTTGCTAGAAGTAAATAAGCCTAATTTTGAAGGTCACATCATCAACAAGTTAGGCTAAGAGATAAAATGATGATATAAATCAGAAAAACCCTATGATGAACAAGGATGCACATATGCATTATTACATCATGTTGGAAGAACTAAAGCTTCACATTTATTAAAAGGATTTTGTTAGGAGCATGTGAGGTTGGGGTTAGTTGCATGTTGGATATGCTTAGTCATTTGATGGACTACAAGGAAGAGAATTTCTAATGAAGAATAGGTAGGTAATAAGTTGATCAATATCATAGTATAGTTTTGGGTATATCTTGATGTGAATATGGTATTCTTGACGTTATTGAGATGAGGATGGACACTTAGTGTAGTATGGGATACAACAAATCTTGTTCACTTGCTTGTTGGTATAAAAAATAGGGCGAAAGAATGTGACCCGTAATGTAGTGCACAATGCATTGACATTCTTTTTATTTAGAATTTACTAGGGGCAAGTGATATTTAGTCATTATGGATGTGTTAGTCTCTTACTATGTATATATGAGCCTCTTACTATGTATATGTGATGTACATTAGTGTTAGTCATTATGCATGTTTAATGTATGTTGAATCTAGTCACTATAATGCATTATGAAGATCATTGGTATGCTATCCAACCTAGTTTAGAGAGCTTCGTGGGCTCTATTTATTTGCATATAGATGAATCTTGTTGTAGGCATTTATCAAATATATTGATGGATCAAAATAATATGATTTTGTAGGAGGTATAGTTAACAATATAATGTGTCCACCCATTCCAGGTTCATGCAATTTTACATGTTATCAAGTTGATATATTAATTGTGTAATGAAAAGAAGCATGGTATGATTGAGGTGTATGACACGAGTATGATGCAAGATCAAGGTTGTTACAGAGGTCTGGATGTGATATAGTGTAAAAATGAAAGCTAGATTAGATGCTCGTATTAAATCGTGAGTTTTGTTATCCACATATTGGTAGATGTGATTCTCTTACAGTTCAATCTCTTGAATTAATTGTGTCTAATAAATGTTTTATATCTTTTTTTGAAGAATTGATCTTCAACTATGCAAGTCTTTTGTATCTTGTCCTAAGGTTGTGCACCTTACCCTACAAGTTTGGAGCAGTGAGCTCCTTGGCCTATGGCCTAAATCTTTGTAAACAATATTCATGCATATATTGTGAGTGTGATTCTCACCTTGGCTTTTACTAGCTTTGATTTTCCACACAAAATTGTGGTGTTCTTGTGTGGATGTTCTTACTAAATTTTTGTTATTTAATTTTGTGCATGTGTGATGAATGATGTTGTGAAGACTTAATGGATTGATCAAGTTTTAGTATATTCTTTCACGCCCCCTCTTAGCATCCAATAGCGTCCAACACTAATTACATGCTTCATAATGCTTTCTTCTCCCACTATCATTCATACATTGTCATTTGAAGACAAATGACTTTTCAGCTGGGGGGAAGTGTACATTCCTTCTATTGTTTTCATTGAACATAGGAAGATGACCTTACCACAGTTATATATTTTCATGCTCACCCCTTATATTCATGATCATTTTTTCTTTATTCTCAAAATTATCTTCTTATTGTTGACTCGATATTACCTATTTAAGGACATAGAGTTGATATGGGATAGTGCAATAAAGGAGACGTACATATCATAGTTATAGGCTTCACGGTTGTCACAGTCATGACACAATGAAGATGAGTATGCAAGAAAGTTGATATAAATGTAAAGTTTGAAAGAAAGGGGCCTTATAGGTCTCAAGATCATGACATCATTTAATGAATAATAATTTGACAGTCATTGGGTGATTTTCTCTCATAAGCATATAAATTTTAGCCCATAGTTGAAAGAACACAAGTTTTATATTGTTGAGCCTATGATCATGCATGCCAATGTATCTAAAAAGATAGTTGACCATTATAAGAATTTTTTTAGGAGTCGTTGATAGTCATTGATGGATTTGGGTATTTGCTTTCTAATGTATTTTCTATCAAGCAAGTTAGGGGCATTTCGCTTCCCGAGTCTCCTTCTCAACTTGTCAATGGCCATTTTGCAAATCATTCTTTTCTCGCCCTCGTTTAAGCTGAACATAATAACTAGGAGGCCCCGTAATGCCTAGATACTTTTTGTTTAGCCTCTATGTCAACAATTTAATGACACAAAACCCAATATTATTGGCAATCCTTCCTTTTAGTCCCTTCCCGGATGAGCTAGTATGGGTGGAAGTTGATAGGTCATGATGAAATATTTCAATTTCTAGGAATACCCTTTGCTTTTCAGGGATCTCTTATGGATCTTTGGAATGCCATCTTCATCATAATAGAGAAGAAGTCGACTTACTGGATCACCAAACTACTTTCTCTTGCTAAGAAATTTTAGATTTGGTCAAAGATTTTGGCAACCACTCATGTTTACTATTATTTTTGTTGGGCTCCCTCCAAAGCCTCTTACACTAATCTTGAAAAAATTCTCAAGGACTTCTTATGGGCCTCGTCTACAAGTCACCATGGCTTTCACATAGTGGCCTTAGATTTTTGTTGCCTCCCTTGAGAGTCTAGTGGTCTTGGGCTTCGTTCTACTCAGAGATAGGGTCTCACTTTGTTTGTCAAATTGATTATATGGGCCATCTTTAGCAATAAAGCCTAGAAGATTCTTCTTTGGCATTGTATTTCTTTAAGGTTTCCTGCCAACGAAGCTTCTTAGAAGGGGATTGGTTTCCAAACCCTTCTCATGATGAAGGATGTTGTTTAGATTATAGGTACTTTTGTGGCTTAAAGCATTTGGCATGCTTGGGAAGCTAGATCAAATGTTAGCTTTAGTGGGATAGATCTAGTTTTAGAGATGGTCTCTTATTCAACCAACACAACATTTGGTGGTATCCTCTAATTCAGGTTCAGGGGACCCCCACTAGCCTCAGTGCTTGGAGTTTGTACTCTAAGCTTTCATAAGCGTGACATTCATATTTCCTAGGAATTTTTTCTAAAGCTACTACAAGTCTTCACTCATGGGAGGATATATGAACTTAGTTCCACCTTAGTCAGCTAGATTGATAGGCATTTGATTATGTTGTCTTTACTCTACCTTTGAATATGCTACACAAGCTAGATATTTATTCCGTGAAACCTTGGTGGAAACACTGACTTTGGTTTCCCAATACCGCCTTTTGCAATTAAAAACTCCAGATGGGCTACTATTAGCTCTCTCTACACTTACTTTTGGTGCCAACTTTAAATCTTTGAAGTCATTTGCAATCTTCCTAGATATTCCGGAGACAAATTCCATAATATTTGGTCTTTATCCTCGAACCCAAGCTTGCTCACTTTTCTTGGTGTATTCCTTTTGAAGCCTTGCCTCTAGGTTCTCGTTTGAGGCATATGGGTATCCCAGAGTCGCATTGTTCTTTCCGTGGTCATCCTAAAACCTTCATCACCTCTTTTGATTTTGTCGTCACGCTTGAAACTTGTAGAATTTGATTCATAACTTCTTTTGGCCCTTCTAACTAGAGTCTTTTTCTTAGAATATGACCCTTTTGGGGGATTTTTCTTGCATTCCTATCAAATTTACCTAGATTTGGCATGCTTTTAGAGTGGAAATCCTCTTCACAATTTAGAAAGATAGGAATGTTGTTTTGTTTTCTCGTAGCTCTATTGATCTTCATGTTCTACTTTTTATTAAAGCTTGTATATGTAATAATGCAATGCTTTAGATTCAAGTGCAAGCTAACAAAGTTGTGTTGGAAGTGGCCTGCCTTTAGACCCTTCTAGAATGTTGGGAAAATGTCCCTGTTGGTATTTTGGTATGGTTTTGTCATTGATGTCAACACCTACTAAACCTTATCAACTCTGGCACTCTAGAGAATCAACAACATTCACCGGCAAGCAAATGACTTATGCACAGTCACCAGTATTTGGTACACCGGCATGATATAATGATCACCGGCACTTGGAATGGCATGGAAAACACTTGGTTATGTTGAAGACATCATTTGGACACCTTGTCTTGGATATTTGATTATTGGTATATTCATATTTGCATATTTGTTGTTACCGGCAAATAGGTCCCGGTTATACACCGGCAAGATTATCTTTTCCAGATCAGCATGGCACACTATGGAGATGATTTATTATTATTGTAAATGCATTAAAGCCGACATGTTGAATCGGTTATTGCATCAGACATTAATTTATTTGTAAATTGGTTTTATTGTAATATCTCTTAGAGCTGACCTACTAAAATTGGTCCTAGGTTATAATATAAATGTAAGATCTTATTTGTAAGATCAGAAGTGGAATGCAAAGAAGAATTGTGTGAAGGTATATGCGAGATTATGCAGAGCTATACACACAGACATCATTTGAAGGTGAAGCAAGGTTTTTGTGAAAGCATATTAGAACTACACCGGTATTGAATCCAGCATGTGAAGATGTTATTTTGAGCAGTACATCCTTATTGGATTTAACCATCCAATTGTAGTCAGTGTGACTCCTATTTTGTGATTGAGCAGTGAGCTCTAGGTGCTTGGCCTTTCTCCATGCGCAAACCCCATTTGTATACACTTACTATCTGCAGTAGTATCACCTGATTGTGGGTAAGGTTTCCCAAGGTGGTTTTTCCCCTTACAGGGTTTCCACATATAAATATTGGTGTTAAGTGTTGTGGATGACTTTGTCTTTTTGTTTCATGCATTAATCTTTACCAATATTGCAATTATCTGATAAAACTGTCCACCGGTATAAAAGACTGGTTCATTGGTATTAAGCAGTAAGTTGGTTAAGTTTTTTTTTTTTTAAATTTATTAGACAACTGATTCACACCCCCCCCCCTCAGTTGTCTCTAGGACCTAACAATTGGTATCAGAGCCTAGTCCTCTTTTGCAGAAGTTTAACAGCTTGAGGAGATCCAATGTCTACTAACTATTTCAAGAAGGACAGTCCTAAACTTGATGGAACCAACTATGGCATATGGTCAGAATGGAGACACATTTAAATTGCATTGGAAAGGACATCTGGGATGTTACAAAGAATGGCTATACTGCTCCTACTCAAAGCCAGCCTAATCCACCTAACTTGACTAAAGATGAAGAAAATGATTGCAAAGCAAGAGAAGCACTTTTGAGTGCATTAATAGATCAGCAAATCATGGGATTATCAGATAGATCAACTGCTAAAGCTATTTGGAATCATTTGGAAACACTGAATGAAGGAGATTCCATAGTCGAAATTGCAAAGCTTGAAAGCTTCCAAGTCGGGTGTGAAAATCTGAAAATGGAAGAAGATGAAAGGATTTTTGCTTTTATGGAAAGAGTAAATGAAATTGTTTTGGGTATTAAATGTTAGGGAGGAACCTTAAGTGAAGATGAAATTATTTCAAAAGTTTTAAGAGGATTGCCACCAGCATATAAAATGAATTTATTAGACAACTGATTCACCCCCCCCCCCCCCTCTCAGTTGTCTTCGGGACCTAATAGTCCCTTGAATTGTTGCTAGAGTGCCTTTAGATCCTTCAACTAGTACCTTTTTGGGGCCCTCAACCTCTCGTGATTGATCTTTGCCCCATGGCCACCGATGTATACGTAGCTCATCTGCTCACTATTCTTAGACCCCGCGGTCACAAGCTCCTTGCCACTAGTCTGGTGGTGGAAATGCTTTCAACAAGTATCACTCCACCTCTCCACCACATGGGGGTTTTACCTTTGGGGGCACAAACCCAACTGATAGTGGTGCCAATGGGCGGTTGTCTTTTTGGTGGTGGTAGTGATCGATAACCCTAACCTTGCTAATGTATGAGGTCTTAAGGATGACAAAGATCCACCTCCTTTGGCAATTGATTTAGCCTCTTAACCAGTTGTTTTGTGTTTTTTGTTCTCTGGGCTCAACTTGTGTTATTGTGTATTTTTTTATCTGGGTGCTACCCATCTGACTCCTGAGGGTTGATCTTGTATGCATTTACCTTCTTTTGTGAATAGTGTACTTTATCTTTATTAAAGTGAATTTTTGTTATATATATATATATATTCAAAATCTTCATTAAAATATCTTATGTGGTGCAAGAAGAGATTCAACCAATACATTTTAGATCTAAGCAAAATAAAATATTATGTATTGATGTGAGTTGATTGTGAGACATGTAGAAGTATCACTAGAGTGACAAATAGAGCAACTTAAATAAAATGATTAAGATAAAAGACCATTCTAACATATAAGATATTTTAGGTTTTTTTTGAGTGAAAAAATAAGAATTAATTAGGAAACATAAACTATTTAATACCTTTCCCTAATTAATAGTAATATTGTATTAGGTCAATATGTTTCATAAAGATCTATTTAATTCCATTGTAAATATGATTTTAATAAGAATATATATCTTGAAGAAAAAAATCTAATCTTTAGATGGTCTTTTATGGTGATTTATTATTTTATGAATTGTTTTTACTAAAATGTAATCATGTTATGAATTAAAGTCAATTATTTTAAGGTAAATGCCATTTAAAACTCCAAACTCTTTAATAATGAGTTGTTAAGGACAAATTATTAAATTTTATCTTAAATTAAGATGAACAAATTAAAAATATTCTAAACTCTATAAGTATTGTAATTTATATTTAAAAGAAATAGTAAAAACATATGTTAAAACAATATTACAGAATTCATTTTTGAGAAGAGTGAAATTTTTATCCTTTTTAATAAATCTTGAAAAGAATGAGATTCTTAGGTTGGTGTTTCATGGAGGGGGACTTCCTAAAAAATAGAGCGGGTGTTGCAGAGGTCTTTTAAGGATTTTTTTAAAGCCGTTGATCCTATGAAATTTGTAGCACAATTATGCTTAAAAGTCAAAGCTCTTAAATTTAAGGAAGTTGGTGGTCTTATGGATACATACCTTTGTCTTCTATTCTTTCTCAATGAAGAAAACAAGTTAAAAAATTTACTTTCTTTTCCCTCCAAAATTATATTTTAAAAACAATCTAAACTTAAATATGTGACAAGTAGCAGATATCATCCTCACGAACCGACTGAAATATGCAGTTCTACAAAAAAAAAAAAATCCTAAATAAACTAGGGCTGTTATTTTGCATTGAGAAGATCTAATTCAATTGCAAAGGTTAAGCAATTCGTCGAAGGGAAGCACCAATTTGGTAGTAAGGATTATATAGAAATTTATACTGAAATCCATAAAAAATGGTATCAAAAAGTGGATCAGACGAAGATCATATCAATTCAACAGTTGTCCCCGCATTGAGGGAGAAAGAAGATGAGTTTCTTCTGACAGAATTTGTAAAGCAATGGGAATTCTACAACCGACTGGTCAGACTTCTATTGCATCCTGTGTTTTATAGTTTGCTGCTCAGAGATGGTTCGTTGAAATGGCCCTCACATGAAGATTTGTTCAGTAAACACCTGAGATACTTCCCTGAAATGGTCTTAAATGAATGCAAAGTACAGGCTGCTATGCTGGTTCAAATTCACTAAATGAAATGATGATAGATCACTTCCAAGCAACGAAATAGCCCGCTCTCAAAGGACTATAGTGCCCAAGCTATACGCTAGTACCTAGGTGGAATGCTAGCACCTAGCTGGGACTCTAGCACCTGAGTGGGAAGGAATATCATGTATCATCATTATTCAATCAATCAATTTTTAACTTTACTTGGGAAAAAATCATGTTTATCTTTGCATCAATATGTGTACTTTCTTGTGTACTTGCTCATTCATTTTATTAATATACATTTGTCATGGTCCTTATATTATACAATCATCCCTAATTTCTTCTACAAAAACTCTAATATTGGATGTTTTCTTTGTTGTGCAATAATTTTGTTAACACTTTTCTATCGCTCTAGCCTACATTGTTTCTGCAATAGTGACTATACTCAGGGTTAAAATCATCATAATTAATTAAATTAAAAGAGCGAATCAAAAATTCTAATCTAATTAGAATTAATCTTAAATAACAATCAAATAATGCAAAATCAATTGAATTGAATAAACGAATCTAATTAAGACTCCTTCAATTGATTTGACAAAGCTTCCATTGCCCTTCTCTGAATTGTGTATGAAGGTGGCTCTCAAGTATTGCGCTGATTTCCTGCATAGATTAGACAACTATTTCAAAGACTGTGATTCTAGACTGATTTGTGAAAATGATGTTGTTTATATAGATTTTCAACACAGATAGGGAGGGATTTTGAACTCAAGTCCTGACTGATAGTCAATTGAAATTGATTGATCAGTGCACTCATTTTGATTGATTTGTTAACTCATTTGATTAATCTGTTAACATGATTGATTGGAGAGTCAACTCAATTGACTAACCAGTAGACTAAATAGACTAGCTAGTTGACTGGATAGATAGATTAGATGACTGAATTGACTGACTAGTCAGAAAAGGTGATTTGGAGTGAAAATGGGAGATTGAAGAGATAACTTAGTTAACTGATTAGTCAACTGATTTGATCAATCAGTTATGATTTCAACATGTGTTGTAGGATTTTGAAATTGAATTTGATTTTTATTTTCAATTTGGATTTGAAAATTTGAACTTTCGAATGCTCAAATACACATGAAATTAATTGAAATTCAAATTTGGTGAAATGTGAATTTGATGATTTAGAAATTAGATGAAATTAATTGAAATTCAAATTTGGGGAAATATGAATTTGAGAGAAATGAAATTAAATGGAATTATTTGAAATTTGAATTTGGAGAATTGGAGGAATAAGTTAATAACTTAAATAATTAAAATGAAATTATTTAAACATTAGAAATGTTATTAATTAAATAATAAAGATTATTTAATTAAAGAACTAATCATAATTAATAAAACAAATAATATTTAATTAATATTTGAGATAGGTTTAATTGATTAATTAATTATAGAATAGAAATTGAATAATTAATAAGCTGAGGAATGATGATTGAGTCAATTTAAAAGAACAATTAGCTTAATTAAATAATTAAAAACTTAATTAATTAGAATGGATAATTAGTGCATGATGGAAAAGACATTTTTCAGTGTCTACAATTGCCCCTCTTTGACACAATGTCGAAATGACATTGTTTCAAAGAAAAAGAAAATTTATGGCCCAGTGGTGCTTTATAGTGTAAATATGCCCCCTCAAGAGATTGTTTGTGCATTGAAGGCATGAATGATCTCTTGAAAGAAGAAGAATGTTAGATGAAAGATAGAGAATGATTAAATTATGAATGAGTTTGATTCAATAGAAGAAATGGTTAGACTGATTTGAAGATTGACTAAATGATAAGATTGATAGGATTCATGGGATTGATCAGATTGATCAAATTGATTTAATTGATAGGATTGATCTGATAAAGATAAAGTTTGGTTTCAGGAAGAACACATCTTGTATAATAAAAAAGATGATCAAAAAGTCTGGTTTTAGGAAGGATACATCCTATATAAGACAAATGATAAACAATCACATCTGGTTTCAAGAAGGACTAATCTTGTATAAGATAAATGATAGATCAAATTATGATGAAAGTGAAGAATAAATGATTAATAGATAGAATAGTTGATATGAGAAAATGATAGAATTAAAGATGAGAAGATTGAAATTTAGTGATGAGAGAGATCGTGTTAGATGAAAGAATGATTGGAAAAAATTGAAAAGGTTGATTCAAGAAAAGATACTTGATGAGAGAGTGATCTTAAGAGACAATCAACATGATGAGATCATAAACAATTGGTAAGAAATGAAATGATATGATTGATGATGAATAGTCTTCTTGTCTTTATTCATAGTGAAACACATTTTCATCATTGGGCCTTATTATGTAACAATGAAGCTTGGTACACCAAGGTATAAGGAACCAGGCTGTATAGATATCTCATTGCAAGAAAAAAACATATAACAGACAAGGAATGAACCCTCCATTTTGGGAATTTCACTAGGGGTCGAGGTATGTGTGGCATTCATAGGCTAAATGCTCCTATCACAGACACCCACTAGAGCAATTTCCTCAAAACTTAATTGGTTCAAACCACAAAACAACAAATACAGTAAAGGAGCATGCCCATCATGACTCCTCTAGTCACCTTTTGGACATCCTTGAGTAGCATAGAAACATGATCTTCACAAATTGATAAAAGCTAAAACCAAATTAGACAATTCAGCAGCTAAACTGATTGTACCTTTGCTTTAATTTATTTGATGTGATGCTTGATAATGTCTAGTTTCAGAAGTTTTGGACCCTGTTTAAGACCGGTATGTTTGGTGTTGAGTGTATCTGAATCTATCTAAGATATGATAATGATCACGTTGATGTGGATACTAGCGATTGATAAGACTTGATCAAGTTTGGTCATAGATTTTTTATAAGATAGGTATATCCTTTGTTTAACTTCGTGCAAAGTGTTTATTAGATATCTGCTAGGGTATTTGTTTCTCATGAGACATTTTATTGCAAGTTTTGATTGTTTTTAATTTTTAGTTTGTTTTTGAGTTTTTTTTATGTTTAGGGTTTTGTGGATCATTGTCGAATGTTTTTTATTTTGTTGTTTTTTTATTGTTTTCGGTATTTGTTCAGGATCTTTTTCTGATTTTTAGGGTTTTTTCATGTTTTGCAAATGTTTTTGGATTTTAAAGATTTATTTGAATGTTTTTGATTGATTTTGTCCAGGATCATTTTTTTTAGGGTTTTTTCATGACATTTTACGATTTTTACGATTTTTTCAGTTATGCCCCAAAGTATGTAGACCTATGATGATATTATGATGATGCATATGGAGAATGATATTTCGATATGATTTATGTTAATGCAAGATGCAAGATGAAGATACAATTCCTATTCGAACAAGGGTGAGTGTATGCATCTTTCATTCTAAAGTGCGTTGATTGAATTAAAGGTGTGGTATGTTTCAGAGATAGGAGTTCAATCCATTCTTAGAAGACTTTAGATCATCCAATCTTAACATACTATGTAATCAAGATCTATGAATGGAGGCACGGAAAAATTCTCCATCAATTCTTGAAACTTTGATCCCCTTTTGTCAATGTGTGTGCACTTGAGTTCATTCCAACTCTAATAACCATCAAAGACCCTTAGAATCCTATGTGGCTAGCTATGTGAGTTATTATGACTTCAAAAGCATCTTGGATAGAACCTTGCTACCAGCAATATTTTAGGGATTCGATGAGGCTATACACCATAATCTCTTGAATATCGCTCCATTGTCAGTAGACGTCCATAGCCCTGATGGAGTTATTCGCATGTTCCCTTAGTCAAGATTTTATTGCACATTTTTGCATGATATTTTAATTATATATTTGTGCTATCTTGCCTTGAGATGGATATTTGGCATAAATTTTCTCTTTTTGTTTTCTTTCCTTGACTTGTAAGTAATGAAACCTACTTGGGTATGACAATTACAGTGGTGTTGAAGCAGAATATTGCATTTTTTACTAGCCACATGAACAACTAGGTATCAGTAATGACTTAGAGCTATTGATTAATGTGTGATATATAACCGTCGATAGATTTTGGGTAACAAGGCTCAATAGTGAAACCTCTACTCAACCATGGATAAAACAATCACAAGGTGATATTGAAGATGAATGACTGAAGACCTCCTAATGAATTCATGAACACATATCTAGGAAATGAGACAACCTTCACTCCTTTCAGTGTAGACAGGTGAATGACTCAGACAATCGCCTTGTTTATTGATGCTGCTATATGCGAAAGAAATAATGATATGTAGTTAGATGCTATGCAATATGAAATGCAACTATGATGCACTCTAAAATAGAGATATATGATGCAATGCAGTAAAGAAATATGCAATTGCAGTACTTGAAAATATAAAATGAACCCATCCATAGATGTAATATCTTTTGAGGTGCATGTTGCTATTGGGTCAGTATGAACGTTGTGTAGATAATTCATTGGTCTTTGTTTGAAGGGTCGGATAAACATGTCATTTTCAATAGGATGTACAGTTTTTGCTATGGCCTCATTATTTTCAAATTGATTCGGCTATGATGGATCTTCTTGCCCCCAGTCTTTCAAGTGCGGGTGTATGAGACAAATAGATTTTGGTTTCGAATTTGTGACATAAGCGGGTTTTATTTTTGTTTTCATTGATGCACTTGAAGAGGATGATGAAATGAAACAGGTGTTGATCATATTAGCTGGTGTTATGCTTGATTTTGTCACTACGTTGGCATTTGATGATGGTGCACATAAATTGTTAACAAGATATTTTCTGCAGTATGATTTGGATTGGTGATTTCATTGATAAGGTGTTTATGAACAACTTGTGTAGAGGCATTGGGATCATGAGGGAGACTAGGAGAAATGGTAGATTCATTTGAGAGGGAATCTTGTGAGGAACATGAAGGATTATGATATGGAAATGAAGGGATGGAGGGATCTTGATCAAGATCTGGAGAAACAATGGGATCTTGTTTAGGACATAAAGGTGAAGGGATGCTTTGATCTTGACTTGGAAAGAGATTATTAAGAAGGATGGAAGGGATGTCCTGATCTTTCTTGAGAGGTGGATGCTTGGGACTTGAAAGAACATCTTTCTCCTGAGATAAAGGGTGTTATTATGAATGGAATATAAAAGGATGAGGGGAGCATCATAATATTCTTGGTTGGTGGGATCTTGATAAAAAATTGGGTAAGATGGAAGGGTTTTCTCTTGATCCTTATTTGTTTCATGAGTGATTTATTTTGATTTTGGATTGTCCTTCTAACACGGGGAAGGAGTTTGCATGGGAGATTTTTGGAAGGTTCCAACACTTTGGCATGATGAGGAAGGATTTTGAATGAGATCCTCTGAATCATGACTTGAATTAGATTGGATTTGTACTATGGATAGCCCTTGGGAGATTGTGTTATTGGATAGAGATGGTATGGACTACTCTTGTGTGACTTCGAGGGATGATGAAATGTTAGATAGATATGGTTGGTTTAGATTTTGGTTGAAAGGGATTTGATTTTGACTGAAAATAGTGATTTTGGGTGAAAGAGTTTTGATTTTGGGTGAAAGAGGTTTGATTTTGGTTGAATGAATTTTGAGTTTCGTTGAAAGGAGTTTGAAAGTTGGGTTGATGTGATTGGTATGTTTGATATGTTGGATTGAAAGAAAAAGAAGGTTTACTTGAATTTAATGTTGGTTGAACTGAGGTAGGAATGATTTTGTTGAAGAATGAATGTTGGCATGTTTGAATGGTCTCATAAGAAGAAGAAGGTTGGCTTGATACTAGTTCCTTCATGGTTACCACTTCTCTCATCATTTTTTCTAACCATCCCCTATGGTTGTTAGGACTAGTCATGTCTATCATTTGTTGTTGAAAAGTCTTGATCAGTTGAGCTAAGGTTTCTGTGGATGATGATGGAATAGGAATGGAAGGGATAAATTCTCCACCTTCCCTACGAAATATATAACGCCATTCCATGATGTTTTCTTGATTGGTTTGGACCCAGGATCACAACATGTAATATGTTTTGTCCATTTCTATAATGTTGCAATGTTTGATTGATTTGTTGATCTTGACAAGCTTGTTTGTTGCGCAATTTTGATCTTGTTGATATTGAAACTTGAATTTGTTGAGGGGTTTGATCTTGTTGATGTTGAAACTTGACTTTGTTTAGGGATTTGATCTTGTTGATGTTGAAACTTGAATTTTTTGAGGGTTTTGATCTTGTTGATATTGATGTTGCAAAGACACAGTAGCAAGCAAAGAAAACAATCTAAACTAAACAAAAAGAGCACTTGTTTAAAGGACTTTTTCAAATCCTCAAGAATGTTGAGATCTTTTTCAAGACCCCATTTTCTTTTCGATAGTATTTTGGCGATTTGATTGCAAAACACACACTCTCCTAAGGTCAAAAGGTCACAAATATTACCACAACCCACATCTTCATACTCCATCAGCTCAAAGAGCCCTGTCACACCCTAAGGTGTGCTCATTTATTTGCCTTTGTCTGGAAATTAAACCAAATAGGATTTCTCCTCAATTGGCTCATTATCCTAGGAGATATATGGTAAGTGTCTTGGGGGTGGATTCTTCCCCACCCTTGCACTGTGATAATAAAGTGTCTAGTTACCGACTTAGTTGGGCTTCTAATTTCTAAGGTGTTTAATCAGGCTTCCATTCGGGTGGGCATAGATCTGACGAATTTAATCGTCTCTATACCATTCCAACAGCCATTACTTACACCTTTCATTGAAAACACATTTATTTATAGTTTCTTAGAATACTTGGCGTTAGCTGTTACCACTTTAGGTCGTTCCCCTCTCACTAGCCTTATCGGCTTCTCGAGAGGGCAGGCTTGCTAAAGGATTTAGCCTAATGCTGAAATTGACTGTAAGCATAAAAGAGGTGGGTATGGCTTTTTTTATCTAGAAGAGGGGATAGCATATACCTATCACCTCATAAACATAGAAAACATGATTCTTTTTAATCCCAAATTGTAAAGTTTTCTAGTCTAAATGGAGATGTTCCTCCATGAAAATATGGTGTTCATTTTACCCTTCATAGCAATTGTGAAGCAAAAAGAATATGGTTTGTGGTTTATTTTAATTACACCAAACCGAAGTGTTTCTAAGCAACTTTTGCAAAAAATGTTAATTGATACATGGTTGGCTATCCAACCTATTTTTTTCTTTTTCTTTTTCGGTTACAACTTTTGACCTCTTTGTTTGCAAAAAAAAGGTAATTACTGACAGAGAACAGAAAGAAAACTGAACAAAAATATTTTATCCTACTCATGCAAATATGAACTACCTACTAAGCAATTGAGAACTATTCTAATAGCAATTGTGAGCTACCTACTAAGACATTGCAAAGTATTCTAATAGCAATTGTGAACTACCTACCGAGCAATTGTGAATTTTTGTAACAACAATTGTGAATTACTGACAGATCAATTGCACACTAGTTAAATTGGATTTTTTTTAGAAAATTAAATAGAAGGAAAAGACAGAAGAGAGAAGTTATTATGTGATGTTATTATGTCATCATAGAAATTGAATTTGGCAAGGAATCAATGAATGTTTCTATGCTATTGAGTGATTGCCTCTTCTTGTTCAAGTTCATGAAGTTTTCTCTCTGCCTTTAGAAGCCTTTGGTATGCTCTCTGTTGTCTTCTATGTTGTCTTGTCCTCCTAGCACTTGAAATTTTAAAAGTTACCTTACTTGCCATGGGGTTAGAGACATTTTATGCAAATTTTTTTTTTTTTCCAGAATCATGAAAGATTGATGGGTTCATCTCACAAATGTATTTAAAGCCAAAACGACAAAGAAAATTGAAATTTTGAACTAGGCCTGCAATTGTGCATTACTTTAAGAAATTGTGAATTAGAATGATGTCAAATGGGAACCAAAATAACATCAATTGCAAATTAATATTTTTAATTACGAATTTTTGTGATGGCAATTGCGCACTCCACTTTCTGTATAGACCTGCAAATCAAAAAAATCAGAAACTCAAATCAGTAGGCAGATTCACGTCGGGTTCACCAAATGTTTCTGGGGATTAAAATTATCATAATTAATCAAATTTAAAGAGCGAATCACAAACTCTAATATAATTAGAATAATCTTAAATAACAATCACATAATGCAAAATCAATTGAATGGAATATATGAATCTAATTAAGACTCCCTCAATTGATTTGACAAAGAGTCCATTGCTCTTCTTTTAATTGTGTATGAAGGTGGCTCTCAGGTAGCACTGATTTCGTGCATAGATTAGACAACTATTTCAAAGACTATGATTCTAGACTGGTTTGTGAAAATGATGTTGTTTATATAGATTTTCAACACAGATAGGGAGAGATTTTGAACTCAAATCCTGATTGATAGTCAACTGAAATTGACTGATCAATGAACTCATCTTGATTGATTTGTTAACTTATTTGATTGATCTGTTAACAGGATTGATTGGAGAGTCAACTCAATTGATTAACCAATAGATTGAATAGATTAGCTAGTTGACTGAATAAACTAGCTCGTTGACTGAATAGATGGATTAGATGACTAAACTGATTGACTAGTCAGAAAAGGCGATTTGGAGTGAAAAGGGGAGATTTAAGAGTTAACTGATTAGTCAACTGATTTGATCATTCAGTTATGATTTCAACATATGCTGTAGGATTTTGAAATTGAATTTGATTTACATTTTCAATTTGGATTTGAATTTGAACTTTCGAATGCTGAAATGCACATGAAATTAACTAAACTTTAAATTTGGTGAAATGTGAATTTGATGAAATTAATTGAAATTAGAATTTGGGGAAATATGAATTCAAGAGAAATGAAATTAGATGGAATTATTTAAAACTTGAATTTGGGGAATTGGAGGAATAAGTTAATTAATTTAAATAATAAAAATGAAATTATTTAAACATTAGAAATGTGATTAATTAAATAATAGAGATGATTTAATTAAGGAATTAGTTGTAATTAATTAAATAAATAATATTTAATTAATATTTGAGATAGGGTTAATTGATTAATTAAATATCAAATAGAAATTGAATCATTAATAAGACGAGGAATGGTGATTTAGTCATTTTAGAAGAATAATTAGCTTAATTAAATAATTTCCTTAATTAATTAGGATGAATAATTAGTACATGATGAAAAATACATTTTTCAGTGTCTACAATGACAATGTCTCCCTTGTTAGGGCATAGTAAATATAATCTCGTAATCACTTCCCAACAATGATACCCCGAAGGGAACCTTCAACATTGAAGGACTCTCATCCTATTTCAAACTTTGAGGATCTTTCACCACCTCCCCAACTTGAGGAAGACAATATGGGGAACCCCTTAAAAAATTATTTTTATTTCCTTTTAATTTAATCTAGTCCTTTATTTCAGACTTACAATTTTGACAATCTCTAGTGATATGCCAAACTTTCTAGCAATTAAAGCATCTAATGCAATGACATTCATAAACCAGTTTGTGATTCCAAACACAAATAACTGAGAAAGGTTCGATTTTCTTAAATTATTTTTTATGCATATCCTAGCATAGGTGGCTAAATAATTACCCCTTATGGTGCTCAAACTAGGGACATATTCCCCTAAGAAGTTTCCAACCAATTTGAAAAGTTCTTGAGGAATTTTATACATTTAGATCAGTAATGAGACATCTTGGATCAAATCTAAAGTGAGGATCAAACCTTGGTGACTAAGTTTGAATATATAAACCAACATTACCCATGAACCATAGGCCTCCCTTAAGAATCATATTTCTTTCAAATCCATATTGGACTATAATATGCAAAAGTACCTAATGCAAAAAACCTAACCTATAGATTAGGACAATCACATTTTTCCAATATCTAGGCCTTGATTCTCTCCATCAATTGCCAAATGCCTATAATTTTTCTATCTCTACACTCTTTTTCAATCTTTCAATATTTCTACTTTTAAATTTGGTAAATTCATATAGAACTTTAATCAACGAGTCTTCAAAATCAACTTCCAAATTAACATTTCACACAATAATTTTTCTACTACCATATTTTGGCCTCTACCCTATCTTCAAAACTAATGCCCTTTGCTCCACTATCCTCCTCTTCTTTCCATAGAGGGGAATTTTGGTTCTTGCTTGGCTTCTCCTATCTTCCCTTCTAGAAAACCAACTCTTTCATCATTTCCCTTATTATTCTTGAACATCCCTTACTATTGTGCTTGCTCATTTTTCCTCCCTTAGTGGATCTAAGGGTAAAGTCCCATGGGGGGGCTTCAGGATCTATTTTCATGGAGTAGGAGGTCCCAAATTATGTTACAAGATTATTTCAAATCTTTTCATAAAAAAATGCAACACCTACTTTTTAGAACTGCATATTTCAGCGGGTACAATTGGGGTGGGGCTAGAAATTTCCCTATGAGCGTAGGAAATTTTTTACCACTTGTCAAATAGCTACTATTTCAAGTTCCTAATAAAAGAGAAATAGTTTAGAAAAATGGTGTTTATTTATTCATTCTTTATTTGCAGCAATCTTCATGAGATCACCAACTTGTCTAAATTTATTGCATTGAAAACAATAACCATTAAATGATGAGTACCTTTGTGCATTCGGTTGACAAACCGATAGTATTCTTGTAGTAGATCTCTAATTTTGGATATTGATTGCATGTCCAAATTTCTTTTCTGCTTCTACCTTAACCTCCTTGCCTTTGTCTTTGTCATTTTGATTTGAACATTCACTAGTCTGAAATCCTAGTCTAGTCTCGTCTATATATACTTTTTGCATGTTAATCAAATCTTCCAGTAGTTTTCTACTTTCAAGAACTTTACTTTTTGCCTTTAGTTTATTCACTTCTTGTTCCATCTTCTCGTATTATTCTATCTTTAGCTTGATTGAATCTTTCAGGGTTTCTTCTACTTTTAAGCTAATCTACACTACTAAATCATGGGACCACCAACTTTAAAATATTCCTAAAAAAATTAAACAACACCCATCGAATTTTTTTAGGAAGCCCTCTTCCATGAGACCTTACCCTATGATCTTCTTTAGCATATCTATTTTTTTAATGTAAAACTTTAATTACATTTGCAATATGATATCTGATCATAATATTATATTCTGTCAAATTTTCTGAATTTCTTTATAAAACTTTGGAATCTAGAAACTAATTTTACTCTCTTTATTAGCCAATAGGCTATCCCCTGTGGGGGCACCCCACATCGGAAAAATGTATCGCATTGTTAAATTGAGTTTTAATGTTGTTGTCGAGAATTTAGTAGCAAGAATATGCTCCTGATATCCATTAGTGACGATAGGAATGAGAAGAAAAGAATTTAAAGCAAGCTCTAGAATTGGTCAATAAAGGCGGAGGTTATGAGGTGACCAAATCTACACCTCCTTGCAGATTCTGTGTTCTCTACTACCACTTCATGAGCAAGTTTTAAGAAGGAAAATCATTAAGTCTATTTTTTGTGAGACATTTCTTCTTCCTCTATAGTATGTGTAGAATGTTGAGGTAAGTATTTTTGTATTGTTTTAGTGAGTTTTGTTTTCTTGGAAATATATGAGCAGAATGTGATGTGAGAGATTCAAGAGGATTTTTAAGTTCATTTATAGTTTTTTTTGGTTAAAGCAAATGATTTTTCACTATGCTTACTCTATCATGAGAAGGCAATTTGAGAGATTCCAGAGTAGTTTTAAGTTCATTTATAATTTTTTTGGCCATGGATCATTCAAGGCATGTTCTTGCAGTATCTATTATTTAAATGTGTCAACCTTGCATTTTGGACAATCATAAGCTTGCCAAGCTTGATAAAAAAAAATTAATGTCACAGTTGTGAATACAAGGAGAGAGATTTTAAATGAATTATAAAACTTTACTTATTTTATCTATTTATTTGTCTAGGAATGAGAACTACAAGGTTTAATAACCTTTTTAAATATAACAAATATAAAAGAGAAATGCATAAATTGGCTCCTATTTCCTATCAAACTTATTGTACTGGGTGGTGTGAATTCGGATCTAATACAAAATTTTAGTAAATTTAAAAAACACAATTTGAAAGAGATTAAAAAATGTATTTGGGATGAAGTGAAAAAGATAAAATATAGAGAGGTTATAGTTTGTTTGCCAAGATGATGGTATGAAATTCCATTATATTAGTTGTTAAGGTTCAAATTTTCATTGGTGTGATTGGTTTAGGTTTAATCTTGTGATGATTTTGAAAGATTGGATTAGCTTATTTTTTATATTTAATCAACTCATCCTTAGCTTATCCAATTGAAACATTTTGAGAGACTCCCTTCATAAATAGTTTAGCAAAAAAATAATTGCCCATTAGATGTAAAAAAGATAATTTGGCAATAAAGAGGGGTAAAAATTTATTCAAATAAGAAAGAGAAATACATCAAAAGAGGGAAAACCACCCAACAAAGATAAAAATACAAAGACTTGTCTGGATCCACAAGTTGATCCAACCTGTGTGACAACTTCAGAGAAAGTTGTCCGCTATCCTCAATAGACCAATCCTCCATAAAGACATTAGCTCATTTGGCAAGACAATCAACCACCCCATTCCATTCTCTGGGAATATGAATGAAAGTGACTAACTCAAAAGAGTTACAAAACAAAAGAATATGTTGAATAACCAACTATAACTGCCAACTAACCCCATCAAAGTGATGTTGATTCAATAAAGTCACCACAACTTGGGAGTTAGATTCAACAACAATTTGATGCCAACAAAGAGAACAAACACACTCCACCACAACCAAAATAGCCAGAGCCTTCATATAGTTATTTGTGTAAAAACCTTTGTAGATAGAAAACAAAAAATGGATTCGCCTAGAACTATCATGCCCCACTCCGCCAATACTAGCATGCCCTATATTACCCCTTAAAAACCCATCAATATTAATTTTTAAAACACCAAGAGTAGGGGGGGGGGGGCACCCTAGAAATCCTCTATAAAGGATGATGACACCTATTCCTCATAAGCTTCTGATCCCTTTGCATTCTAGGAACATGAGCAATCCCCTAAAGAGAAAAAATAGAAAAATTAAATCGGATACATATATCAATCTCCCCAGGAGCGACCCCTTAGAAAGTTCACACTTTGTTAAAATAATTGTTGGGAAAATGGTGTCCCAACCTTGCATTTACATGAGGTTACTATTTATAATAAGTTTTTTTAGAGCATAAAATGGTGGTAAGTTCTCCCCAAAGCTTTAGATTGGCTAGATAAGCATGTCGGTAAATTTTCATCGCAAGATCACAACTAGTTTTGAAGATATTAAAGTTTTCATTTTTGATGGGTGTGATGAAAGGTTTAAATTTAATTTTGAGGAATTTAGACCCTCCAAAACACCCTGAAAAGTGGGCATAACTGGCATAGTGGTTACAAGATGATAGAGCACTTTACGAGATTTCTGGCTTGTCAAACAATTTGTCAATCAGACACCCGATTCGCAAGTTATGGCCTCCAAAAGTTTGGACTTCTGAAATAGGAAATATAAAATGCATCAGACACAAAAATGAGATGTAAAAGGGAAGAACACATGTTCATGTGTGTTTTGACATGTCATAGGGCATCTCAAATGGTGATAAATTCGAATCTACTTTATTGGGTGGTTTTAGCTAATATTTTTGTAATATTGTTTGATAGTTTCTTGTATTGTATCTCTTATATATGAGGTGAATGAGATTGAGGTTGTGTGTAAGAGTCTTATGACTATTGAGTTGACTCTGAATCTCTCATTAGTAGTACTCCTGTGAAGAGTTTTCTCTACAAGTGTATTGTAATATGTTATTGATTGTTGAATAATATATTGAGCAACTTTTGGAGTGTGGGGGTTTTCTCCGGAAAGGGTTTTCCCCACGTAAATCACTATGTTGTGGTATGCATAATATTATATTTATTTTTGTTAAGTTTTTGCAACTGTTGTAACAATCTATAAATTATTTTGCATTACCGTCCTCTCAAGATTAGTGTAGGAAGTTGTTTTGCTACTTAACTTCCTTACAAGTGGTATCAGAGATTGATCACTCTTAGTTTCAGTTGTGGGTTGTTGGGATTTTTTATCTAATCTATATTTGAGTGGGAGCTTGTCTAGAAGACACTTTTTGTATCTTGTTGTATAAATTTTCAGATGACAAGTTCATCAAGGAGAATAGAGGTGGAGAAATTTAATGAAAGTAATTTTGATATGTGGAAGCTGAAGATGGAAGATCTGCTAATAGATCGAGATCTATGAGATCCTATTGATACAAATGTCTCAAGACTTGTAGATCCTACTAAACTTGCTTAGTATGATGTTATGGACTGAAAAGATAAGGGTCTAATCAGATTGTTCCTAGAAAACTCTAGTCTAATCAATGTCCATGAAGATAACACCGCAAAGAAGGTATGGACTAAGCTTGGTGACATGTATAAAGTGAAATCTTTATTAAATCAGATTTTCTTGAGGAAGAAATTGTATTCCTTGAAGATGGAAGAGAGTGGATGAATTGTAGACCACTCAAAAGTATTTAATATGTTGGTGACTCAATTGGTATCTATTAGTGTTAAGATGGACAAAGAGGAGAAACATCAAATCTTGCTTTGTTCTTTGCCTGATTCATGGGATTCTCTTGTTAAGGCTATTGGTAGTACTTCTGTTGTTTTGAAGTCTTAAGATGTGGTGGGTGCCCTATTTGGTGAAAAGATGCAAAGGAAGGTATCCATCAGTTTGAAGGAATCCCTAATTGTTCATGGAAGACCTAAGGAAAAAGACAAGAAGAATGAGAAGCACAATAAATCCAAATCTAGAGAGAAATCAAAATCTTCTAGAAAGACCAAAGTCATTTGTTGGAATTGTGGTAATTCAAGTCACATCTGTAAGGACTACAAAGAAGAAAAGAAGAATTTCAATTCTAATTTCGATTCCGAGAAGGAAGACGCACTGATGCATTCATTGCATCTTTGACTACTCATGCAGGTAATGACACATAGTTAATTTACTTAGGTGCATATTTTCATATGACTTCCAAGAGAGATTGGTTTTCTGAATAGGAATAATTTAATGGAGGTAAGGTTTACTTGGATGATGATTCACATTTAGACATTGTTGGTTGAGGTAAAATTAGGATCAAGTTTCCTGATGGTAGGATAAATAGAATGAGTGGTGTGCTGCATATCCCTAGATTAAAATGAAATTTATTATTTGTGAGTAAATTGATAGATGCAAGTATGCAGGTAGTCTTTTTTGATGTAGGATGTAAGATGATTAAGGGTGCTATGGTGATTGCTAGAGGTGTCAGGTTTGACACATTGTATAAGCTAGAGGCATAAATTGTTGAGTCTAATAGCATTTCTATATAAAGTAAATCTATGGATACTTCATCAGAAGATTTGAGGGTTTCACCTTTATCAGATGGACATAGCTTTGGGGTACCGGAGGGTGCTCTTTCTTTTGAAGAAAAGTTACCTATAGAGAAGACTATGTTATGGCACCAGAGGCCTGGCCACATTGGAGAAAAGGGTCTAAGGACCTTGAAAAATAAAAACCTTATTGAAGGTTTGAATGATTGTAATCTTGAATTTGATTTCTATAAGCATTGAATTTATGGAAAACAAAATTGCATTCGGTTTTACTCAAGTTCTCATAAATCTTGTGGTGTTTTGGATCTTATTCATTATGATGTATTTGGCCCTATAGATGTTCCTTCCATTGGAAAAACTAAATATTAGGTTTTATTTATGGACGATTTTAGGAGGACGTGCGTATACTTCCTAAAGAGTAAATTTGAAGTTTTGAGTCATCCTAAATAATTTAAAGAAATGGTTGAATTGCAGTCTTGAAAGAAAATTAAATGTTTGAGGACTGATAATGGTGGTGAATTTTGCTCTAATGATTTTGATAGATTTTGTAAAGACTATGGAATTAACATACATAAGACAACTCTATATTCTCCACAACTGAATGAATTTGTAGAAAGATTGAACATGACACTGATGGAGAAGGCTAGGAGTATGATGTTGGTCCAAAACAATTTTTTTGGGCTGAAGCTATGGCCACTACTTGCTACCTGATTAACAGGTCTCCTACATCAACTCTGGAATAGAAGATGAGGAAGCCATTTAAAAGAAAAATACCTCTAAACCGAAATTCTAAATGCTTGAAAATTACTTCGCAGCTTCACCTTAGAATGCCTTTGCTCAATTGAGCGCTCTTTGATCGTTTGAATTCTCAATGAGTTTGAAATGAGGGTTTCTCGGTGCTTTGTAGCCAAAAAAAAGTTCTTTAAACTACATTAAATGCTCGTCAGTTAAGTGAAAACTTAACACATCCGCCAGTAAAGAAGAAATGTATCTTCTTACAATCAACCGAGGGTAGCATGCATTATTTTCAACTTGCTGCAATACCCCCTAAGGATTATTCCTCAGTTAGATGAAGAATCTCCTGTCAGTGGAGGATTACTCTGTTCTACCGGTGCAGAGATAGTTTCATCAGTTCTCTGATCACTCTTCTTAATCCATTGTTTTGAAAAATCTTGCTTAATTTCATCTACATTTTCTTTGCCCTTCAAACTAGATCCTTTGTTGTTTGTCGATGCATTCTTGCTTCTATAGAATTTAGCAATATGTCCAATCAAGTGTTACATGCATAACAAGTTACATTATTCTTCTGAATAGACTTTCCATATCCTTGACCAGTTTGTGATCTGCATTGATTAAATAAATGCCCAAATCTTCCACAAACATAGCATTTCACATTCATTCTGCAATTTTATGAATTATGACCAACTTTGTTGCATTTGGAACATTTACCGATGGGTGAGTTCATATTCTATTTATTTTTAAATATACAGTGATTTGCTTTGTGACCATATTTGTTGCAATTAAAATATTTTTCATTAAATTTATAAGCATTAGGTTGTCTTACCAGTTTGTTCTGATCTTGATTGTTTGCAGTACCAGAACTTCCTCCATGTTCAAATCCAAGTCCATTAGTATCTCCATCAGGTTTCTGTCTTTTAAGCATGTCATCAAGTTCTTCTGAACTTTTCTTGAATTTGTCTTTGTGTTTATTTGCAGTAGCCAGCTCAATTTTTAGAATTCCAACTTGTCTCACAAGCTCAACTTTATCATGTCGCATGTGAATCAGATCTGTCTTTGGCATATCGTTTTCATGACCAAGTCTCAAATTTTCATTTCTAGCATCATTAAGTCTCCTATTCAAGTCTTCTTCATTCTTCTTCTTATCTTCAATATCTTTACATAACCTCATAGTCATATCTTGCATTTCATTCTTCATGTTACAGTTCTCTTGTCTCAGCTTGTTTGCAATGTCTCTAAGAGTTTCTTTTTCATCATCATCATTCTGCATCTTCTCATGAAGTTATTTTATTTTATTTTGTGCTATAACAAAGTTCTCTTGAAGTCCTTTAATGAATTCATGCGCAATCCTCAAATCATCTTCAAGTTTGATATTCTTCATTTTTTCTGCATAAAAATCTTCAAGAGCTCCTTCCAACTATTTTCTTAAGTTCTCTATCTGTACCGGTGTCAGAATCTTCCTCAAGCTCTTAGGAGAAAATAGAGGACCGGGCTCTGATACCAATTGTTAGATTCAATGACAGTCCCAAAGACACTGAGAGGGCGGGTGAATCAATGTATAATCAGTTAGCAAAATATTTAAACTTATTAATAACTTTACATCCCAAAACAGTGTATCGGTAAATAAGAATTATTGCAATAAACAATAATAATAGAGACAACATAGAAACACACCATAGTACAAGATCTATAATGAAGAAGCTCGGTGTGGGAAAAACCTCAGTGTGATTTGTGACCCACAATATTTGTTCACTGCCCAATTAATAAATACTACTTACAATGAGGGGCTTGCACATGCATGGAAGCCAATAGCCTAGAGCTCATTGCTCAATAAAGAGTCACACTGACTACAAAATGAATCATCAAATCCAATATAATGTATTGCTCAAAACAACATCTTGCATGTCAGGTTTAGTACTAGTTTAAGCTCAGTCAATAACCAAAACCTTAGCTATCAACTATATCAACTTATACAAAATTGTCTCATCACACATTGTCAAAATGTCTTATAAGATCTCATAATATATGAGTCTTTTACAATATACCATGTCGGCTTTACAAAAGATAATCTCATTACAAAACAATTCATATAAACAAAAATTTATCCCATGTCGGCTGGAGTATCGGTATGCATTGTTGCCAATGTAATCTGAATGTCAATGAAGTGCCTGTCGGTGCTGGTGTCTATCGGTGTATGAAGTTTGTGATGTTGGGCATGTAGAAACCAATTGCTGGTGAGTTGCCAGTTGGTTATCATCAATGACAAAATCAACTATTCTCATAAGAGTGTAGAATGCCAACACTCTCAAGGTTAGTGTAGGAAGTTGTTCCGCTACTTAACTTCCTTACAACAAACTCTTGAAGACAATGCAAGATTTTCCACCATATATGTTGAACGGAACTAGCTTGGCATCTCAAAAATTTGATGGTTCCTCTCCTAGTAGATGTGCCAAATAATAAAAGTGGGTCCTAAGAACCAGGTAACTTGAAGAAAATGAGTGTGAATAGGAGCCTAGCCCCATCGGTCCCAAAACTCAATAAGAGAAGAAACATGCCAATAGGTATAGTTCCAACAATCCCACTAGGAGTGCCAAATCCTCCTAGAGAATGAGCACTGAAAGAAAAGGTGGGAGGTAGTCTCCTCACTATTATGATATAGAACACACATAGAAGGCCCACAAAATCTCCACATACACAAGTTATCCCAAGTAAGACATCAATTTTGAACCACCAACCACAAAAAAAATCAAATTTTGGCCAATAAAATCTATTTCACACATGTTTCCACCAAGGCACCTCCTCACCACCATAAATTTGATGAACAAGCTTCATATAGCCCAAAACAACTAAATATTTCCCAAAAGAATCACTGCCCCATGCTAAGATATTCAAGCTCTCCAAGGAATTACACTTCCGAGAAGAAAGAATATGAGCCAACTCTTGCCAAGAATCCTTCGAACCCCCAAGCAACCATTCATCAGGATCCTTCCATCTATAACCAACAACCAACCCAAAATTTTGAATTGTCTTATAACATCCCACCAAAGTCCAACTAGTAGCCATAGGCTATCATAAATAGGTTGTAAATAAGGATACACAGAAAGACAAGGGGGATGACCATACCAAGAATCCAACAAAAAAAGAGCCTCTGAACCCTTATTACAAATCCAAATAATCTCATTCTTAATAAGTTGAGCCCTAGACTTAAGAGTATGCTAAACCATGGAGCCCTTGCCCTTTAGTTGGAAATGAGGAACATTCCAACTATTAATGGAACCTAATACTTATGAGTAAGGATACAATCCCACACTTGATGTTGATTGGTACACCACCTCCAATATAACTTTATCCCAAGAACCTGGCTATTCAAGATCGCAAAACGAAGGCCAAGGCCACCCTCAATTTTAGGCCGGTAGAAGGAATCCGACTTAACCAAAATCCACTTAGAATAATGCAAGTGACCACTCCAAAGAAAGTGATGAGACAAGGCATCAAATTCCTTAAGGAACTATATTAGAGTAGCCTAAACAAAACCCCTGTAAATAGAAAGTGCCTGAATCATAGATTGAAGGAGAGTAACTCAAGCAATTGTAGAAAGCCATGTATGAGTCCAATAGTTAATCTTATGATGGAACTTATCCAACAGGTCTTGCCAAAAAGGCCTAAGATGTTGACCAACAACAAGAGGATTACCCAAATAGATAAAAGGAAGAGAACCAATTTGGAACCTTAGAATATTGGCAATTCTCCTCTAAATAGAGTCAGGGGTGTTGAAAAAGTAGATAGAAGACTTAGGATCATTCACCCACTAACCCAACATAGCTAAATAGACATCCAACGACTTCCTCAAAGAATCAGCCTCTTGGAGGTGAGCTACCCCAATAAGAGTAGTATCATCTGCAAAATGAAGATGTGAAAGCTTAGGCAATCTAGTTCCTCAATTCCATTCTCGGATCAAACCCTAAGAAACTTGAGACGTAATATAGTGTCCCAAGCCCTCAACCATAATGATAAACAAATAAGGTAAAATAAGATCACCCTACCTTAGATCCCTAGAAGATCCAAATAACTATGAAGGTTGGCCATTGACAAGAATCAAGAAAGAAGAAGAGCCCACATAATTCATTGTTAGACAACTCAGATAACCGGTGAACAACTGAGAAAGGTGGGGGTGCATAAGTTGTTAATAGATTATAGAACTTTACGAATTAAAACTTTATTACCGGAATAGCAAATATAACAGTTAAGCACAAATATAAACCACAAAATATTTACCAACCATCCACAAAATATAACACCAAGATTTGTACTTGGAAAACCCGGTAAAGGGAAAAACCACAGTGGGAAGCCTACCCACAATTAGATAATACTTCTGTAGTAAGTATGTGATTACAAAAAAGGGGTCTGGACATGCAGGAAGGCCAACAACCTAGAGTGCATTGCTCATCACAAAAGGAGACTCATTGACTACAAAATAAATCTAGACTGCAATCCGAAAAGAAGAGTGAACTGCAAGAATAACATCTCCTATGCCTGAATACAGTTCCGGTTAAGCTCAGTATCAGAGGTCTTAAAAATCTTTCACCAACCCGATTCGATCACCTATGATTGACCAAAACCTTTGCATATGATTACAACCTTATTCACACATAGATAATCATATTTATACCAACCCGAGATCTAAACAATTAGGTTAGCCACCTAAAAGATAATACAACAATTCATAACATAAAACCTCAATCCATTGATCAACCAATTCGGCCTAAGACTGAAGAAACATAATCCAATCAATAGATCCAACCAGAAACGCATTGGGATCATCCACCAACACATTATATAAACTGCTCCATAACCTAAAAAAATAAGATAGCATTAGGTCTGGTCTGAAATGCAACACCACCAATCAACAGGAACATGAACAAGATAACCAACAACATCCCAAAATCCATCTAGAAGTCGCACCAACACCACTTATCAAGTGCATCAAAAGATCTTCAACAAAGCTCTGCCGGTAAAACCCTTACCGATGACCAAAAGGCTTACTAGAACAAATGATAGCTTCTAAGTCATCAAATCTTGAACCAACAAATCATGATATACATTTGAATAGCATGAATGACATATCTAAACCAATTCCACAAACCAAAGCATATCAAAGCATACCAGATCAATATCATAATCCAACCACTCTACCAGAACCTACCAGAAACTGGTAAACAACCAAAATAGTCGGTATTGCCATCAATGAAACACATAATCAATTCCTCCAATTTACCAACATTCATTACCCAACTGACCCACTCCAAGTTGAAGCCAAAGGCCAGGATTATCTTGTGCAAAAAAAATCCACTTAACCCTATCATAAGATTTGGTCATATCTAATTTGATAAACATAGATCTCTCCCTAGACATAGCCATGAAATGAAAGGCCTCAAAAGCAATAAAAACCCCATCCAAAATTTGTCTACTAGCCACAAAACCCCCTTGCTCATCAGAGATCAATGAAGGAAGCCAAATTTTGAGTCTTTCTGCAATCAACTTAGTGATAATTTTATACACAAAATTGCAAAGAGAAATTGACCTAAAGAAAACCAGCTGAGTAGCCCCCTCTTTTTTAGGGATAGGAACTAGGAAGGTAGAATTTAGGGCCCAAAGCATCTTCTTTCTACTATGAGATTCTTGAACAACCATTAACAAGTCCAACTTGATAATATCCCAAAAATTTTGAAAAAATTCAATTGGAAAACCATCTGGGCCAAGTGCTTTCCCTTTAGCCATCCCCAAAACAATTTCTTCTCGTTTAGACAAGGTCACCAGACGAGTGAGATACTCATTCATCATATTAATAACTAAAGAAGGGATGCAAGCTAGAATATGATTTTCCTCCTCAGGAGCACAACACATATCATTAAAAAAAGGGCACTATAAAGATGAGTTGCTTCATGTGACATCGCCAGAGAGAGGTTAGTTGAATGCCTTCAGAATTAACCAAGGAAGGAATAACACTTCTCTATCAACGAGCCTGAACAAACTTATGAAAAAAGGTTGTATTACAGTTCCCTACCTAAAGCCAATCAATTTAGGCTTTTTGCTTCTAGAGGATCTCCTCATGAATCTCCTTCAAGAACCTTGATTCACCACTACCCAACGTTTCAGTGAATCCGAAGTCCCAAATTTGGTGAGTAATAATATCTAGGCACTCTTGAGCTCTTCTTTTTCAACGAGATAGGTTACCAAAAGACAACCTGTTCTATTTTTTAAGTTGGAATTTCACAAACACAACCATACCAAAGGCAAGGTCCTCATTGCAACACCATTGAGCCATGAGATCATGAAGAGAATCATCCCGAAGCCACATGAGTTGAAACTTAAAAGGAGGATTCTTAGGACCACTAACAAACCCAACTAAAAACTTGATGGGCCAATGATCAAAACCTCGCCAGTCCAAGATCTTTGAACTGGAAAGCACTAAAAATTATAATAATATTGCAATTTAAGGAACAAGATAGCCTAAAAAGTTTAGCTAGCTTGGACATGGGAAGAGATAGGACTGGTAACAGGTCTTTTATCATATGTAAAAATGGTGGTATTAGTATTTTGCTTGCCCATAAATTTCTTCATCTACTTTCCATAAGCTAAGATTAGAGATATGCATTATTTGTCAACACATGATGTCTATCAAAGATATCTGTGTTAAGTAATCATATAGTCTTCCTTGGGATATTCAATACTAGATTTTTTGTATTGAATTTAGTTCAAATACTTTTTAATAGTGACTTTATTTATCATTTGGAGATCAAAGATTGGAATGGAAAATGTAGTACAAACACTATGTGAGCAAGCTTTTGGAGCCAAGATGCTTGTACTCATATACCAACAATCTATGTTGCTAATGACATCCAGTGCTATGATTCTGAGTTTACTCTATATTTTTTGAGAAGCTTACATTGTATGTCATTGGGCATAATAAAGAAACAGTGGCTTAGACAACCATCTTTGCAAAAGGGCTCATTCCTCAATTGTTTTCCTTTGCTCTGAATTGTCCCTTGCAAAGACTTTTACTTGCTAAGAATATTGTGACTCCTCTTGCCTATAATTCTATAGCCACTTTTTTGTTGCATGCTCTTCTAAGTTGGTGTAGATGCCTAAAAATGTCTCATCAATCATTGCTAATTATTTGTCTTATTAATTGAATAATTCTTCAATTAATGAAGCTAAATATTATTCTCAACTAACCTAATCATCATTATTCATTTTTCTTACTAATTATCCAATTTCTATTCTTTTATTAATCAATTCATCATCAAACCCCTTTCTCAAATATTAATTAAATATTATTTATTTAATTAATTATGATTTATTCCTTAATCAAATAATCTTTAGTATTTAATTAATTTCATTTTTAATGTTTAAATAATCATTTAAATTATTTAAATTAATTAACTTATTCCTCCAATTCTCCAAATTATAATTCTAATTAATTTCATCTAATTTCATTTCACATTCCCCCAAATGCTAATTTCAATTCATTTCATCTAATTTCATTTCACATTTCTCAAAATCTGCATTTCATCACATTTCAGTTAATTTCATGTGCATTTTAGCATTCAAAAGTACAAACTCAAATCCAAATTGAAATTGAAAATCAAATTCAATTTTAAAATCCTACAACACATGTTGAAATCAGATTTGGTTCATCAAATAAGTTGACTATTTAGTCCCCCTTTCCACTCCAAATCAACATTTTTTACTGATCCATCTATTTAGTCTATTGATCAATCGATCCACTTATCTCTCCAATCAATTCAGCCATCTGATTCATCAACTCAGTCAACTAGCTCATATATTCAATCCACTAGCGAATCTATTAAGTTGACTCCTCCATCAATCCTGTTAACAAATCAATCAAACCAATTACCAAGTTAATCAAAATGAGCTCACTGATAAATCAATTTCAATTGACTATCAATCAGGACTTGATTTCAAATCCCCATCTCTTTTGTATTGAAAATCTACATAAACATTATCAATTTCTCAATTCAAGCTAGAACCATAGAATCACAGTCTTCGAAATAGTTGTCTAATCTATGCTGGAAATCAATGAAATATCTGAGAGCCAACTCAACAACAACTAAGAAAAAGAGCATTGGAAGCTTTGTCAAGTTGATTGAGGGAGTCTTAATTAGATTCATTTTGTTCAATTCAATTGATTTTGCATTATTCGATTGTTATTTAGGATTAATTCTAATTAGATTCGAGTTTGTGATTCGCTCTTTTAATCTGATTAATTATGATGATTTTAACCCTGAGTATAGTTGGCTGGCTATTTACAAGTTTGGGTTTCCCTACTGAGAGCTTCATTATTTCAATTTAGTTCAATTTAACCAGATTTGAATATTTTCTTTTTTCTTTTTGTTTTGATTTTTCCACATTGGATCTTTAGTGTTCTTCTTTTTTTCTTGAAAATCACACATCTTCTTCCCTCTTTTTAACCTACCTTGGTCTGCCAACTTTCTTATTACATCCTAATCTAAAATATTGACACAACAAATTCCAACACAGTTGACTGTAATCTGTTCAAAAGACCTCATTTAAACATTTATTTAAGTATTTACCTAACAAATGCAAATTTTGAAATCTGCTACCGATCACTTATTAAAAAGAATTAAACTATGATGGATCAGCAACCAATTTCAAGTATTAATGATTCATTTCATGATATTTATTTGTTGATCATTTGGTTGTTTTATGGTCTGTTACAACCATACAATCTACCAATATCAATTATTGGACATAACCGTCTATTATGGGCGTAGTTGAAAGCTGCCATGACGGTATGAACATGCGTGTTAATGTGCAAATCATTTCAATAATTTTCTTTTGAAAAAAAGTTTTATTTTAAAATTTTAGACAAGCAATAGTACTCAACTTCAAGAATTCTTATAGAGTTTAGTGCGAAGTATCAAATCCAGAAATGTCTAATTGACCTATTTCTGCGAAGTATCAAGTCGAGGAATATCTAATATCTGTGAAGTATCAAAAAATACTCAACTTTAAAGATTCTTATAAAATTTAGTGCTAAAATAATCTGCGAAGTATCAAGTCCAGGATTATCTAATTGCCCTCTATTCTAAACCAATTCTCTTTTTAATTTGTTCCATCACTAACCTGTTCAGTGCATTGCACCACTAATTCCTTATGAGCTAATGTTTCTCTGCTCTTCATAATTCTTACGATCGAAGCATCAATCATATGATGGCTATCTTGAAACACAGACTTCCCAACATTTTCTTTTACATTGGCTGTGGGTGGCGGAAGTCGGATCTTCCTCTTGTTACAGGAAAATTTTGTATTGATTTCAAAATAGTCTGTTTCTTTCACAGATTGGGTATCTGGTAATTTACTTAGGATTCTGTATTTTGAACATGCAAGGGAATTCAGCAATGCAATTGCATCTTCAATATTCAAATTCAACTGGGATTTGACTTGTGAAAAACTTAGCGTCTCTGTTTCATTGAACAACAGAAGTGCACTTGCTTGAAAAGGTGTTCCGACTATTTGAATTTCACCCTGGTCAAATCTTCCAATAATATTGCATGTTCCCAGAGAATGTTTCCATGTTAGCCTTCCATTCAGTTTTTCTCTGTTATAGAACTCTTTGAATGACTCTAAATGTCTCACCATTTCAACAGCAAGAACAAGTGATTCAGGCGAACTATAGCTTGGCCAGAATCCAGATGTCAAAACTGTGACAGAGAATTCTATTCCAGAACATGGATGAAGAGGATTCTGACTCAGATATTCCTCACAATCTGATTGGGTTTTCATTGCCAATGTCCAATCAGTAAGCATGCCCTCTATTTTATTTGTAAATTGTCTTCCACACTCAAACTTCAGCTTAGCTAACATGCTTTTTTCATAATCAGCACTTGAACTTCTATGGGGGAAAAGCCTACCTGCGAGCTTCTTCATGTAAAAATCTGCATCCATGTCTTTGTCATGGACGAAGTGAAAGATCTTTGTAACCTTCTCAAGGGAACCATCATAGTACCCTGCACATTACTGCACAAAACTTCATTGTAGACCGTTTCAGGGAAGCATCTCGGAATAGCTTCCTCGGGTTCTAATATGATCGAAGGATATGACTAGGTCAAACGACAAACCACAAGTTTGGTTAGAATTCTAACCAATTTTTTGTAATACTCCCATTGCTTTACAACTTCTGTCAAAAGAAACTCATCTTCTTTCTCCCTCAATGCGGGGGCAACTGATGAACTGATATAATCTTTTAAGGCTTTCTCATATTCAGATTGCATCGAACGACCCACTTTGTTGCACTTTATATAGATTTGATACCAAATCACTGAATGTTCATCAGGACCATATTTTACCTTCCCTTCGATGATTTGCTTAACCTTTGCAATTGCGATTTGCAAAGGATCCAATTCCTCCATCTCCATCATTCTTTATGGATTTCCGCAAATAAATCTAAACTTCCCTCCCTAACCAAAACCACAATAGATTGTGTGTGTAAATTCTTCATTAAAATATCTAATATTGATGCAAGAAGAGATTGGAAGGGTGAGATAGTTGCTTTAGGAGCTCAAAAGCTGGAGGAAGGAACAAATAATATAGCAGAAGCGTCAGTGGATTTGTTAGCTATCAGGATGAGTAAGCAATTGGGAGCTAGAAAATTGCATCTTGAGGGAGACTCACTGATTGTTATTTAGGCATTAATGAAGGGGGTGATAGAGGCATGACATTTGCAATGTTGGATTTACAATATTATTGAAGAACTAAATTCTTTTGATGATTATCAAATAAGCTACATAAGGCAAACTGGGAATGTAGAGGCAGATATAGTTTCCAAATGGGCACTGATATTTGAGTTGATTGGTGAATTAAGAGTGGAGGACTTTTGGCATGTGTTTTTTGAGTAGGAAGTGGTAATTTGTCATTAATGACAGTGGAGTTGAGTTAAGTACGGAGGACAGAGGGGTGATGGAAAAGGGCAACGGTCTTTTAAGGAATGAAGATGTTTTAATGATGGCACCTAAGAAGAGTACACTCGCATTGAAAACTATCCACACCATCTCTGAGGCTTCATTATGAAGGAAGCCAAATTCAATAGAGGAATTACGAGCCAAACAGGGAGGTGGTGAAGCGGTGAAGGGTGTTCAAATGAAAGAAAATTTTACACTGCGGAGTAAGAAACAATTATATCCTTTTTATGGGGATGTAACCATTAAAAAATTGAGGGGAATGTTCAAGTTTCCAGACAAATTATTGGATCAAAGTGTGGCTATAGTGGTGGGTGAGTTGGAAGAATCCATAGTGATGGTGAGACGGGTGATGGAGATTATAGTACATGAGGGATTCCTGGTTGGCATGGATTCTTTTCTAGATTGGGCAAAACTGAGTGTCGGGTTTGAAGTGTGGGAGGGCTTGGAGGCGGGAGTGGGTGGTAGACATGCAGGATTGTATCCCTTCCTTCGGTGGACGAGGGGAATGTGTAAGGTTCATCGCACAGAGGAAGCGAGGTGTTGTTGGGATGCTTTAAAGATGGTGGTTGAAATTAAAGAGCTTGATACGATCATTACACTTGCCAAGGCAGAAGCTGAAGGAACACTGAGGAGGGTGTTGCGCCCAAGAAAGCTGAAGGTGGCAGAGGATTGAGATGCAGGGATGGTGGCAGGCAAGCAATGAAGGAGAAAAATTGAATTGATGAAATCACAGTTTATGGGGTATTTTTTGTCTGTTTTGATATCTGTTTCTATAGTTTTTTGTTAGTTAGTTGGATAATGATGTATTCAGGTAAGTAGTTCTTTGTTGATTATTGAGTAGGAAAGTTTGGTGGGAGATTTTGTAATGATGTGTCGTAGTGATAGGAGTTGCTTGTTTCGAAAAATCAGATACTTTGGGAAGATGTTATTATGGTTTGTAAGACTCTCTTTTTGGATTTCAATAAAATATAATATATTTTTGAGAAAATAATAATAATTAAACAAGCCATGAGCCCAATAAAATATAAAAGTGCAATAATAAAATAAACCAAGAGCAATATAAATAAACACCCCAAATTAAATATTAAAGCCACAAACTATATAAATGAATAATAAATCCAAAAGGCTATTGAATAATAAATAATTAAACAGTAAATAATAATTACTATCCAAACCAATTAATTATTAAATATCAAGTTATACATTAAATTAATTTAAATATTAATAAATTATATTAATTAATTAATTAACCATAGCTTCACAAGGCAACCCAATATAGGGTCAAACATCTCATCACAAGATACTAACATGATGACTCACAACAAGACACTAGACTAAGAAGGATATCAACTTAAGCCTAGAATGTGTAGAGGAAACCCATGCCATCTCCGATCAACTTGCCATTGGGATAAAGACATGCTCAGACCCGTGAGACCAGGTGGAGTCGATGTCTAGTACCTGCAATCCTAAAATCACCACAACCACGAGACAACATATAAAATAACATATATCATAAATGATCAAGCAAGTGAGAGAGAATCACAACGTCATATCATGCTTGTAATGAGTGGTATGACACATTGTCTCTATCATGGATACAGTAGTAAGGCAATCACAATCAACATAGCATCATCTCATCCAATATAATCATGAAGTGGGGTTAACATAATCAAAATGACATCATAACCTAATAGACCATATAATCCATCATGAATGATGAGTACATATCAATCATCAAATGTAAAGCCATCTATCACAATAACCAAAGTTATATCATCATCCAATATAAATCACCATATATCGATGTCCATATGAAATATCTAGCATCATCAATAAGCATCTGAGATATAGATAAAGTCATAAGTATCAACCAAAACATCACATAAGAGTCTAGATAAGTCTATTGATGCCTGAATCAAAAGATGAATCGGGAAGGGACACTACATCAATCATGAGGTGCATACAAACCACTACACTACTTCTAAACTATAAGTGAAAGATATTTTTCATTTTGACTGTATGGTGGATCATAAATTTTTAGGACTAATGTCCTATTCATTGGATTATAGAGTCTCAATTTACCATGATAAACATCACATTCAAATCACAACAAAATATAAACTATGCATATTTATATACCAAAGATATGATATCACATAATAAAGCACAATTAATAACCCTCTCAAACTCTAAAAATCCATATGAAACAAAAAAATATTATAAAGATAGTATTGACGTAGAAAGCTATTGAATTTATTAAATCTCCATTCTTATAACCAATTGTCAATTATAAAGATAGTGTTAGAGTTGTCGGGACCCATTGTTGCTTTCCTGCATTTTTTTACATGTTTTTTTAGTCCTTAGTTGCTTTTTAGCTACTCCCTAAGTTTAAAACAATGGGTCTCGACAACTCTAACACTATCTTTATAATTGATAATTGGTTATAAGAATGGAGATTTAATAAATTCAGTAGCTTTCTAAGTCAATACTATCTTTATAATATTTTTTTCCTGCATTTTTTTACATGTTTTTTTAGTCCTTAGTTGTTTTTTAGCTACTCCCTAAGTTTATCTTAAGGGGGGGTGTTAGAGTAATATTTTATTAGCTAATAATTATTTATTTAATTATTAGTCTATTATACTCTATGCTTAATCTAAACTTAGGAATCTTATAATTCTTTTGGGTTTCGAGTATCATCTTATAAGGATTCTCTCTTTGTATTTTCATAACAACTGTAATTATTGAATTGCATTCTTGTTGCACAATCAATATGACTCCTCTTTTTTGGATCTCTAAATTCTGGTCTCCATAGCGTTTTTGCTTCTCTCCTTCTGTGACAGGTTTGTATGTAGGTGATCTTTGGGAGCTATAGAGTTGATTTTTCCTCAACTCTAATATGGTATCAAAACTCCAGATCTGCATGCCCCTGTTCTCTTCATGAGATTTTTTGGGCCTTGTTCTTCAAATCTGTGTATACAGGGGTTTGTGCAAATTTTTTTTTCATTTCTGGGGTAGCTGATTTTTTGGTACATTTTGGTGCCAAAAAAAACTTCACGATTGGATTCAGGAGGCCGATTTCACAAATTTTGATATATAATTTGACCTATTTCGGTGACAAGGGCATCTGGGCCATGATTTTTTCATTGGCATGCTTTACGAGGCACACAAATTCGTACGGCTATACCTACAAATATGTTAGAAAATTTTTGTTTTAACCCTCTTTATGCCCTAAAAGAGGTTTTCTTTCTTTTGGTCGTAACTTGGTCATATGGAGATGCTTTTTCAAAAACTTTATATCGTTGGAAAGCTCTTTTCAAGGTCTCTTCAGATCTGAAGGTTTGATCTTCTGAATTTTTTTTTTATGACGTTTTTTTTTGTCAAAGCCATCAGTTCTTTTTTGCACTCTAGGAGACATAACTTAAGTATTTGAACTCCATTTTTCGAAAACTTTGTATCGTTGGAAAGCTTGTTCTGTCCGCTTTTTAGTAATATGATTTTTCTTTCTAGATTATTCTCCAGATACATTTCATTCAATTTTTTTGCTTTTCAACACTCTGGTGAATATCTTGGATGTTTCAAGCCCCGGGATCTCTTTCTTTGAGCAGGATGTCTCATTTTTGGCTGTTCTTTCTATATCTCCAACCTTATTTCTCTTTTGATCTTTGTAGACATCATTTTGTCAGCATTTCTTTTTATGCAAACACATTGAGATAAAGTGTCACTATGCATTGTATACATGGGATCTTGCACATCTTGTGCCTTATTGTAAATGCACTACATTATAAAGTGCCATGGGGGGGGTTGATGTTTGTCTTTCTTTTCCATCTATCTTTGTCACATGAGTTTTCCTTCCATGACATTAGCCTCATGATGTGTGTCAAGTGAGTGTTCTTTCCACGACACTATGTACTCTTCTCTACACCTTTGATGTTCTTGGTTCTTCGTCATGCAGTTCTTGTTGGCCATTTTTTTTAGTGTACCTATCCCTCTCCCTTGTCAACATTATAGGGGGGTTTCTCCTATTGTTCTAATGCTTCATTGGTTCATTGGATCATCTCTTCAGGCTTTGGTGTTTTATGCCATCTATATCTTCGAGTTCAGTTGTTTGCCTTTGTTTTCCATCTGATTCAAGTAGTGTTATTTGAGGGCACTCATGCAGATTACAGTCTTCTCTACCTGATCATCTTCTATTTCAGTGGAGGTTCTTTAGATTGACAGTTATTCTTTGACAATGTTTGTAGGTTCTTCATGCTTCAGTAATTCTTCTGCTCTTCTTTTATTTCTATCTTTTGGAACATTCTTGTTTGGAGGCTTCTTCAGTCCTTCTTTTGCTTTATCCATCTCTTTTTGGAGTAGAGTTTTTTCCCACGTGGTTTTCTCTATTTCTCTGGTTCATAGAGATTTGGTTGTGTTTGGGTACCTCATCAGGCCTTGTTGTCGGGACCCAAATTTTTTGCCTTCTCATGTAGTTGCATTTTTTTTGCTTCATGCATTTAGATTTTTAGCTGCTCCCTAAGTTCATCTTAAGGGGGGTGTTAGAGTTATCTTGTATTAGCTAATAATTATTTATTTAATTATTAGTCTATTATACTCTACGCTTAAGCTAAACTTAGGCATTTAATAATATTGTAAGTATTTAATAATTATTTTAATTATTAAATAGACATTATCCCTTTAGGGTTTCTTTAGGGTTGCATATTCTCCTTTGATAAGGATTATATTGTATTTTTCTAATTGATTCCCTCTCTGAATGATAATATTTTTCTTTAGAGCAATTATTGAGTTTTTACCTCCAATTTTCTCTTGTGACAAGTATTTTGCTAACAGTTGTTCTTGGGATCTCAAAAGTTGTATTTTCTCAACTTCTTCAAATAGTAATGACTTAGAATGTCATTGCATTTATAGCCAATTATCAATCATAAATCTAGTAATGACTCATAAAGCTACAAAATTTATAAGGAGCTAGTGATGAAATGCATTGAGCAGGCTAAATACATGTTCAAGTTGGATATAAAGGAAATTGAAAATCTCATAGCAAGGGGATACTTAGAGGGAGATAAAGACAAAATCTTAATATCGGTTCAAAGAAAAGGCCAATTAAATATTTCTGATTTGATACTTCACAACTTAATTTAGCACTCAACTTTATAAGATTTCTCAAAGTTTAAATTTTCTTGTTGATTTTTAATTGAATTGTGAATCTTATGTTGTTGATTGATGGTAGAAAGATGGTAAGCTCACCATTTGTTTCCTTTGTGTTTTCTAACACTAAATTTAAACATGATTTTTTTTTTCCCTCAATGGATAAAAAGACATAATATGAATAATTGATTTATACTACCACTTATTATATGGTAGGGTTGTACAAAGTTAATACCCAAGAGATGCACCAAAAGCTTGTCTTGTATGAGTTTATGACATTGAAAAGTAAAGTTGATGCACCAAAGGCTTGTCTTGTATCCAACAATTTGTACTACACAAATTTGTAAGTTAGTATTTTCTCCTAGGAGGCTATCAAATAAAAATATGAAGCCAATTTTCGCATGTCAATGGAGTTGAACTCTATTTTTCTCCCATTTATAAGAGAAATGTAAATTCTATTAGTTTCCATTATAGCTACCGTGGTGACTCGGAGTTCACAAATATATAAGGTCCTCAAAGTAGCAATTAATAGAATGGGAGGGGCACCTATATATAACGCCATCAAAGTGGCAAGTGGAAATTAATAAAATTGGAGGGGCACCTATATGTAAGGCCATCAAAGTGACAAGTGGCAATTAATAGAACTGGAGGAGCATCCATAGATAAGGTCATAAAACTGGCAAGTGACAATTAATGTAATGGGAGATGTATTAGTATATAAACCCAACAAATTGGTAAGTGACAATTAAAAAATGGGATGGTCACGTATATATATATATATATAAGGCAATAACGGTGGCAAGTGGCAATTAATAGTATGGGAGGGTCCCCTATATATAAGACCACTAAAGTGGAAATTAATAGAATGACAACTTGGAAAGAGGATCTAGTAGGGCTACACACATGAAATGAAAATAATAGAATGTATGCGAACAATAACTCAAAAAGAAAAATTGGTTATCTCCAAAGTATTTATAAGAAACCATATATAAAAGACAGAAGAGAGAGATACAATACAAAGGGAAGATGCATATTAATGTTATAAAATCAATAGGCTCTTATCTTGCACTTGATGTATCATTCCTAAAAAGGGGGCACTAATGGTAGGCCATAATGACAAGTATCCAATATTGTTGATTGGTTTAGATATGGAGTTGTTTGGTTGCCAAATCCATTAAACAATACATTTACAAGGATTATAAACTATCTATCTTTGAAAAATTATATGTTATTTAATCGATATTCGAGCTAGTTGATAATGCAATAGAGTATATGGTTGAAAATTGAACTAGCCAGATACATGATCAAATGAAAGAATTTAGTGAAAAATTTTCTTTCAAATTATTTTTCCAAAATTGAGAGTAGCTTGATTTTAACTAAAAATCAAGTTGGAAGGAGCTAATTAAAAAGACTTCTACTATTAAATAGAATGATAAAGAGGAAAATTCTCCCCTTCCTTGGTACTAGTTGATATTTGTCGATACCTCTCATGTAATCAACTACTTTAGAAGATAGTGTCTTATTAACTAAAGATGAATGAGCATCAAATTCATTACAACCTTTTTGGGAATCAATTGTCTCATATACTAAGTGATTTTTATTTTATTTGCTTCTTTGTAGAAATGTAAATATTGAGTGAAATTAGAGGTGTTGACACAACACAAATGCACAAGAAGAGAGAGAGGGGGGGAGAGAGTGAGAGAGGGGAGGAAAGAGAGAGAGAGAGAGAGAGAGAGAGAGAGAGAGAGAGAGAGAGAGAGAGAGAGAGAGAGAGAGAGAGAGAGAGAGAGAGAGAGAGAGAGAGAGAGAGAGAGAGAGAGAGGAATTTTCTAGTGATATTTTTCTTGAAAGGAATGTCAAGTATGGTTATAAGGCTACTAAGTTGTATCATACTAGAAACAATACAAATACTTCATGATTAGGCACTACAACACATGGTTATTGGGAGACCATGAAAAGTATTCTAAGAGATCTACATATAATATACATAATCTAGAAAACGATATTATGCTAGGTAACTCATATGTTGCCAACACTATAGGGAGCACACACTTAAAGAATTGTAAAAGTGAGATCCTTCCTTAAAATGATTGCGTGAATTTAAAGAGTATAACTAATTTTAATGTGGAGGAGGGTAAGAAGGATTCCAACATGAAAGAGATATCAATGAGAATGTTGCTAGCACAAAAAATGGGAAATTATACTCATGGAATAAACATCACACAATGTAGGGATATCACACAAGAAATCAAAAAGGAATCTATAGGCTTGGAGTGAGTGGAAACCCTTAAAATATTTCCTTCACTACCTCTTATAATCATCCCACAAGAAAACATAAAGGAATCTATAGGCTAGGAGTGAGTGGCAACCCTTAAAATAATTCCTTCACTATCTCTTATAATCATCCTCGCCCTTAAGAAACTCGATTTATGATGTGAACCTCCATCAAATTAAGTTTTACACATTTAGGTGAAGGAGTGTTCTAGTTTATGAATTTTCTATTAGACTTTCTTATTTTCATTTAAATAAGCAATACTTTCATGTTGATAATTTTAAAACAATCCATTTTTTAAGAAACTCTTGCTCTTTTAGAAATCTTAAATGCATAGGACATTGCCACTTTTTTATATTTCTTTTTCTATTTTATTAATTATTATTCTAGTATGGATAGTTATTTCTTGAATATTATTTAGTTTTTTTCATGCCATAATGTCAAATTAAAAGAGGGTCTCATCTACCAAATCCATACAAAAGTACATTCTTTTTATGTTACTAACCAACTCAATAAATGTTTAAGGGGTTGGAGACAACTCCTTTCCAATTAAGCATGTTGTAGAACCACTTTTAACATTTCTAGCTAACATTGCAATTAGGTAATAAATGGTTTATGCCTTTTATTTCTAGCATACAAAGAACACATTTGAAAGTGGCAAATATTCCTAATTTTTATACTCTAACTTTGTTTATAATCTTATTATATAGAGCTAAAGAGGAAACTTTTTTGGATCTAGGTAGGTAAGAAAACAACACTTAACAAAGTTTTACAAGCCAATTATCAAAGGAAGAGGGTGAATGAGAGCTTTAGTATCCTTTCTTTAGTTTTGATATATCATCCATTTTATTTCATCTTCATTTCATGAAAACAAGATGTCTATTTTGGCAACAAATTTAGTTAGCAATTGTTCTTTGTTGTTTTAGATATGACAATTATTAATCATTAATCATATTTATTTTGGACAAAAATTACCTTGATTTAAAAACAATTCTTTACTTTTTCACCCCAGGCTTGAATCAAGTATTTTTTTTCCTCTAGGAGATCCTATCTATTTTCGAAAGGTTTAGACCAAAAGATATTTTTTCCTCTATTATGAATGAACCTAGAGAGATATTGAGAAATTACATTCTCGTAATAAATTATAAAGCTCCATGTATTGGAACTAAAGTTCAATTGGCTAAATATGAATATTCTTTCTTATTCCCAGGTGCCAATATTTTTTTCCAATAGACATTTTCACCATTTTGGTTTTTATTTTAAAAACATGTTCCAAGCAAGCTTTGTACATGATCATTTTAATGACTGCAACTTCTAGATTTTCGGATAACAGTCATGTTGCAACAAATAGTAAGAAGTTGTACAAATGTTATATCATTTGAAAGTGGTATGGTTGGATAGAGGATTGAATAAAAAATTTAACTGTGACCAGTCTCATCCTTCTTCTTCTTCTTCTTCTTCTTCTTCTTTTTTTTTTTTTTTTTTTTTTTTTTTTTTTTTTTTTTTTTTTTTTTTTTTATAGTTTTGAGTATTTTAGAGGCGTTTTACTGAGACAGGGTCTGAAAAGTCCTTGGTGGATAAGTCTAATGCAGATTACCAATCAATTTTAGGTCCTTGTGTTACAAAACAACCTACCTTGATTTTGATATATGTTATATAAATCCCAAATGGGTATCCAAAAATGGTCTTGGATCCTCTAAGCCAAGTTTGCATCAAAATTTATGCCCAAAGAACTCAATTTGTTGTACTAATTAGGCCTAGGATTAGAATTATTGGTCATCATTTGACCCTCGTGTTATGAAACAACCTATACTCATTCTAACATATGTTTAATTAATCCAAAAAAGGTACTCAAAACAGGTTTTGGTTTGTGAATATCATACTTGGACTGAAAATTATGCCCTGATTTGTAGTTTGGGAATACCACTAGCCTGTAGGTCTATTGGAGATGCAAGAATGTGAAATATGTACAACCTGACTTCTTGGAAGCCCAAATCATTTTAGTCGTATCATTTATGCATATTCGACAACGTTCCATGAGCTTTTTGAAGGGGTCAGAGAGTTGGAGCCATTTGGTGATATGAAATCTTGAGTAGACCTTATCAAGTTAAGGTGCGAGTTGAAGTGATCCCTCATTGTATTGCATCACATCCTTACATCATCATCAACAAAAAAAAATCATAACACATATAACTAGAGTAGTAACATCTTCAACTATAATATATCTTCAAATAAAAAATGTAGGTCTCAACTCTTCTTTACATATCACAATCTCTCTCTCTCTCTCTCTCTCTCTCTCTCTCTCTTATATACTATTTATCTATCTTATATCTTTTTTTTGGATATGATTTACAATGTACATATATATAATTCCGAAAAAGGGTTATATCACCTAGAATTATCTAGTGATATATTTCTATATCATAGACAATATGCGACAGCCTAAAGTTGCCTATGTTCTTGGTCCTTTGCCTACCAACATCATTCCCCCTTTTAAAATGATATATTTTTCTCGAGACATGATACTCAGTTGGGTAGAAGTCTCTAATAAATTACCTTGAGTTTCTATAGTGTCTTCTCCCAATTGTTCTTGGCTTGATGGATCATGAAGAGGTGTCCCTGTATCTAGACTATTGTTACTTATGGTTCAACCAGTGTTGCAGAGACCTAGATTTATTTGGTTATCCTTATTGGTTTGCCCAACATCCATTGGAAGTGTGTCAATTGTGTATGCAATATCTCTTATAGTTATTTGATCTAGATCCTTTTATCTACTCCCTCTATATATGGATCTGTTGGAGTTGGTTGTTGTCTACTTCCATTTTTCCCTCATTACTCCATTAATTTATTGTAGAGGATTATATGATTGTGCCACTTGTGTGGTTTTATCCCCTAGCTTCAAAATATGATCCCACAAGCCCTTTTTTTCTGGTAAGCCATGTAGACAAAATTGGTAGGCAACCCCCACCTCTAATACACTGTCTATCAATTTCTTGATATATTGATCTAGTTTAGTCTTTGCAATGGCAAACTTGTGTACATACTAATCTGCATTTTATTTTATTGTCTCTTCTAGGGCCTCTTTTTTGAATTCTACTTGGCAAGGGTCATATCTTCGTGTAGGTTGTCCACTATTTGTTTTAGTTGTTGCAATAGGGGTAGGTAAGTGTCCTACAGTAGATGAGGAATGGGAATTTGTAATATTTCTACCACATATTCTAATTGCTCTATATTTTTACATGTTCACTGAAGAGTTATTATCTTGTGGTGATATGTAGTAAACCTCCCAATTGAATCTTATGTAGGGGTGATATACTTGATAATTTCACCTACTATCCTACTTATGATACCTGTAGTAATTGTGGCGATGAAACCATTTGTATTTGTTATTGTTGTACCAAGAAATTTCTGATGGAATTTATTTTATTAGTGGCTTCATATGCTTCTTTGGTAGTCTCTTGGCCCTTAACCATGTCCTTCTCTATATATTTATCTTTGTTCTTTTCTTTGTCTTCTACTTGGTCTTCTATTATGCCTTTTTAATTATCATTTGTATTATCAATGGCCTTATTGTATGTGTTATCTTCTTCTCAATGTTCTATGTTATCCTCTATCTGATTATCTATTTTATCTTTTGTTGTCCAGGTGATTAGATTTTTCTTGTGGTGGTGGTGGACCTTCAACTGGTTCTTCCTCATTGCGCTTTAGCATCTCTTTGTATAGCTTCTATGTTACCTCTATTGGCTCTTTCTGGAGCTTGGCCTTATTACCCAAATCTTCCTCCATGAGTTTATCTACTCCTTACTTAGTGTAGAGCTCTTAAGCCTCTTCTCGTGCTAGTGCTTCTCTCTACTCCTTATTGAGGTTAGGTTTGACCTTTGAAATTTCTTTATCTCTTATATCTCCTTCTCTCTCTAATGCCTTTGACCTTTTTATTCTTATTGCTTCCACAATTTCATTTGGAAATTCCTTCATTGCATCTAGTGGTTGATTCAAATAGTTGATATAATTAAGAAGGCATTGTATTAATCTCTCCTTGTTCTCCTCGCTCATTTATTTATACATTTTTAGGATTCAGGGTAGCATGTCATGACTCACAATGGAATTGAAAGTTTCCATTACATTGATAAGCTCTTGCAAAGGCTCCAAAGCTTTTTGATCTTCTTGTTGAGAGGTCTTCACGGTTTGTATCTTCCCCTTATTTCTCTACAATAGTTGCTTCACCTCTTTTACTTCCTCCGCCTCATGGATTTAAATTTCTTCTTTCTCTATTTCTCCTGTAGCTAGTTATGTTGATCTCATAGCCCTCTATTTTTGCCCGACTCCTCAAGGTTTTGTGGTGTCCTCCCCTTTTGGGGTGTTTGTACTATTTGTGTGTGGAAGAAGTGGCACACTTGGACCTACCCAATGATGTGGTGTTAAGCCTCTTGAATCTTCTAGTGGTGGCGATGGGCTTAGATTGTTCCCTACTACACACAAAGTACTATGCAAAGTCACCCTTGGGGATTCCCCATTGTTCATATCTAGTTTATCCTTATTCTTCTCCAGTCTATCCTTTGATTATTTCTATCGTCTCACATCCATGGCTTCATTATATGTTCCAAACCTCTCTTCACATAAGGACCCTTGGGGCTATGAAGGAGGGTGAATATGTATGCATCCACTTCTTGTGCTAAGACATTGTAGGGTAATCGTGGTATCCAAACTGTACAACCATGGTACCCAAACTGTACGAGCCTCCATTGCCTTCATGTATGTATAGTCTTTTTCTACCATGAAACTTATTGAGTTGGTATCCTAGGTAGTAGACTCATGGGAGATTATTTCTCAATTTTGCATATATTCTTGAATTGTCTTAAAGAAACCCCAGTATGAAACTTTGCATATATAATCATTGGGGAATTGCTAGATGTGATATTTTATTTGTGCTGCTACCAATTGGTCCATTTCCATATTTTTCCTTTAAATCCAAGTGATTGTTTTAGAAACTAAAAGAATAAACAAATCAACAATGTGCCATACCATAAGTGATATTTTGATGTCTTCAAGATCTTCTAGGTGTTTTTCATCAATTACTCTCGCATCACCTCACAAAGGTAGTAGTCTTTTCCTTTGACCACAATTTGATATGTAGTGTAAATGGATGTGGCCATTGTGAAATCTTCCTTATTTGCACAGTATTCCTTGTATGCAATTCCCATTGTTGCATATTGAACCCCATAATTAATTATTGTTCTAACATCCATGCCCATCTCATCAAGTACCACTCTACTTAGGTCTTTAACCTCATCATTCTTCATGGCCTTGTTTGTTGGAATGTATCATGACATGTTTAGCCTAATCACTAAGTGAATTTATTCTTGTCTTATTGTGTAGGGATTTTCCATAGTATGAATTTGTTGTAGACTCTTCTTAGGGAAATTTTGACTCATTCATGCTCATCGTAAAACTCAAGGTAATATTTACATACATCGAGCTTCTTTTAGCTAATTTCTACATACTCATCCTTGTAACCAATGTCATCATCTTCTAATTATTGTTGATACAACTCCTCAAACTACGTGTGATCTATCTCTATAATTTGTTCATGAAAATAAAATCATCTAGATAAACAATATTATGGGGAATGTGGGAGAATGTACCCTCTTTGTCTATAAATTATACTTTGAATGAGTACTTTTGGTACTTGGGGTGAGGTTTCCTAGAGATGTTAATAAATGTGGGAATGAACATATTGTTAGAGAAAATAATTTACAAATAAATTTACAGAGGGTTGATAGCTACAAGGGTTTTGGATTTGATAAATCAACTTAAAAATGAAGAGTGCAATGAAAGAAAGTGTGTGAAAGAATGAGATTTGTTTTTTATATAAATATATGGGTATATGAGTAATAAATGTTGTTCCTATTAGCGGGGTTGACGGGGTTTTCTAGTCATTAATTCCTAAAGTTACGTTTTTTTTTGTGGATATTTTTTTTGTTTTGTATTTGTAGTGCTTGAGGGGTGTTCCATTAATATGCATTTCTATCATATTGCCATCCAATTGTATCAACTTTATCACTGTAGATTTAGTGATTTCACGAATGTAATATAGCCTTAAGCAATAATATTTCAGCTTCCCTTTCTTTTTTAACTTACTTTTATATAACAACATTAGGTCCCCTGTTCTGAATGTCTTTAATGTTAAGTTCTATTTGTGTCATGCTTTTTGTCTATGTTTCTCAAGATGATGATTATACATTGCAGTCCATTTAAATTCATCCATTTTGTCTAGATCTACTATGTGTTGTGCCAAAGATTCATCATCCTCCAATCGTAAAGTGAGTGCAATATGTATATTAGGCATTATGGAGTTCATAGGTATTGTAGCATCAATCCCACACACCAACCGAAATGGAGTGAAATTACTAGTCCTTTTGTATGAAGTATAGTATGCTCAAAGAACCACATGAAATTTTACATCCCAATCTATTCTATTCCCATTACACATCTTGGTTAATGCCTTGATATCTACCTTGTTCAATGCTTCACTTTCTTTATTAGCTTACAAATGATAGGAGGAATTATTATTGTATGTTATCATGAAATTATGAAGTAGTTCTTTGATCATCTTATTCATAAAATATTTGGTTTGATCACTTACAATACTTATAGCACATCTATACCTTGTTATGATGTTCTCATACAGGAACCTTGTAATAGTTTTTATCGTGCAATCCTTGGTTTGTTCTACCTCCACCCATTTGGTCAAGCACTTCACTTATGTGATAATTAACCTTTCCTTAGAATGGTTTGTTGGTGGATCAATTGGTCCAATGAAGTCTATGTCCCATTTCTCAAATGTATTCTATGATAATATTGATCTCAGTGACATCTTCCCCCTTGCGGTAGATCTTTGTATTCTTTGAAAAATGGCATAGCCCCTTGTGCACTCCTTATCATTGTGTGTAGCGTTAGCCACCATAATCTAGAAACTTTCACCCTTCTTGTTGTATTTGCTTTGAAATTAAGTACTCCTACTATGCCTTCATGAGCCTCCTTTTGGATGGAGTGTCTTTCATACTTGTACACTACTTTCCTGAAGATATCATCTCTCCCTAGATGTTGTGGTTCTTCTTCTACCAATGTATATGGTGTCATATGCACTATTGATTGCTTTTCTTGTGGTGAAATATTTGTATAGAATTCACTGATAGAAAGTAGTATGGAAATATCTTCTATCTCCTCTAATACCAGGTCTTGATGTGAAATAGATATGTGTAAGGGAGTTCTTCACCTTGAGCCTCGATTTCTTCTCCTATTTATATATGGGGTAGATAACCTAGTCCTTGATTTCTTTTTATTGGCTTCACCATGATCTTAAAGTCAAATTCTTGAAATTATAGCAGCCATCTGCATAAGTGGCAATGTGTTACTATTTTGTTAAGAAAAATCTTTAGTTATTCATGTTCAATGAAGAATGTGAAGGGCATAGTCAAAAAATAGTGTCTCTACTTCTGGAGTGCATAAACCATAGCTAGTGCCTCCCTCTGTAGTGGTATAATTCTTCTGTGTGACAAATAATTTCCTGCAGGAAAATGCAATTGGATGATCCTCATTCCCTTTGGACTAATCCAACACTAAGTTCCTATCACTATATTAGAAGTGTCTACATGAACATGTAAAGGAGTATTCCAATCCGAGAATGTTAAAATTGGTTCCTCCATAACTTCTGCTTTGAAGTGTCAAATGTTGTCTAAGCCTCCTCATTCTAGAATTATACTTCATTCATTCGTATTGTTCAAGAGTTCCTCTAGTGGAATGATAATGCTATCATATCCTCTTATAATCATCTAGTGGTATCCCATATATCCAAAAAATGTCTTCATTTTTGGTGCACTCTTAGGTGGTGGCAAGTTTAGTACCAAAGCAACCTTCATAGGATCTACCATCAATCCTTCATTACATATAATTTGGCCTAATAAAGTCCCAAAGGGTATTGAAAGAATACACTTCTTCTAGTTTAATGATATCTATATACTTCTGCACATGTTCAGCATCATGCAAAGAACTTGTATGTGATCCTTGACCAATCCATAGATTTCCTAGTTAGCCAAGTAAACATCCAAAAAAATATGTATGAAATATTTGAAGGTACAATTGATTATTATCTACCTAAATACTTTAGGGGAATTCTTCAATCCAAATAGCATTATTCTATACATATAGGATGCCCATTCTATAGAAAAAGTGGTCTTTGACTAGTCTTCCTTATCTTGATTTGATGATATCCAAAAAATTCATCAATAAATGATTATATCTCTCTTCCCGCAACTAACTCGAAGATTTATTTTGTAGAAAGTGTGAGAAATGGATCATGTATAGAATCTTTATTCAACTCCCTGGAATCTACATAGATCCTTATCTCTCTAGTCTTCTTGTTTTGGATCAAGGAATAAGACATTCAAAGATACAACTTTGTTACATCAGTTATGGTCAACTACATTATGTTTTTCCATGATGAAAGCATACACTAACATGTTCTAGAAACATTAAAGCATTTTAAAATTGAGGTATATTTGTCAATTTTTTATTTACATATATGTTTGGAACATATTAACACAAACTGTAATGTTATGAAGCTTCCTCTGCTAGATACCTCCCTACAAATAGTTCAAGATGACTCTCACACACACTTGTAAATGTGCAAGGAAACACATATATGCCTAAGTCTGAGAGCATAGTATAACTGAGGTATGCAGATGACAATGACAATGCCAAGCCTTATGTATAGGTCTAAGGAAAAGAATTATAAGCAACACATCACTTTGAAGCACACATTAAAAGAAGACATAGAAAGGAATAACTACACCAACAAAATAGTGAATAAGAAGTAAACAAAGCCAAGTTTCATTGAAAATATAGTAAAGATATCCTAGGATAGTGTTAAGAGAAGACACAAAGACTATTGAAGAATTCATGAGAAGATGATACACAATAAGAACCAAATACACATGGCAAAGTACAAGTGATAACAGTCCTAGCCAAATTAATAATAGTGAGATCATGAGAAAAGAATTGAAATGTAAATCTCAATGACAACCCAACCAAAGAGAAAAAGTTAGGACAAAGCCTATAAAAAAGAGATAGCCACAAAATAGTAACAAATAGCCTATACACAATAAGATAGATCAATCCATGGTATAAATCATAGAACAACTCAAATCATGAACCTTAATACCATGAAGAGAAAATGCAAAAGTTGATTTTGATAGTGAGATAAGTCATGAAGAATCCTCAAGTAGAGAGACTATATATTTGGCTGGTAAGAGGGCAAGATATAGGCAAACACAGTAAAAAAGAGCCATCACTAGCTACTGTGTTTGATAATATTTATTGTAGATTCAATGTTTCAAAAGAAATAAAAATGGCCCATCATTTTCATTGGAAACATAGTCAAAATGATAAAATCATTGTCAAACTATATACATAAAAGACTCAGACCAAATCTAAGCATAGAGATAAAGTAGTAAAACGGATGTTCACTATCAAACAGGAAAGAGAGCAATCTCAAAACACCAAAACACTTTAGGATAATTGAACAAAAGACTTGGTCTGCAACTCTATCTTGTCTTTTCAATGATGATGAAGGCTCTTGTAGAATTAATTGTGCACTGTATTTCCATCTTTGTTCTAATCCTTATCTTGCAAGATCGCCATGTTTTGGGTATGGGGTGATCATTGATTTTTCTCTCACTATTGCTATGGTACTCATTGATGTTGATATTGAACCCAAATCACAAGCCTGGGTTGTCCCTTTACTTCCTCTAGGACTGTGTAGGTCTTCATTATCATTGTGATCTTTGACTGTAAATAAAAATTTGTGTGTTGTAATCCTAAAGATTGTTTACACATACAATGAACTTCTTGTATTCCTCTCACGAGGACCTTTGTCTTGTCTATTCTATTTAATACTTCATGAATGTGTACTTTGTGACAGTTAAAATAACTGTGACTCCCATCTAAAACTATTTTAAATGTGATCTAGCATGGTGATGATGTCATTGTTTTATTTGAAAATAATGACAATCATTTCCATTGATAAGACTATTGTGATAACATGCACTTCATTTCACTATAAAATATGACTTAGACTATCATTTACTCCTTTTAATTCTTATTCATAGGTATATATCCATGTGCTTTTGACTGTTGTAACTTATAACTACTTTTTTTGTCTTCTAGGCCTAGATAAATCTTCATGAAACTAATTCTTTGGAAAGATGCATGTTGTGTTTGATCATGACTGTAATAATCAAGTCTCTTTAAATTAGATGCTTTATAGTATGCTCTTAGACTTAGGTATATATCCTTCCTCTGCTAGATACCTCCCTAGAACTGGTTAGCTCGTTCTTCGCTGTGTATACGTCCTAGTGCCATGGTAGGGGTAGGGTGGGAGAGAGAGAAAAGAGAAAGAGAGTTCGATTGCCCTCTGGGGGGTATAAAATTCATGGTGGCGAAAGGGGAAGATTGAACATCGACAATCGAGGCATGGGGGAAACATTAAAAGACTTCTGATAATGTTGACCTAGGAACGACAAAGCACGGGTAGTTGTGAAATGCAGTGGATAGCTTGAGCAATGGATGGGACACAAGCAATTCCTCATATATGCAAATCAATGAATGAAGGTGAAGATTCAGCTACCTCGAATGGTGAAGATTCTACCCAAGCAATTCCATAAATTATGCAAATATTATGCAAATCCGAAGATTCAATGAATGAAAGTGAAGATTCAGAAATTCCTCATATTATGCAAATCTGAAATGAAGGTGAAGATTCTACCTCGAATGGTGAGTGTTTCGTTTGATCTTGTCAGCGATTGAGCTCGACGCGGAAGCCTGCTTGGGATTGCAAATACACAAATGACTTGCCCTTTTTTTTTTTTTTAGTCTAATTCATGTTGTCATCACACTTTCAACTAATGCGGGCATTTTTTTGAAAAAAAAACAAATTTCATTGCTAATGCCTTCTCTGTCGAATCCAAATGTGAAATTATCATCGGAATTCTGACAAATTCGTGCATTTCTTTAAAAAAAATCAAATTTGGTCACAATATACCTTCTCCATCAGAAACCTCTGTCAGAATTATAGACCAAATGTATTAGTGATTCTTCAATCCAAATAGCATTATTCTATACATATAGGATGCCCATTCTATATCAAGTTTTTGCATGTAATTATGAGGGGAAGAGAAACACTCTGCAAGTATTTTTCTTCCAAACATAAAGTTGTACAAATCCAGTAATACTTCACCTAATGAAGGAAACCCTTCCTTTTACACTAGAGGTCATTGTATAATACTACGTAGGAAGAAGGTTGAGATGTTTTCAGTAGAAAATCAAACCATACGCACTTCAATATGCAATAGAAATAATCAAAATCACCTTGGCTAAGGTTTCACACAATACAATTGCATCATCATTTCTGGCCTGCCTACATGTTAGTATAAGACAACTAAATGTTAGCGTAATACAACTTTGCTAGGCTAGAGGCACAAGCTCACTGAATATTGAAGATCCTTAAATTAACTATTCTTTCAAAAATATATTTTTCAACCAATCTAAGCGTATATAACACTAGAAAGAAAAATCACTTACAAACAACCTACAACCAGCATTTACCTTTGCAGGAAATGAATCCATATGCTACAATTTCTAAATAATACTTTGCTGATTGCAAACTGCACACTATTATTAATTATCTTTTATATTTCTACTTCTGATTGCAAACTGAACACTGTTTATATGTCAATAAGGCTTCTGTTATATAGAGGATACATCCTTTAAAAAGAAATCTAAAATTATCAAATAAAATTAAAAAGACTGATAATTTTTTATATGAAAAATAAAATAAAATAAAACACTTGAAAACAGTTCTTGAACTATTAGAGCCAACATCAATGATGATACTTCCCCTTTGATGTTGTGCAGAATCACAAGATAGTCTTGAGATTTAAAAAAATGAACATTGCAACTGGTTCAGAGAAGAGCCCAATTAGATGTTTCTGGAATTGATACTTCGCAAGTTATTTTAACACTGAACTGTAAATCTTATGTTGTTCATTAATCTTCTACTTTTCTTTTCTCCAGTCCATTCATAATATTAATAATATAAAAAAATTGACACACAGACTGATATTACGTAGCGAATAAATAACTGAAATGATTTTTAAGTCCAACTCTTGTAGAAGCAAGAATCATAACCTAAATAGCAACTTTCTGAAATTACAGTTGAACTCCAATGCACAAATTACAGTCGAGACAGCACCAAATTACAGTCAGTACAGCACCATGCATTCTCTGTCCCTGCCTATATCACAGAGTGAGTGCAATATGCGTAGATTTGTGTTTGTGTTACTCCTCCAACAATTTTATTCAACAAATCTGAAAGTTAATTATAATAGAAGAAAAAAAAATGCAATTGCAACATTTAGCACTCATAGAAACAACTTAGCAATTTCTAAATGATACTCTGGTGCCAAAGGTTTGTCACTACTTCATAGACTAACCACATCTATTAAATTGATAAAGACATTATACCACAAATACAAGATCTAGGTATGCAGAACATGATTCTCTAGATGATCATTCAATCGTGAAGTGCATACAAACTACTGCCCTACTTCTAAACTACTAGTGAAAGATGTTTTTCATTTTGAATGTATGGTGGATCATAAATTTTTAGGACCAGTGTCTATTCATTAGATTATAGTTTGAATTTATCATGACAAACATCACATTGAAATCACAACAAAATATAGACTACACATATTTATACATTAAAGATACGATATCAAATAATCAAACGCAATTAATAATCTCTCTACAACTTTAAAAATCGATATGGAATGAAAAAGAAATCATTATAAATATTAAAGATGGTATATACTTAGAAAGCTACTGAATTCATTAAATCTCTATTCCAAAAACCAATTTTCAATTATAATGATAGTAATGACTTAGAAAGTCAATGAATTTATAGCCAATTATCAATTATAAATCTAGTAATGACTCAGAAAGCTACTGAGTTTATAGGGAGTTAGTGATGCAATGCATTGAGCAGGTTAAATAAATGTTCAAGTTGGATATGAAGGAAATTGAAAAGAGAGTCGAAAATCTTATAGCAAGGGAATACTTGGAGAGAGATAAAGAGAGAATCCTAACATTGGTTCAGAGAAAAGGTCAATTAGATATTTTTTATTTGATTTGATACTTCACAATGTAATTTAGCATTCAATTTTATAAGATTTCTCAAAATTTAATTTTTCTTGCTGATTGTTAACTAAATTGTGAATATTATATTGCTGGTTGATGGTAGAAAGCCAATAAGCCCACTGTTTGTTTGCTGTGTTTTTTAACACTGAATTTAAACATGATTTTGTTTTTTTCTCCAAGGACTAAACAATATAATATGAACAATTGATTTATTCTATCCATTATTATTTGGTATGGTTGTACAAAGTTAATACCCAAGAGATTCACCAAAGCCTTGTCTTGTATCCAGCAAATTGTACTACACATCAATATGTACTAGCCTTTCCCACTAGGAGGCTATCAAACTAGCGCTTGCACCTGGGTAAGGTGTAATATGTAACGCCGATAATAGTTTATATTATTTGCAATGTGTGATTAAGATGTACAAATCCAAAACATTTGAAAAAAATATGTGGAAGGAGTGTTTGATGTTAGGAAGAATGGTTTCTTACCCCGCTTAGTCTCTATAATGTGCAACTATGCCTCGCGGGATGGTGGGGTGTGTGTTCTATGCCTACCCCCATCGGTCCACAAGAGTCATTTGGCAATCAAGCATGCTCGCAAGGTAGCGGGATAGATGTTAAGAAGAATGGTTTCTTACCCTGCTCAGTCTATGATGTGCAACTATGCCTTGCAGGATGGTGGGGTGTGTATTCTATGCCTACCCCCTTCGCCCTACAAGGGTCATTTGGCAATGGAATTTTCTTCCCCATAACTCTATTATTCCTATTCCTTGCAAATTATTTTCATGCCTAAGTTCTACGAATTCTCTAACATTTCATCACTCTCGACATTCACAAATATATAACCATAATCCTACAATTATCAAGAAATTTATCTTTTTGCAAACTATAAT